>NC_090442.1:722897560-723201253 GCF_031143425.1 Pleurodeles waltl | reverse complement strand
TTCCCCTACGTCTCTAGTTTTCAGAAATGCACAGGTTCGGTAGGTTTCCATAGGTGCCGGCTGAGCTAGAGGCCAAAATCTACAGGTAGGCACTTCGCAAAAAACACCTCTGTTTTCTTTCAAAAATTTAGATGTGTCCACGTTGCGCTTTGGGGCGTTTCCTGTCGCGGGCGCTAGGCCTACCCACACAAGTGAGGTATCATTTTTATCGGGAGACTTGGGGGAACGCTGGGTGGAAGGAAATTTGTGGCTCCTCTCAGATTCCAGAACTTTCTGCCACAGAAATGTGAGGAACGTGTGTTTTTTTAGCCAAATTTTGAGGTTTGCAAAGGATTCTGGGTAACAGAACCTGGTCCGAGCCGCGCAAGTCACCCCATCTTGGATTCCCCTAGGTCTCTAGTTTTCAGAAATGCACAGGTTTGGTAGGTTTCCCTAGGTGCCGGCTGAGCTAGAGGCCAAAATCTACAGGTAGGCACTTCGCAAAAAACACCTCTGTTTTCTTTCAAAAATTTAGATGTGTCCACGTTGCGCTTTGGGGCGTTTCCTGTCGCTGGCGCTAGGCCTACCCACACAAGTGAGGTATCATTTTTATCGTGAGACTTGGGGTAACGCTGGGTGGAAGGAAATTTGTGGCTCCTCTCAGATTCCAGAACTTTCTGCCACAGAAATGTGAGGAACGTGTGTTTTTTTAGCCAGATTTTGAGGTTTGCAAAGGATTCTGGGTAACAGAACCTGGTCCGAGACCCGCAAGTCATCCCATCTTGGATTCCCCTAGGTCTCTAGTTTTCAGAAATGCACAGGTTTGGTAGGTTTCCCTAGGTGCCGGCTGATCTAGAGGCCAAAATCTACAGGTAGGCACTTCGCAAAAAACACCTCTGTTTTCTTTAAAAAATTTAGATGTGTCCACGTTGCGCTTTGGGTCGTTTCCTGTCGCGGGCGCTAGGCCTACTCACACAAGTGAGGTATCATTTTTATCGGGAGACTTGGGGGAACGCTGGGTGGAAGGAAATTTGTGGCTCCTCTCAGATTCCAGAACTTTCTGCCACAGAAATGTGAGGAACGTGTGTTTTTTTAGCCAAATTTGGAGGTTTGCAAAGGATTCTGGGTAACAGAACCTGGTCCGAGCCCCGCAACTCACCCCATCTTGGATTCCCCTAGGTCTCTAGTTTTCAGAAATGCACAGGTTTGGTAGGTTTCCCTGGGTGCCGGCTTAGCTAGAGGCCAAAATCTACAGGTAGGCACTTCGCAAAAAACACCTCTGTTTTCTTTCAAAAATTTAGATGTGTCCACGTTGCGCTTTGGGTTGTTTCCTGTCGCGGGTGCTAGGCCTACCCACAGAAGTGAGGTATCATTTTTATCGGGAGACTTGGGGGAACGCTGGGTGGAAGGAAATTTGTGGCTCCTCTCAGATTCCAGAACTTTCTGCCACAGAAATGTGAGGAACGTGTGTTTTTTTAGCCAGATTTTGAGGTTTGCAAAGGATTCTGGGTAACAGAACCTGGTCCGAGACCCGCAAGTCACCCCATCTTGGATTGCCCAAGGTCTCTAGTTTTCAGAAATGTACAGGTTTGGTAGGTTTCCCTAGGTGCCGGCTGAGCTAGAAGCCAAAATCTACAGGTAGGCACTTCGCAAAAAACACCTCTGTTTTCTTTCAAAAATTTAGATGCGTCCACACTGCGCTTTGGGGTGTTTCCTGTCGCGGGCGCTAGGCCTACCCCCACAAGTGAGGTATCATTTTTATCGGGAGACTTGGGGGAACGCTGAGTGGAAGGAAATTTGTGGCTCCTCTCAGATTCCAGAACTTTCTGCCACAGAAATGTGAGGAACATGTGTTTTTTTAGCCAAATTTTGAGGTTTGCAAAGGATTCTGGGTAACAGAACCTGGTCCGAGCCCCGCAAGTCACCCCATCTTGGATTCCCCTAGGTCTCTAGTTTTCAGAAATGCACAGGTTTGGTAGGTTTCCCTAGGTGCCGGCAGAGCTAGAGGCCAAAATCTACAGGTAGGCACTTCGCAAAAAGCACCTCTATTTTCTTTCAAAAATTTATATGTGTCCACGTTGCGCTTTGGGGCGTTTCCTGTCGCGGTCGCTAGGACTACCCACACAAGTGAGGTATCATTTTTATCGGGAGACTTGGGGGAACGCTGGGTGGAAGGAAATTTGTGGCTCCTCTCAGATTCGAGAACTTTCTGCCACAGAAATGTGAGGAACGTGTGTTTTTTTAGCCAAATTTGGAGGTTTGCAAAGGATTCTGGGTAACAGAACCTGGTCCGAGCCCCGCAAGTCACCCCATCTTGGATTCCCCTAGGTCTCTAGTTTTCAGAAATGCACAGGTTTGGTAGGTTTCCCTGGGTGCCGACTTAGCTAGAGGCCAAAATCTACAGGTAGGCACTTCGCAAAAAACACCTCTGTTTTCTTTCAAAAATTTAGATGTGTCCACGTTGCGCTTTGGGGCGTTTCCTGTCGCGGGTGCTAGGCCTACCCACACAAGTGAGGTATCATTTTTATCGGGAGACTTGGGGGAACGCTGGGTGGAAGAAAATTTGTGGCTCCTCTCAGATTCCAGAACTTTCTGCCACAGAAATGTGAGGAACGTGTGTTTTTTTAGCCAGATTTTGAGGTTTGCAAAGGATTCTGGGTAACAGAACCTGGTCCGAGACCCGCAAGTCACCCCATCTTGGATTGCCCAAGGTCTCTAGTTTTCAGAAATGCACAGGTTTGGTAGGTTTCCCTAGGTGCCGGCTGAGCTAGAGGCCAAAATCTACAGGTAGGCACTTCGCAAAAAACACCTCTGTTTTCTTTCAAAAATTTAGATGTGTCCACGTTGCGCTTTGGGGCGTTTCATGTCGCGGGCGCTAGGCCTACCCACACAAGTGAGGTATCATTTTTATCGGGAGACTTGGGGGAACGCTGGGTGGAAGGAAATTTGTGGCTCCTCTCAGATTCCAGAACTTTCTGCCACAGAAATGTGAGGAACGTGTGTTTTTTTAGCCAAATTTTGAGGTTTGCAAAGGATTCTGGGTAACCGAACCTGGTCCGAGAGCCGCAAGTCACCCCATTTTGGATTCCCCTACGTCTCTAGTTTTCAGAAATGCACAGGTTCTGTAGGTTTCCATAGGTGCCGGCTGAGCTAGAGGCCAAAATCTACAGGTAGGCACTTCGCAAAAAACACCTCTGTTTTCTTTCAAAAATTTAGATGTCCACGTTGCGCTTTGGGGCGTTTCCTGTCGCGGGCGCTAGGCCTACCCACACAAGTGAGGTATCATTTTTATCGGGAGACTTGGGGGAACGCTGGGTGGAAGGAAATTTGTGGCTCCTCTCAGATTCCAGAACTTTCTGCCACAGAAATGTGAGGAACGTGTGTTTTTTTTAGCCAAATTTTGAGGTTTGCAAAGGATTCTGGGTAACAGAACCTGGTCCGAGCCCCGCAAGTCACCCCATCTTGGATTCCCCTAGGTCTCTAGTTTTCAGAAATGCACAGGTTTTGTAGGTTTCCCTAGGTGCCGGCTGAGCTAGAGGCCAAAATCTACAGGTAGGCACTTCGCAAAAAGCACCTCTATTTTCTTTCAAAAATTTATATGTGTCCACGTTGCGCTTTGGGGAGTTTCCTGTCGCGGTCGCTAGGCCTACCCACACAAGTGAGGTATCATTTTTATCGGTAGACTTGGGGGAACGCTGGGTGGAAGGAAATTTGTGGCTCCTCTCAGATTCCAGAACTTTCTGCCACAGAAATGTGAGGAACATGTGTTTTCTTAGCCAAATTTTGAGGTTTGCAAAGGATTCTGGGTAACAGAACCTGGTCCGAGCCCCGCAAGTCACCCCATCTTGGATTCCCTTAGGTCTCTAGATTTCAGAAATGCACAGGTTTGGTAGGTTTCCC
This sequence comes from Pleurodeles waltl, assembly GCF_031143425.1. NCBI lineage: Eukaryota > Metazoa > Chordata > Amphibia > Caudata > Salamandridae > Pleurodeles > Pleurodeles waltl. The sequence goes on along the minus strand of NC_090442.1, from coordinate 723,197,374 downwards.
TAGGTGCCGGCTGAGCTAGAGGCCAAAATCTACAGGTAGGCACTTCGCAAAAGACACCTCTGTTTTCTTTCAAAAATTTAGATGTGTCCAGGTTTCGCTTTGGGGCGTTTCCTGTCGCGGGCGCAAGGCCTACCCACACAAGTGAGGTATCATTTTTATCGGGAGACTTGGGGGAACGCTGGGTGGAAGGAAATTTGTGGCTCCTCTCAGATTCCAGAACTTTTTGCCACAGAAATGAGAGGAACGTGTGTTTTTTGAGCCAAATTTTGAGGTTTGCAAAGGTTTCTGGGTAACAGAACCGGGTCCGAGCCCCGCAAGTCTCCCCATCTTTGATTCCCCTAGGTCTCTAGATTTCAGAAATGCACAGGATTGGTAGGTTTCCCTAGGTGCCGGCTGAGTTAGAGGCCAAAATCTACAGGTAGGCATTTTGTTAAAAACACCTCTGTTTTCTTTCAAAAATGTAGATGTGTCCACGTTGCGCTTTGGGGCGTTTCCTGTCGCGGGCGCTAGGCCTACCCACACAAGTGAGGTATCATTTTTATCGGGAGACTTGGGGGAACGCTGGGTGGAAGGAAATTTGTGGCTCCTCTCAGATTCCAGAACTTTCTGCCACAGAAATGTGAGGAACGTGTGTTTTTTTAGCCACATTTTGAGGTTTACAAAGGATTCTGGGTAACAGAACCTGGTCCGAGACCCGCAAGTCACCCCATCTTGGATTCCCCTAGGTCTCTAGTTTTCAGAAATGCACAGGTTTGGTAGGTTTCCCTAGGTGCCGGCTGAGCTAGAGGCCAAAATCTACAGGTAGGCACTTCGCCAAAAACACCTCTGTTTTCTTTCAAAAATTTAGATGTGTCCATGTTGCGCTTTGGGGCGTTTCCTGTCGCGGGCGCTAGGCCTACCCACACAAGTGAGGTATCATTTTTATCGGGAGACTTGGGGGAATGCTGGGTGGAAGGAAATTTGTGGCTCCTCTCAGATTCCAGAAATTTCTGCCACAGAAATGTGAGGAACGTGTGTTTTTTTAGCCAAATTTTGAGGTTTGCAAAGGATTCTGGGTAACAGAACCTGGTCCGAGCCCCGCAAGTCACCCCATCTTGGATTCCCCTAGGTCTCTAGTTTTCAGAAATGCACAGGTTTGGTAGGTTTTCCTAGGTGCCGGCTGAGCTAGAGGCCAAAATCTACAGGTAGGCACTTCGCAAAAAACACCTCTGTTTTCTTTCAAAAATTTAGATGTGTCCACGTTGCTCTTTGGGGCGTTTCCTGTCGCGGGCGCTAGGCCTACCCACACAAGTGAGATATCATTTTTATCGGGAGACTTGGGGGAACGCTGGGTGGAAGGAAATTTGTGGCTCCTCTCAGATTCCAGAACTTTCTGCCACAGAAATGTGAGGAACGTGTGTTTTTTTAGCCAAATTTGGAGGTTTGCAAAGGATTCTGGGTAACAGAACCTGGTCCGAGCCCCGCAACTCACCCCATCTTGGATTCCCCTAGGTCTCTAGTTTTCAGAAATGCACAGGTTTGGTAGGTTTCCCTGGGTGCCGGCTTAGCTAGAGGCCAAAATCTACAGGTAGGCACTTCGCAAAAAACACCTCTGTTTTCTTTCAAAAATTTAGATGTGTCCACGTTGCGCTTTGGGGCGTTTCCTGTCGCAGGTGCTAGGCCTACCCACACAAGTGAGGTATCATTTTTATCGGGAGACTTGGGGGAACGCTGGGTGGAAGAAAATTTGTGGCTCCTCTCAGATTCCAGAACTTTCTGCCACAGAAATGTGAGGAACGTGTGTTTTTTTAGCCAGATTTTGAGGTTTGCAAAGGATTCTGGGTAACAGAACCTGGTCCGAGACCCGCAAGTCACCCCATCTTGGATTCCCCTAGGTCTCTAGTTTTCAGAAATGCACAGGTTTGGTAGGTTTCCCTAGGTGCCGGCAGAGCTAGAGGCCAAAATCTACAGGTAGGCACTTCGCAAAAAGCACCTCTATTTTCTTTCAAAAATTTATATGTGTCCACGTTGCGCTTTGGGGCGTTTCCTGTCGCGGTCGCTAGGCCTACCCACACAAGTGAGCTATCATTTTTATCGGGAGACTTGGGGGAACGCTGGGTGGAAGGAAATTTGTGGCTCCTCTCAGATTCCAGAACTTTCTGCCACAGAAATGTGAGGAACGTGTGTTTTTTTAGCCAAATTTGGAGGTTTGCAAAGGATTCTGGGTAACAGAACCTGGTCCGAGACCCGCAAGTCACCCCATCTTGGATTCCCCTAGGTCTCTAGTTTTCAGAAATGCACAGGTTTGGTAGGTTTCCCTAGGTGCCGGCTGAGCTAGAGGCCAAAATCTACAGGTAGGCACTTCGCAAAAAACACCTCTGTCTTCTTTCAAAAATTTAGATGTGTCCATGTTGCGCTTTGGGGCGTTTCCTGTCGCGGGCGCTAGGCCTACCCACACAAGTGAGGTATCATTTTTATCGGGAGACTTGGGGGAACGCTGGGTGGAAGGAAATTTGTGGCTCCTCTCAGATTCCAGAACTTTCTGCCACAGAAATGTGAGGAACATGTGTTTTTTTAGCCAAATTTTGAGGTTTGCAAAGGATTCTGGGTAACAGAACCTGGTCCGAGCCCCGCAAGTCACCCCATCTTGGATTCCCCTAGGTCTCTACTTTTCAGAAATGCACAGGTTTGGTAGGGTTCCCTAGGTGCCGGCTGAGCTAGAGGCCAAAATCTAGAGGTAGGCACTTCGCAAAAAACACCTCTGTTTTCTTTCAAAAATTTAGATGTGTCCACGTTGCGCTTTGGGGCGTTTCCTGTCGCGGGCGCTAGGCCTACCCACACAAGTGAGGTATCATTTTTATCGGGAGACTTGGGGGAACGCTGGGTGGAAGGAAATTTGTGGCTCCTCTCAGATTCCAGAACTTTCTGCCACAGAAATGTGAGGAACGTGTGTTTTTTTAGCCAAATTTTGAGGTTTGCAAAGGATTCTGGGTAACAGAACCTGGTCCGAGCCCCGCAAGTCACCCCATCTTGGATTCCCCTAGGTCTCTAGTTTTCAGAAATGCACAGGTTTGGTAGGTTTTCATAGGTGCCGGCTGAGCTAGAGGCCAAAATCTACAGGGAGGCACTTCGCAAAAAACACCTCTGTTTTCTTTCAAAAATTTAGATGTGTCCACGTTGCGCTTTGGGGCGTTTCCTGTCGCGGGTGCTAGGCCTACCCACACAAGTGAGGAATCATTTTTATCGGGAGACTTGGGGGAACGCTGGGTGGAAGGAAATTTGTGGCTCCTCTCAGATTCCAGAACTTTCTGCCACAGAAATGTGAGGAACGTGTGTTTTTTTAGCCAAATTTTGAGGTTTGCAAAGGATTCTGGGTAACAGAACCTGGTCCGAGCCCCGCCAGTCACCCCATCTTGGATTCCCCTAGGTCTCTAGTTATCAGAAATGCACAAGTTTGGTAGGTTTCCCTAGGTGCCGGCTGAGCTAGAGGCCAAAATCTACAGGTAGGCACTTCGCAAAAAGCACCTCTATTTTCTTTCAAAAATGTATATGTGTCCACGTTGCGCTTTGGGGCGTTTCCTGTCGCGGTCGCTAGGCCTACCCACACAAGTGAGGTATCATTTTTATCGGGAGACTTGCGGGAACGCTGGGTGGAAGGAAATTTGTGGCTCCTCTCAGATTCGAGAACTTTCTTCCACAGAAATGTGAGGAACGTGTGTTTTTTTAGCCAAATTTGGAGGTTTGCAAAGGATTCTGGGTAACAGAACCTGGTCCGAGCCCCGCAAGTCACCCCATCTTGGATTCCCCTAGGTCTCTAGTTTTCAGAAATGCACAAGTTTGGTAGGTTTCCCTAGGTGCCGGCTGAGCTAGAGGCCAAAATCTACAGGTAAGCACTTCGCAAAAAACACCTCTGTTTTCTTTCAAAAATTTAGATGTGTCCACGTTGCGCTTTGGGGCGTTTCCTGTCGCGGGCGCTAGGCCTACCCACACAAGTGAGGTATCATTTTTATCGGGAGACTTGGGGGAACGCTGGGTGGAAGGACATTTGTGGCTCCTCTCAGATTCCAGAACTTTCTGCCACAGAAATGTGAGGAACATGTGTTTTTTTAGCCAAATTTTGAGGTTTACAAGGGATTCTGGGTAACAGAACCTGGTCTGAGCCCCGCAAGTCACCCCATCTTGGATTCCCCTAGGTCTCTAGTTTTCAGAAATGCACAGGTTTGGTAGGTTTCCCTAGGTGCCGGTTATGCTAGAGGCCAAAATCTACAGGTAAGCACTTCGCAAAAAACACCTCTGTTTTCTTTAAAAAATTTAGATGTGTCCACGTTGCGCTTTGGGGCGTTTCCTGTCGCGGGCGTTAGGCCTACCCACACAAGTGAGGTATCATTTTTATCGGTAGACTTGGGGGAACGCTGGGTGGAAGGAAATTTGTGGCTCCTCTCAGATTCCAGAACTTTCTGCCACAGAAATGTGAGGAACATGTGTTTTCTTAGCCAAATTTTGAGGTTTGCAAAGGATTCTGGGTAACAGAACCTGGTCCGAGCCCCGCAAGTCACCCCATCTTGGATTCCCCTAGGTCTCTAGATTTCAGAAATGCACAGGTTTGGTAGGTTTCCCTAGGTGCCGGCTGAGCTAGAGGCCAAAATCTACAGGTAGGCACTTCGCAAAAGACACCTCTGTTTTCTTTCAAAAATTTAGATGTGTCCAGGTTTCGCTTTGGGGCGTTTCCTGTCGCGGGCGCTAGGCCTACCCACACAAGTGAGGTATCATTTTTATCGGGAGACTTGGGGGAACGCTGGGAGGAAGGAAATTTGTGGCTCCTCTCAGATTCCAGAACTTTCTGCCACAGAAATGTGAGGAACATGTGTTTTTTTAGCCAAATTTTGAGGTTTACAAGGGATTCTGGGTAACAGAACCTGGTCCGAGCCCCGCAAGTCACCCCATCTTGGATTCCCCTAGGTCTCTAGTTTTCAGAAATGCACAAGTTTGGTAGGTTTCCCTAGGTGCCGGCTGAGCTAGAGGCCAAAATCTACAGGTAAGCACTTCGCAAAAAACACCTCTGTTTTCTTTCAAAAATTTAGATGTGTCCACGTTGCGCTTTGGGGCGTTTCCTGTCGCGGGCGCTAGGCCTACCCACACAAGTGAGGTATCATTTTTATCGGGAGACTTGGGGGAACGCTGGGTGGAAGGAAATTTGTGGCTCCTCTCAGATTCGAGAACTTTCTTCCACAGAAATGTGAGGAACGTGTGTTTTTTTAGCCAAATTTGGAGGTTTGCAAAGGATTCTGGGTAACAGAACCTGGTCCGAGCCCCGCAAGTCACCCCATCTTGGATTCCCCTAGGTCTCTAGTTTTCAGAAATGCACAAGTTTGGTAGGTTTCCCTAGGTGCCGGCTGAGCTAGAGGCCAAAATCTACAGGTAAGCACTTCGCAAAAAACACCTCTGTTTTCTTTCAAAAATTTAGATGTGTCCACGTTGCGCTTTGGGGCGTTTCCTGTCGCGGGCGCTAGGCCTACCCACACAAGTGAGGTATCATTTTTATCGGGAGACTTGGGGGAACGCTGGGTGGAAGGACATTTGTGGCTCCTCTCAGATTCCAGAACTTTCTGCCACAGAAATGTGAGGAACATGTGTTTTTTTAGCCAAATTTTGAGGTTTACAAGGGATTCTGGGTAACAGAACCTGGTCTGAGCCCCGCAAGTCACCCCATCTTGGATTCCCCTAGGTCTCTAGTTTTCAGAAATGCACAGGTTTGGTAGGTTTCCCTAGGTGCCGGCTATGCTAGAGGCCAAAATCTACAGGTAAGCACTTCGCAAAAAACACCTCTGTTTTCTTTCAAAAATTTAGATGTGTCCACGTTGCGCTTTGGGGCGTTTCCTGTCGCGGGCGTTAGGCCTACCCACACAAGTGAGGTATCATTTTTATCGGTAGACTTGGGGGAACGCTGGGTGGAAGGAAATTTGTGGCTCCTCTCAGATTCCAGAACTTTCTGCCACAGAAATGTGAGGAACATGTGTTTTCTTAGCCAAATTTTGAGGTTTGCAAAGGATTCTGGGTAACAGAACCTGGTCCGAGCCCCGCAAGTCACCCCATCTTGGATTCCCCTAGGTCTCTAGATTTCAGAAATGCACAGGTTTGGTAGGTTTCCCTAGGTGCCGGCTGAGCTAGAGGCCAAAATCTACAGGTAGGCACTTCGCAAAAGACACCTCTGTTTTCTTTCAAAAATTTAGATGTGTCCAGGTTTCGCTTTGGGGCGTTTCCTGTCGCGGGCGCTAGGCCTACCCACACAAGTGAGGTATCATTTTTATCGGGAGACTTGGGGGAACGCTGGGAGGAAGGAAATTTGTGGCTCCTCTCAGATTCCAGAACTTTCTGCCACAGAAATGTGAGGAACATGTGTTTTTTTAGCCAAATTTTGAGGTTTACAAGGGATTCTGGGTAACAGAACCTGGTCCGAGCCCCGCAAGTCACCCCATCTTGGATTCCCCTAGGTCTCTAGTTTTCAGAAATGCACAGGTTTGGTAGGTTTCCCTGGGTGCCGGCTTAGCTAGAGGCCAAAATCTACAGGTAGGCACTTCGCAAAAAACACCTCTGTTTTCTTTCAAAAATTTAGATGTGTCCACGTTGCGCTTTGGGGCGTTTCCTGTCGCGGGTGCTAGGCCTACCCACACAATTGAGGTATCATTTTTATCGGGAGACTTGGGGGAACGCTGGGTGGAAGGAAATTTGTGGCTCCTCTCAGATTCCAGAACTTTCTGCCACAGAAATGTGAGGAACGTGTGTTTTTTTAGCTAGATTTTGAGGTTTGCAAAGGATTCTGGGTAACAGAACCTGGTCCGAGACCCGCAAGTCACCCCATCTTGGATTGCCCAAGGTCTCTAGTTTTCAGAAATGCACAGGTTTGGTAGGTTTCCCTAGGTGCCGGCTGAGCTAGAGGCCACAATCTACAGGTAGGCACTTAGCAAAAAACACCTCTGTTTTCTTTCAAAAATTTAGATGTGTCCACGTTGCCCTTTGGGGCGTTTCCTGTCGCGGTCCCTAGGCCTACCCACACAAGAGAGGTATAATTTTTAACGGGAGACTTGGGGGAACGCTGGGTGGAAGGAAATTTGTGGCTCCTCTCAGATTCCAGAACTTTCTGCTACAGCAATGTGAGGAACGTGTGTTTTTTTAGCCAAATTTGGAGGTTTGCAAAGGATTCTGGGTAACAGAACCTGGTCCGAGCCGCGCAAGTCACCCCATCTTGGATTCCCCTAGGTCTCTAGTTTTCAGAAATGCACAGGTTTGGTAGGTTTCCCTAGGTGCCGGCTGAGCTAGAGGCCAAAATCTACAGGTAGGCACTTCGCAAAAAACACCTCTGTTTTCTTTCAAAAATTTAGATGTGTCCACGTTGCGCTTTGGGGCGTTTCCTGTCGCTGGCGCTAGGCCTACCCACACAAGTGAGGTATCATTTTTATCGTGAGACTTGGGGTAACGCTGGGTGGAAGGAAATTTGTGGCTCCTCTCAGATTCCAGAACTTTCTGCCACAGAAATGTGAGGAACGTGTGTTTTTTTAGCCAGATTTTGAGGTTTGCAAAGGATTCTGGGTAACAGAACCTGGTCCGAGACCCACAAGTCACCCCATCTTGGATTCCCCAAGGTCTCTAGTTTTCAGAAATGCACAGGTTTGGTAGTTTTCCCTAGGTGCCGGCTGAGCTAGAGGCCAAAATCTACAGGTAGGCACTTCGCAGAAAACACCTCTGTTTTCTTTCAAAAATTTAGATGTGTCCACGTTGCGCTTTGGGGCGTTTCCTGTCGCGGGCGCTAGGCCTACCCACACAAGTGAGGTATCATTTTTATCGGGAGACTTGGGGGAACACTGGGTGGAAGGAAATTTGTGGCTCCTCTCAGATTCCAGAACTTTCTGCCACAGAAATGTGAGGAACGTGTGTTTTTTTAGCCAAAGTTTGAGGTTTGCAAAGGATTCTGGGTAACCGAACCTGGTCCGAGACCCGCAAGTCATCCCATCTTGGATTCCCCTAGGTCTCTAGTTTTCAGAAATGCACAGGTTTGGTAGGTTTCCCTAGGTGCCGGCTGATCTAGAGGCCAAAATCTACAGGTAGGCACTTCGCAAAAAACACCTCTGTTTTCTTTAAAAAATTTAGATGTGTCCACGTTGCGCTTTGGGTCGTTTCCTGTCGCGGGCGCTAGGCCTACCCACACAAGTGAGGTATCATTTTTATCGGGAGACTTGGGGGAACGCTGGGTGGAAGGAAATTTGTGGCTCCTCTCAGATTCCAGAACTTTCTGCCACAGAAATGTGAGGAACGTGTGTTTTTTTAGCCAAATTTGGAGGTTTGCAAAGGATTCTGGGTAACAGAACCTGGTCCGAGCCCCGCAACTCACCCCATCTTGGATTCCCCTAGGTCTCTAGTTTTCAGAAATGCACAGGTTTGGTAGGTTTCCCTGGGTGCCGGCTTAGCTAGAGGCCAAAATCTACAGTAGGCACTTCGCAAAAAACACCTCTGTTTTCTTTCAAAAATTTAGATGTGTCCACGTTGCGCTTTGGGTCGTTTCCTGTCGCGGGTGCTAGGCCTACCCACAGAAGTGAGGTATCATTTTTATCGGGAGACTTGGGGGAACGCTGGGTGGAAGGAAATTTGTGGCTCCTCTCAGATTCCAGAACTTTCTGCCACAGAAATGTGAGGAACGTGTGTTTTTTTAGCCAGATTTTGAGGTTTGCAAAGGATTCTGGGTAACAGAACCTGGTCCGAGACCCGCAAGTCACCCCATCTTGGATTGCCCAAGGTCTCTAGTTTTCAGAAATGTACAGGTTTGGTAGGTTTCCCTAGGTGCCGGCTGAGCTAGAAGCCAAAATCTACAGGTAGGCACTTCGCAAAAAACACCTCTGTTTTCTTTCAAAAATTTAGATGCGTCCACATTGCGCTTTGGGGTGTTTCCTGTCGCGGGCGCTAGGCCTACCCACACAAGTGAGGTATCATTTTTATCGGGAGACTTGGGGGAACGCTGAGTGGAAGGAAATTTGTGGCTCCTCTCAGATTCCAGAACTTTCTGCCACAGAAATGTGAGGAACATGTGTTTTTTTAGCCAAATTTTGAGGTTTGCAAAGGATTCTGGGTAACAGAACCTGGTCCGAGCCCCGCAAGTCACCCCATCTTGGATTCCCCTAGGTCTCTAGTTTTCAGAAATGCACAGGTTTGGTAGGTTTCCCTAGGTGCCGGCAGAGCTAGAGGCCAAAATCTACAGGTAGGCACTTCGCAAAAAGCACCTCTATTTTCTTTCAAAAATTTATATGTGTCCACGTTGCGCTTTGGGGCGTTTCCTGTCGCGGTCGCTAGGACTACCCACACAAGTGAGGTATCATTTTTATCGGGAGACTTGGGGGAACGCTGGGTGGAAGGAAATTTGTGGCTCCTCTCAGATTCCAGAACTTTCTGCCACAGAAATGTGAGGAACGTGTGTTTTTTTAGCCAAATTTGGAGGTTTGCAAAGGATTCTGGGTAACAGAACCTGGTCCGAGCCCCGCAAGTCACCCCATCTTGGATTCCCCTAGGTCTCTAGTTTTCAGAAATGCACAGGTTTGGTAGGTTTCCCTGGGTGCCGACTTAGCTAGAGGCCAAAATCTACAGGTAGGCACTTCGCAAAAAACACCTCTGTTTTCTTTCAAAAATTTAGATGTGTCCACGTTGCGCTTTGGGGCGTTTCCTGTCGCGGGTGCTAGGCCTACCCACACAAGTGAGGTATCATTTTTATCGGGAGACTTGGGGGAACGCTGGGTGGAAGAAAATTTGTGGCTCCTCTCAGATTCCAGAACTTTCTGCCACAGAAATGTGAGGAACGTGTGTTTTTTTAGCCAGATTTTGAGGTTTGCAAAGGATTCTGGGTAACAGAACCTGGTCCGAGACCCGCAAGTCACCCCATCTTGGATTGCCCAAGGTCTCTAGTTTTCAGAAATGCACAGGTTTGGTAGGTTTCCCTAGGTGCCGGCTGAGCTAGAGGCCAAAATCTACAGGTAGGCACTTCGCAAAAAACACCTCTGTTTTCTTTCAAAAATTTAGATGTGTCCACGTTGCGCTTTGGGGCGTTTCATGTCGCGGGCGCTAGGCCTACCCACACAAGTGAGGTATCATTTTTATCGGGAGACTTGGGGGAACGCTGGGTGGAAGGAAATTTGTGGCTCCTCTCAGATTCCAGAACTTTCTGCCACAGAAATGTGAGGAACGTGTGTTTTTTTAGCCAAATTTTGAGGTTTGCAAAGGATTCTGGGTAACCGAACCTGGTCCGAGAGCCGCAAGTCACCCCATTTTGGATTCCCCTACGTCTCTAGTTTTCAGAAATGCACAGGTTCGGTAGGTTTCCATAGGTGCCGGCTGAGCTAGAGGCCAAAATCTACAGGTAGGCACTTCGCAAAAAACACCTCTGTTTTCTTTCAAAAATTTAGATGTGTCCACGTTGCGCTTTGGGGCGTTTCCTGTCGCGGGCGCTAGGCCTACCCACACAAGTGAGGTATCATTTTTATCGGGAGACTTGGGGGAACGCTGGGTGGAAGGAAATTTGTGGCTCCTCTCAGATTCCAGAACTTTCTGCCACAGAAATGTGAGGAACGTGTGTTTTTTTAGCCAAATTTTGAGGTTTGCAAAGGATTCTGGGTAACAGAACCTGGTCCGAGCCGCGCAAGTCACCCCATCTTGGATTCCCCTAGGTCTCTAGTTTTCAGAAATGCACAGGTTTGGTAGGTTTCCCTAGGTGCCGGCTGAGCTAGAGGCCAAAATCTACAGGTAGGCACTTCGCAAAAAACACCTCTGTTTTCTTTCAAAAATTTAGATGTGTCCACGTTGCGCTTTGGGGCGTTTCCTGTCGCTGGCGCTAGGCCTACCCACACAAGTGAGGTATCATTTTTATCGTGAGACTTGGGGTAACGCTGGGTGGAAGGAAATTTGTGGCTCCTCTCAGATTCCAGAACTTTCTGCCACAGAAATGTGAGGAACGTGTGTTTTTTTAGCCAGATTTTGAGGTTTGCAAAGGATTCTGGGTAACAGAACCTGGTCCGAGACCCGCAAGTCATCCCATCTTGGATTCCCCTAGGTCTCTAGTTTTCAGAAATGCACAGGTTTGGTAGGTTTCCCTAGGTGCCGGCTGATCTAGAGGCCAAAATCTACAGGTAGGCACTTCGCAAAAAACACCTCTGTTTTCTTTAAAAAATTTAGATGTGTCCACGTTGCGCTTTGGGTCGTTTCCTGTCGCGGGCGCTAGGCCTACTCACACAAGTGAGGTATCATTTTTATCGGGAGACTTGGGGGAACGCTGGGTGGAAGGAAATTTGTGGCTCCTCTCAGATTCCAGAACTTTCTGCCACAGAAATGTGAGGAACGTGTGTTTTTTTAGCCAAATTTGGAGGTTTGCAAAGGATTCTGGGTAACAGAACCTGGTCCGAGCCCCGCAACTCACCCCATCTTGGATTCCCCTAGGTCTCTAGTTTTCAGAAATGCACAGGTTTGGTAGGTTTCCCTGGGTGCCGGCTTAGCTAGAGGCCAAAATCTACAGGTAGGCACTTCGCAAAAAACACCTCTGTTTTCTTTCAAAAATTTAGATGTGTCCACGTTGCGCTTTGGGTTGTTTCCTGTCGCGGGTGCTAGGCCTACCCACAGAAGTGAGGTATCATTTTTATCGGGAGACTTGGGGGAACGCTGGGTGGAAGGAAATTTGTGGCTCCTCTCAGATTCCAGAACTTTCTGCCACAGAAATGTGAGGAACGTGTGTTTTTTTAGCCAGATTTTGAGGTTTGCAAAGGATTCTGGGTAACAGAACCTGGTCCGAGACCCGCAAGTCACCCCATCTTGGATTGCCCAAGGTCTCTAGTTTTCAGAAATGTACAGGTTTGGTAGGTTTCCCTAGGTGCCGGCTGAGCTAGAAGCCAAAATCTACAGGTAGGCACTTCGCAAAAAACACCTCTGTTTTCTTTCAAAAATTTAGATGCGTCCACACTGCGCTTTGGGGTGTTTCCTGTCGCGGGCGCTAGGCCTACCCCCACAAGTGAGGTATCATTTTTATCGGGAGACTTGGGGGAACGCTGAGTGGAAGGAAATTTGTGGCTCCTCTCAGATTCCAGAACTTTCTGCCACAGAAATGTGAGGAACATGTGTTTTTTTAGCCAAATTTTGAGGTTTGCAAAGGATTCTGGGTAACAGAACCTGGTCCGAGCCCCGCAAGTCACCCCATCTTGGATTCCCCTAGGTCTCTAGTTTTCAGAAATGCACAGGTTTGGTAGGTTTCCCTAGGTGCCGGCAGAGCTAGAGGCCAAAATCTACAGGTAGGCACTTCGCAAAAAGCACCTCTATTTTCTTTCAAAAATTTATATGTGTCCACGTTGCGCTTTGGGGCGTTTCCTGTCGCGGTCGCTAGGACTACCCACACAAGTGAGGTATCATTTTTATCGGGAGACTTGGGGGAACGCTGGGTGGAAGGAAATTTGTGGCTCCTCTCAGATTCGAGAACTTTCTGCCACAGAAATGTGAGGAACGTGTGTTTTTTTAGCCAAATTTGGAGGTTTGCAAAGGATTCTGGGTAACAGAACCTGGTCCGAGCCCCGCAAGTCACCCCATCTTGGATTCCCCTAGGTCTCTAGTTTTCAGAAATGCACAGGTTTGGTAGGTTTCCCTGGGTGCCGACTTAGCTAGAGGCCAAAATCTACAGGTAGGCACTTCGCAAAAAACACCTCTGTTTTCTTTCAAAAATTTAGATGTGTCCACGTTGCGCTTTGGGGCGTTTCCTGTCGCGGGTGCTAGGCCTACCCACACAAGTGAGGTATCATTTTTATCGGGAGACTTGGGGGAACGCTGGGTGGAAGAAAATTTGTGGCTCCTCTCAGATTCCAGAACTTTCTGCCACAGAAATGTGAGGAACGTGTGTTTTTTTAGCCAGATTTTGAGGTTTGCAAAGGATTCTGGGTAACAGAACCTGGTCCGAGACCCGCAAGTCACCCCATCTTGGATTGCCCAAGGTCTCTAGTTTTCAGAAATGCACAGGTTTGGTAGGTTTCCCTAGGTGCCGGCTGAGCTAGAGGCCAAAATCTACAGGTAGGCACTTCGCAAAAAACACCTCTGTTTTCTTTCAAAAATTTAGATGTGTCCACGTTGCGCTTTGGGGCGTTTCATGTCGCGGGCGCTAGGCCTACCCACACAAGTGAGGTATCATTTTTATCGGGAGACTTGGGGGAACGCTGGGTGGAAGGAAATTTGTGGCTCCTCTCAGATTCCAGAACTTTCTGCCACAGAAATGTGAGGAACGTGTGTTTTTTTAGCCAAATTTTGAGGTTTGCAAAGGATTCTGGGTAACCGAACCTGGTCCGAGAGCCGCAAGTCACCCCATTTTGGATTCCCCTACGTCTCTAGTTTTCAGAAATGCACAGGTTCTGTAGGTTTCCATAGGTGCCGGCTGAGCTAGAGGCCAAAATCTACAGGTAGGCACTTCGCAAAAAACACCTCTGTTTTCTTTCAAAAATTTAGATGTCCACGTTGCGCTTTGGGGCGTTTCCTGTCGCGGGCGCTAGGCCTACCCACACAAGTGAGGTATCATTTTTATCGGGAGACTTGGGGGAACGCTGGGTGGAAGGAAATTTGTGGCTCCTCTCAGATTCCAGAACTTTCTGCCACAGAAATGTGAGGAACGTGTGTTTTTTTTAGCCAAATTTTGAGGTTTGCAAAGGATTCTGGGTAACAGAACCTGGTCCGAGCCCCGCAAGTCACCCCATCTTGGATTCCCCTAGGTCTCTAGTTTTCAGAAATGCACAGGTTTTGTAGGTTTCCCTAGGTGCCGGCTGAGCTAGAGGCCAAAATCTACAGGTAGGCACTTCGCAAAAAGCACCTCTATTTTCTTTCAAAAATTTATATGTGTCCACGTTGCGCTTTGGGGAGTTTCCTGTCGCGGTCGCTAGGCCTACCCACACAAGTGAGGTATCATTTTTATCGGTAGACTTGGGGGAACGCTGGGTGGAAGGAAATTTGTGGCTCCTCTCAGATTCCAGAACTTTCTGCCACAGAAATGTGAGGAACATGTGTTTTCTTAGCCAAATTTTGAGGTTTGCAAAGGATTCTGGGTAACAGAACCTGGTCCGAGCCCCGCAAGTCACCCCATCTTGGATTCCCTTAGGTCTCTAGATTTCAGAAATGCACAGGTTTGGTAGGTTTCCCTAGGTGCCGGCTGAGCTAGAGGCCAAAATCTACAGGTAGGCACTTCGCAAAAGACACCTCTGTTTTCTTTCAAAAATTTAGATGTGTCCAGGTTTCGCTTTGGGGCGTTTCCTGTCGCGGGCGCAAGGCCTACCCACACAAGTGAGGTATCATTTTTATCGGGAGACTTGGGGGAACGCTGGGTGGAAGGAAATTTGTGGCTCCTCTCAGATTCCAGAACTTTTTGCCACAGAAATGAGAGGAACGTGTGTTTTTTGAGCCAAATTTTGAGGTTTGCAAAGGTTTCTGGGTAACAGAACCGGGTCCGAGCCCCGCAAGTCTCCCCATCTTTGATTCCCCTAGGTCTCTAGATTTCAGAAATGCACAGGATTGGTAGGTTACCCTAGGTGCCGGCTGAGTTAGAGGCCAAAATCTACAGGTAGGCATTTTGTTAAAAACACCTCTGTTTTCTTTCAAAAATGTAGATGTGTCCACGTTGCGCTTTGGGGCGTTTCCTGTCGCGGGCGCTAGGCCTACCCACACAAGTGAGGTATCATTTTTATCGGGAGACTTGGGGGAACGCTGGGTGGAAGGAAATTTGTGGCTCCTCTCAGATTCCAGAACTTTCTGCCACAGAAATGTGAGGAACGTGTGTTTTTTTAGCCACATTTTGAGGTTTACAAAGGATTCTGGGTAACAGAACCTGGTCCGAGACCCGCAAGTCACCCCATCTTGGATTCCCCTAGGTCTCTAGTTTTCAGAAATGCACAGGTTTGGTAGGTTTCCCTAGGTGCCGGCTGAGCTAGAGGCCAAAATCTACAGGTAGGCACTTCGCCAAAAACACCTCTGTTTTCTTTCAAAAATTTAGATGTGTCCATGTTGCGCTTTGGGGCGTTTCCTGTCGCGGGCGCTAGGCCTACCCACACAAGTGAGGTATCATTTTTATCGGGAGACTTGGGGGAATGCTGGGTGGAAGGAAATTTGTGGCTCCTCTCAGATTCCAGAAATTTCTGCCACAGAAATGTGAGGAACGTGTGTTTTTTTAGCCAAATTTTGAGGTTTGCAAAGGATTCTGGGTAACAGAACCTGGTCCGAGCCCCGCAAGTCACCCCATCTTGGATTCCCCTAGGTCTCTAGTTTTCAGAAATGCACAGGTTTGGTAGGTTTTCCTAGGTGCCGGCTGAGCTAGAGGCCAAAATCTACAGGTAGGCACTTCGCAAAAAACACCTCTGTTTTCTTTCAAAAATTTAGATGTGTCCACGTTGCTCTTTGGGGCGTTTCCTGTCGCGGGCGCTAGGCCTACCCACACAAGTGAGATATCATTTTTATCGGGAGACTTGGGGGAACGCTGGGTGGAAGGAAATTTGTGGCTCCTCTCAGATTCCAGAACTTTCTGCCACAGAAATGTGAGGAACGTGTGTTTTTTTAGCCAAATTTGGAGGTTTGCAAAGGATTCTGGGTAACAGAACCTGGTCCGAGCCCCGCAACTCACCCCATCTTGGATTCCCCTAGGTCTCTAGTTTTCAGAAATGCACAGGTTTGGTAGGTTTCCCTGGGTGCCGGCTTAGCTAGAGGCCAAAATCTACAGGTAGGCACTTCGCAAAAAACACCTCTGTTTTCTTTCAAAAATTTAGATGTGTCCACGTTGCGCTTTGGGGCGTTTCCTGTCGCAGGTGCTAGGCCTACCCACACAAGTGAGGTATCATTTTTATCGGGAGACTTGGGGGAACGCTGGGTGGAAGAAAATTTGTGGCTCCTCTCAGATTCCAGAACTTTCTGCCACAGAAATGTGAGGAACGTGTGTTTTTTTAGCCAGATTTTGAGGTTTGCAAAGGATTCTGGGTAACAGAACCTGGTCCGAGACCCGCAAGTCACCCCATCTTGGATTCCCCTAGGTCTCTAGTTTTCAGAAATGCACAGGTTTGGTAGGTTTCCCTAGGTGCCGGCAGAGCTAGAGGCCAAAATCTACAGGTAGGCACTTCGCAAAAAGCACCTCTATTTTCTTTCAAAAATTTATATGTGTCCACGTTGCGCTTTGGGGCGTTTCCTGTCGCGGTCGCTAGGCCTACCCACACAAGTGAGCTATCATTTTTATCGGGAGACTTGGGGGAACGCTGGGTGGAAGGAAATTTGTGGCTCCTCTCAGATTCCAGAACTTTCTGCCACAGAAATGTGAGGAACGTGTGTTTTTTTAGCCAAATTTGGAGGTTTGCAAAGGATTCTGGGTAACAGAACCTGGTCCGAGACCCGCAAGTCACCCCATCTTGGATTCCCCTAGGTCTCTAGTTTTCAGAAATGCACAGGTTTGGTAGGTTTCCCTAGGTGCCGGCTGAGCTAGAGGCCAAAATCTACAGGTAGGCACTTCGCAAAAAACACCTCTGTCTTCTTTCAAAAATTTAGATGTGTCCATGTTGCGCTTTGGGGCGTTTCCTGTCGCGGGCGCTAGGCCTACCCACACAAGTGAGGTATCATTTTTATCGGGAGACTTGGGGGAACGCTGGGTGGAAGGAAATTTGTGGCTCCTCTCAGATTCCAGAACTTTCTGCCACAGAAATGTGAGGAACATGTGTTTTTTTAGCCAAATTTTGAGGTTTGCAAAGGATTCTGGGTAACAGAACCTGGTCCGAGCCCCGCAAGTCACCCCATCTTGGATTCCCCTAGGTCTCTAGTTTTCAGAAATGCACAGGTTTGGTAGGGTTCCCTAGGTGCCGGCTGAGCTAGAGGCCAAAATCTAGAGGTAGGCACTTCGCAAAAAACACCTCTGTTTTCTTTCAAAAATTTAGATGTGTCCACGTTGCGCTTTGGGGCGTTTCCTGTCGCGGGCGCTAGGCCTACCCACACAAGTGAGGTATCATTTTTATCGGGAGACTTGGGGGAACGCTGGGTGGAAGGAAATTTGTGGCTCCTCTCAGATTCCAGAACTTTCTGCCACAGAAATGTGAGGAACGTGTGTTTTTTTAGCCAAATTTTGAGGTTTGCAAAGGATTCTGGGTAACAGAACCTGGTCCGAGCCCCGCAAGTCACCCCATCTTGGATTCCCCTAGGTCTCTAGTTTTCAGAAATGCACAGGTTTGGTAGGTTTTCATAGGTGCCGGCTGAGCTAGAGGCCAAAATCTACAGGGAGGCACTTCGCAAAAAACACCTCTGTTTTCTTTCAAAAATTTAGATGTGTCCACGTTGCGCTTTGGGGCGTTTCCTGTCGCGGGTGCTAGGCCTACCCACACAAGTGAGGAATCATTTTTATCGGGAGACTTGGGGGAACGCTGGGTGGAAGGAAATTTGTGGCTCCTCTCAGATTCCAGAACTTTCTGCCACAGAAATTTGAGGAACGTGTGTTTTTTTAGCCAAATTTTGAGGTTTGCAAAGGATTCTGGGTAACAGAACCTGGTCCGAGCCCCGCCAGTCACCCCATCTTGGATTCCCCTAGGTCTCTAGTTATCAGAAATGCACAAGTTTGGTAGGTTTCCCTAGGTGCCGGCTGAGCTAGAGGCCAAAATCTACAGGTAGGCACTTCGCAAAAAGCACCTCTATTTTCTTTCAAAAATGTATATGTGTCCACGTTGCGCTTTGGGGCGTTTCCTGTCGCGGTCGCTAGGCCTACCCACACAAGTGAGGTATCATTTTTATCGGGAGACTTGCGGGAACGCTGGGTGGAAGGAAATTTGTGGCTCCTCTCAGATTCGAGAACTTTCTTCCACAGAAATGTGAGGAACGTGTGTTTTTTTAGCCAAATTTGGAGGTTTGCAAAGGATTCTGGGTAACAGAACCTGGTCCGAGCCCCGCAAGTCACCCCATCTTGGATTCCCCTAGGTCTCTAGTTTTCAGAAATGCACAAGTTTGGTAGGTTTCCCTAGGTGCCGGCTGAGCTAGAGGCCAAAATCTACAGGTAAGCACTTCGCAAAAAACACCTCTGTTTTCTTTCAAAAATTTAGATGTGTCCACGTTGCGCTTTGGGGCGTTTCCTGTCGCGGGCGCTAGGCCTACCCACACAAGTGAGGTATCATTTTTATCGGGAGACTTGGGGGAACGCTGGGTGGAAGGACATTTGTGGCTCCTCTCAGATTCCAGAACTTTCTGCCACAGAAATGTGAGGAACATGTGTTTTTTTAGCCAAATTTTGAGGTTTACAAGGGATTCTGGGTAACAGAACCTGGTCTGAGCCCCGCAAGTCACCCCATCTTGGATTCCCCTAGGTCTCTAGTTTTCAGAAATGCACAGGTTTGGTAGGTTTCCCTAGGTGCCGGTTATGCTAGAGGCCAAAATCTACAGGTAAGCACTTCGCAAAAAACACCTCTGTTTTCTTTCAAAAATTTAGATGTGTCCACGTTGCGCTTTGGGGCGTTTCCTGTCGCGGGCGTTAGGCCTACCCACACAAGTGAGGTATCATTTTTATCGGTAGGCTTGGGGGAACGCTGGGTGGAAGGAAATTTGTGGCTCCTCTCAGATTCCAGAACTTTCTGCCACAGAAATGTGAGGAACATGTGTTTTCTTAGCCAAATTTTGAGGTTTGCAAAGGATTCTGGGTAACAGAACCTGGTCCGAGCCCCGCAAGTCACCCCATCTTGGATTCCCCTAGGTCTCTAGATTTCAGAAATGCACAGGTTTGGTAGGTTTCCCTAGGTGCCGGCTGAGCTAGAGGCCAAAATCTACAGGTAGGCACTTCGCAAAAGACACCTCTGTTTTCTTTCAAAAATTTAGATGTGTCCAGGTTTCGCTTTGGGGCGTTTCCTGTCGCGGGCGCTAGGCCTACCCACACAAGTGAGGTATCATTTTTATCGGGAGACTTGGGGGAACGCTGGGAGGAAGGAAATTTGTGGCTCCTCTCAGATTCCAGAACTTTCTGCCACAGAAATGTGAGGAACATGTGTTTTTTTAGCCAAATTTTGAGGTTTACAAGGGATTCTGGGTAACAGAACCTGGTCCGAGCCCCGCAAGTCACCCCATCTTGGATTCCCCTAGGTCTCTAGTTTTCAGAAATGCACAAGTTTGGTAGGTTTCCCTAGGTGCCGGCTGAGCTAGAGGCCAAAATCTACAGGTAAGCACTTCGCAAAAAACACCTCTGTTTTCTTTCAAAAATTTAGATGTGTCCACGTTGCGCTTTGGGGCGTTTCCTGTCTCGGGCGCTAGGCCTACCCACACAAGTGAGGTATCATTTTTATCGGGAGACTTGGGGGAACGCTGGGTGGAAGGAAATTTGTGGCTCCTCTCAGATTCGAGAACTTTCTTCCACAGAAATGTGAGGAACGTGTGTTTTTTTAGCCAAATTTGGAGGTTTGCAAAGGATTCTGGGTAACAGAACCTGGTCCGAGCCCCGCAAGTCACCCCATCTTGGATTCCCCTAGGTCTCTAGTTTTCAGAAATGCACAAGTTTGGTAGGTTTCCCTAGGTGCCGGCTGAGCTAGAGGCCAAAATCTACAGGTAAGCACTTCGCAAAAAACACCTCTGTTTTCTTTCAAAAATTTAGATGTGTCCACGTTGCGCTTTGGGGCGTTTCCTGTCGCGGGCGCTAGGCCTACCCACACAAGTGAGGTATCATTTTTATCGGGAGACTTGGGGGAACGCTGGGTGGAAGGACATTTGTGGCTCCTCTCAGATTCCAGAACTTTCTGCCACAGAAATGTGAGGAACATGTGTTTTTTTAGCCAAATTTTGAGGTTTACAAGGGATTCTGGGTAACAGAACCTGGTCTGAGCCCCGCAAGTCACCCCATCTTGGATTCCCCTAGGTCTCTAGTTTTCAGAAATGCACAGGTTTGGTAGGTTTCCCTAGGTGCCGGCTATGCTAGAGGCCAAAATCTACAGGTAAGCACTTCGCAAAAAACACCTCTGTTTTCTTTCAAAAATTTAGATGTGTCCACGTTGCGCTTTGGGGCGTTTCCTGTCGCGGGCGTTAGGCCTACCCACACAAGTGAGGTATCATTTTTATCGGTAGACTTGGGGGAACGCTGGGTGGAAGGAAATTTGTGGCTCCTCTCAGATTCCAGAACTTTCTGCCACAGAAATGTGAGGAACATGTGTTTTCTTAGCCAAATTTTGAGGTTTGCAAAGGATTCTGGGTAACAGAACCTGGTCCGAGCCCCGCAAGTCACCCCATCTTGGATTCCCCTAGGTCTCTAGATTTCAGAAATGCACAGGTTTGGTAGGTTTCCCTAGGTGCCGGCTGAGCTAGAGGCCAAAATCTACAGGTAGGCACTTCGCAAAAGACACCTCTGTTTTCTTTCAAAAATTTAGATGTGTCCAGGTTTCGCTTTGGGGCGTTTCCTGTCGCGGGCGCTAGGCCTACCCACACAAGTGAGGTATCATTTTTATCGGGAGACTTGGGGGAACGCTGGGAGGAAGGAAATTTGTGGCTCCTCTCAGATTCCAGAACTTTCTGCCACAGAAATGTGAGGAACATGTGTTTTTTTAGCCAAATTTTGAGGTTTACAAGGGATTCTGGGTAACAGAACCTGGTCCGAGCCCCGCAAGTCACCCCATCTTGGATTCCCCTAGGTCTCTAGTTTTCAGAAATGCACAGGTTTGGTAGGTTTCCCTGGGTGCCGGCTTAGCTAGAGGCCAAAATCTACAGGTAGGCACTTCGCAAAAAACACCTCTGTTTTCTTTCAAAAATTTAGATGTGTCCACGTTGCGCTTTGGGGCGTTTCCTGTCGCGGGTGCTAGGCCTACCCACACAATTGAGGTATCATTTTTATCGGGAGACTTGGGGGAACGCTGGGTGGAAGGAAATTTGTGGCTCCTCTCAGATTCCAGAACTTTCTGCCACAGAAATGTGAGGAACGTGTGTTTTTTTAGCTAGATTTTGAGGTTTGCAAAGGATTCTGGGTAACAGAACCTGGTCCGAGACCCGCAAGTCACCCCATCTTGGATTGCCCAAGGTCTCTAGTTTTCAGAAATGCACAGGTTTGGTAGGTTTCCCTAGGTGCCGGCTGAGCTAGAGGCCACAATCTACAGGTAGGCACTTAGCAAAAAACACCTCTGTTTTCTTTCAAAAATTTAGATGTGTCCACGTTGCCCTTTGGGGCGTTTCCTGTCGCGGTCCCTAGGCCTACCCACACAAGAGAGGTATAATTTTTAACGGGAGACTTGGGGGAACGCTGGGTGGAAGGAAATTTGTGGCTCCTCTCAGATTCCAGAACTTTCTGCTACAGCAATGTGAGGAACGTGTGTTTTTTTAGCCAAATTTGGAGGTTTGCAAAGGATTCTGGGTAACAGAACCTGGTCCGAGCCGCGCAAGTCACCCCATCTTGGATTCCCCTAGGTCTCTAGTTTTCAGAAATGCACAGGTTTGGTAGGTTTCCCTAGGTGCCGGCTGAGCTAGAGGCCAAAATCTACAGGTAGGCACTTCGCAAAAAACACCTCTGTTTTCTTTCAAAAATTTAGATGTGTCCACGTTGCGCTTTGGGGCGTTTCCTGTCGCTGGCGCTAGGCCTACCCACACAAGTGAGGTATCATTTTTATCGTGAGACTTGGGGTAACGCTGGGTGGAAGGAAATTTGTGGCTCCTCTCAGATTCCAGAACTTTCTGCCACAGAAATGTGAGGAACGTGTGTTTTTTTAGCCAGATTTTGAGGTTTGCAAAGGATTCTGG
Source organism: Pleurodeles waltl (assembly GCF_031143425.1). Classification (NCBI taxonomy): domain Eukaryota; kingdom Metazoa; phylum Chordata; class Amphibia; order Caudata; family Salamandridae; genus Pleurodeles; species Pleurodeles waltl. The sequence continues at coordinate 723,175,639 of NC_090442.1, read as the reverse complement.
GTAACAGAACCTGGTCCGAGACCCACAAGTCACCCCATCTTGGATTCCCCAAGGTCTCTAGTTTTCAGAAATGCACAGGTTTGGTAGTTTTCCCTAGGTGCCGGCTGAGCTAGAGGCCAAAATCTACAGGTAGGCACTTCGCAAAAAACACCTCTGTTTTCTTTCAAAAATTTAGATGTGTCCACGTTGCGCTTTGGGGCGTTTCCTGTCGCGGGCGCTAGGCCTACCCACACAAGTGAGGTATCATTTTTATCGGGAGACTTGGGGGAACACTGGGTGGAAGGAAATTTGTGGCTCCTCTCAGATTCCAGAACTTTCTGCCACAGAAATGTGAGGAACGTGTGTTTTTTTAGCCAAAGTTTGAGGTTTGCAAAGGATTCTGGGTAACCGAACCTGGTCCGAGACCCGCAAGTCATCCCATCTTGGATTCCCCTAGGTCTCTAGTTTTCAGAAATGCACAGGTTTGGTAGGTTTCCCTAGGTGCCGGCTGATCTAGAGGCCAAAATCTACAGGTAGGCACTTCGCAAAAAACACCTCTGTTTTCTTTAAAAAATTTAGATGTGTCCACGTTGCGCTTTGGGTCGTTTCCTGTCGCGGGCGCTAGGCCTACCCACACAAGTGAGGTATCATTTTTATCGGGAGACTTGGGGGAACGCTGGGTGGAAGGAAATTTGTGGCTCCTCTCAGATTCCAGAACTTTCTGCCACAGAAATGTGAGGAACGTGTGTTTTTTTAGCCAAATTTGGAGGTTTGCAAAGGATTCTGGGTAACAGAACCTGGTCCGAGCCCCGCAACTCACCCCATCTTGGATTCCCCTAGGTCTCTAGTTTTCAGAAATGCACAGGTTTGGTAGGTTTCCCTGGGTGCCGGCTTAGCTAGAGGCCAAAATCTACAGTAGGCACTTCGCAAAAAACACCTCTGTTTTCTTTCAAAAATTTAGATGTGTCCACGTTGCGCTTTGGGTCGTTTCCTGTCGCGGGTGCTAGGCCTACCCACAGAAGTGAGGTATCATTTTTATCGGGAGACTTGGGGGAACGCTGGGTGGAAGGAAATTTGTGGCTCCTCTCAGATTCCAGAACTTTCTGCCACAGAAATGTGAGGAACGTGTGTTTTTTTAGCCAGATTTTGAGGTTTGCAAAGGATTCTGGGTAACAGAACCTGGTCCGAGACCCGCAAGTCACCCCATCTTGGATTGCCCAAGGTCTCTAGTTTTCAGAAATGTACAGGTTTGGTAGGTTTCCCTAGGTGCCGGCTGAGCTAGAAGCCAAAATCTACAGGTAGGCACTTCGCAAAAAACACCTCTGTTTTCTTTCAAAAATTTAGATGCGTCCACATTGCGCTTTGGGGTGTTTCCTGTCGCGGGCGCTAGGCCTACCCACACAAGTGAGGTATCATTTTTATCGGGAGACTTGGGGGAACGCTGAGTGGAAGGAAATTTGTGGCTCCTCTCAGATTCCAGAACTTTCTGCCACAGAAATGTGAGGAACATGTGTTTTTTTAGCCAAATTTTGAGGTTTGCAAAGGATTCTGGGTAACAGAACCTGGTCCGAGCCCCGCAAGTCACCCCATCTTGGATTCCCCTAGGTCTCTAGTTTTCAGAAATGCACAGGTTTGGTAGGTTTCCCTAGGTGCCGGCAGAGCTAGAGGCCAAAATCTACAGGTAGGCACTTCGCAAAAAGCACCTCTATTTTCTTTCAAAAATTTATATGTGTCCACGTTGCGCTTTGGGGCGTTTCCTGTCGCGGTCGCTAGGACTACCCACACAAGTGAGGTATCATTTTTATCGGGAGACTTGGGGGAACGCTGGGTGGAAGGAAATTTGTGGCTCCTCTCAGATTCCAGAACTTTCTGCCACAGAAATGTGAGGAACGTGTGTTTTTTTAGCCAAATTTGGAGGTTTGCAAAGGATTCTGGGTAACAGAACCTGGTCCGAGCCCCGCAAGTCACCCCATCTTGGATTCCCCTAGGTCTCTAGTTTTCAGAAATGCACAGGTTTGGTAGGTTTCCCTGGGTGCCGACTTAGCTAGAGGCCAAAATCTACAGGTAGGCACTTCGCAAAAAACACCTCTGTTTTCTTTCAAAAATTTAGATGTGTCCACGTTGCGCTTTGGGGCGTTTCCTGTCGCGGGTGCTAGGCCTACCCACACAAGTGAGGTATCATTTTTATCGGGAGACTTGGGGGAACGCTGGGTGGAAGAAAATTTGTGGCTCCTCTCAGATTCCAGAACTTTCTGCCACAGAAATGTGAGGAACGTGTGTTTTTTTAGCCAGATTTTGAGGTTTGCAAAGGATTCTGGGTAACAGAACCTGGTCCGAGACCCGCAAGTCACCCCATCTTGGATTGCCCAAGGTCTCTAGTTTTCAGAAATGCACAGGTTTGGTAGGTTTCCCTAGGTGCCGGCTGAGCTAGAGGCCAAAATCTACAGGTAGGCACTTCGCAAAAAACACCTCTGTTTTCTTTCAAAAATTTAGATGTGTCCACGTTGCGCTTTGGGGCGTTTCATGTCGCGGGCGCTAGGCCTACCCACACAAGTGAGGTATCATTTTTATCGGGAGACTTGGGGGAACGCTGGGTGGAAGGAAATTTGTGGCTCCTCTCAGATTCCAGAACTTTCTGCCACAGAAATGTGAGGAACGTGTGTTTTTTTAGCCAAATTTTGAGGTTTGCAAAGGATTCTGGGTAACCGAACCTGGTCCGAGAGCCGCAAGTCACCCCATTTTAAATTCCCCTACGTCTCTAGTTTTCAGAAATGCACAGGTTCGGTAGGTTTCCATAGGTGCCGGCTGAGCTAGAGGCCAAAATCTACAGGTAGGCACTTCGCAAAAAACACCTCTGTTTTCTTTCAAAAATTTAGATGTGTCCACGTTGCGCTTTGGGGCGTTTCCTGTCGCGGGCGCTAGGCCTACCCACACAAGTGAGGTATCATTTTTATCGGGAGACTTGGGGGAACGCTGGGTGGAAGGAAATTTGTGGCTCCTCTCAGATTCCAGAACTTTCTGCCACAGAAATGTGAGGAACGTGTGTTTTTTTAGCCAAATTTTGAGGTTTGCAAAGGATTCTGGGTAACAGAACCTGGTCCGAGCTGCGCAAGTCACCCCATCTTGGATTCCCCTAGGTCTCTAGTTTTCAGAAATGCACAGGTTTGGTAGGTTTCCCTAGGTGCCGGCTGAGCTAGAGGCCAAAATCTACAGGTAGGCACTTCGCAAAAAACACCTCTGTTTTCTTTCAAAAATTTAGATGTGTCCACGTTGCGCTTTGGGGCGTTTCCTGTCGCTGGCGCTAGGCCTACCCACACAAGTGAGGTATCATTTTTATCGTGAGACTTGGGGTAACGCTGGGTGGAAGGAAATTTGTGGCTCCTCTCAGATTCCAGAACTTTCTGCCACAGAAATGTGAGGAACGTGTGTTTTTTTTGCCAGATTTTGAGGTTTGCAAAGGATTCTGGGTAACAGAACCTGGTCCGAGACCCGCAAGTCATCCCATCTTGGATTCCCCTAGGTCTCTAGTTTTCAGAAATGCACAGGTTTGGTAGGTTTCCCTAGGTGCCGGCTGATCTAGAGGCCAAAATATACAGGTAGGCACTTCGCAAAAAACACCTCTGTTTTCTTTAAAAAATTTAGATGTGTCCACGTTGCGCTTTGGGTCGTTTCCTGTCGCGGGCGCTAGGCCTACTCACACAAGTGAGGTATCATTTTTATCGGGAGACTTGGGGGAACGCTGGGTGGAAGGAAATTTGTGGCTCCTCTCAGATTCCAGAACTTTCTGCCACAGAAATGTGAGGAACGTGTGTTTTTTTAGCCAAATTTGGAGGTTTGCAAAGGATTCTGGGTAACAGAACCTGGTCCGAGCCCCGCAACTCACCCCATCTTGGATTCCCCTAGGTCTCTAGTTTTCAGAAATGCACAGGTTTGGTAGGTTTCCCTGGGTGCCGGCTTAGCTAGAGGCCAAAATCTACAGGTAGGCACTTCGCAAAAAACACCTCTGTTTTCTTTCAAAAATTTAGATGTGTCCACGTTGCGCTTTGGGTTGTTTCCTGTCGCGGGTGCTAGGCCTACCCACAGAAGTGAGGTATCATTTTTATCGGGAGACTTGGGGGAACGCTGGGTGGAAGGAAATTTGTGGCTCCTCTCAGATTCCAGAACTTTCTGCCACAGAAATGTGAGGAACGTGTGTTTTTTTAGCCAGATTTTGAGGTTTGCAAAGGATTCTGGGTAACAGAACCTGGTCCGAGACCCGCAAGTCACCCCATCTTGGATTGCCCAAGGTCTCTAGTTTTCAGAAATGTACAGGTTTGGTAGGTTTCCCTAGGTGCCGGCTGAGCTAGAAGCCAAAATCTACAGGTAGGCACTTCGCAAAAAACACCTCTGTTTTCTTTCAAAAATTTAGATGCGTCCACATTGCGCTTTGGGGTGTTTCCTGTCGCGGGCGCTAGGCCTACCCCCACAAGTGAGGTATCATTTTTATCGGGAGACTTGGGGGAACGCTGAGTGGAAGGAAATTTGTGGCTCCTCTCAGATTCCAGAACTTTCTGCCACAGAAATGTGAGGAACATGTGTTTTTTTAGCCAAATTTTGAGGTTTGCAAAGGATTCTGGGTAACAGAACCTGGTCCGAGCCCCGCAAGTCACCCCATCTTGGATTCCCCTAGGTCTCTAGTTTTCAGAAATGCACAGGTTTGGTAGGTTTCCCTAGGTGCCGGCAGAGCTAGAGGCCAAAATCTACAGGTAGGCACTTCGCAAAAAGCACCTCTATTTTCTTTCAAAAATTTATATGTGTCCACGTTGCGCTTTGGGGCGTTTCCTGTCGCGGTCGCTAGGACTACCCACACAAGTGAGGTATCATTTTTATCGGGAGACTTGGGGGAACGCTGGGTGGAAGGAAATTTGTGGCTCCTCTCAGATTCCAGAACTTTCTGCCACAGAAATGTGAGGAAAGTGTGTTTTTTTAGCCAAATTTGGAGGTTTGCAAAGGATTCTGGGTAACAGAACCTGGTCCGAGCCCCGCAAGTCACCCCATCTTGGATTCCCCTAGGTCTCTAGTTTTCAGAAATGCACAGGTTTGGTAGGTTTCCCTGGGTGCCGACTTAGCTAGAGGCCAAAATCTACAGGTAGGCACTTCGCAAAAAACACCTCTGTTTTCTTTCAAAAATTTAGATGTGTCCACGTTGCGCTTTGGGGCGTTTCCTGTCGCGGGTGCTAGGCCTACCCACACAAGTGAGGTATCATTTTTATCGGGAGACTTGGGGGAACGCTGGGTGGAAGAAAATTTGTGGCTCCTCTCAGATTCCAGAACTTTCTGCCACAGAAATGTGAGGAACGTGTGTTTTTTTAGCCAGATTTTGAGGTTTGCAAAGGATTCTGGGTAACAGAACCTGGTCCGAGACCCGCAAGTCACCCCATCTTGGATTGCCCAAGGTCTCTAGTTTTCAGAAATGCACAGGTTTGGTAGGTTTCCCTAGGTGCCGGCTGAGCTAGAGGCCAAAATCAACAGGTAGGCACTTCGCAAAAAACACCTCTGTTTTCTTTCAAAAATTTAGATGTGTCCACGTTGCGCTTTGGGGCGTTTCATGTCGCGGGCGCTAGGCCTACCCACACAAGTGAGGTATCATTTTTATCGGGAGACTTGGGGGAACGCTGGGTGGAAGGAAATTTGTGGCTCCTCTCAGATTCCAGAACTTTCTGCCACAGAAATGTGAGGAACGTGTGTTTTTTTAGCCAAATTTTGAGGTTTGCAAAGGATTCTGGGTAACCGAACCTGGTCCGAGAGCCGCAAGTCACCCCATTTTGGATTCCCCTACGTCTCTAGTTTTCAGAAATGCACAGGTTCGGTAGGTTTCCATAGGTGCCGGCTGAGCTAGAGGCCAAAATCTACAGGTAGGCACTTCGCAAAAAACACCTCTGTTTTCTTTCAAAAATTTAGATGTCCACGTTGCGCTTTGGGGCGTTTCCTGTCGCGGGCGCTAGGCCTACCCACACAAGTGAGGTATCATTTTTATCGGGAGACTTGGGGGAACTCTGGGTGGAAGGAAATTTGTGGCTCCTCTCAGATTCCAGAACTTTCTGCCACAGAAATGTGAGGAACGTGTGTTTTTTTAGCCAAATTTTGAGGTTTGCAAAGGATTCTGGGTAACAGAACCTGGTCCGAGCCGCGCAAGTCACCCCATCTTGGATTCCCCTAGGTCTCTAGTTTTCAGAAATGCACAGGTTTGGTAGGTTTCCCTAGGTGCCGGCTGAGCTAGAGGCCAAAATCTACAGGTAGGCACTTCGCAAAAAACACCTCTGTTTTCTTTCAAAAATTTAGATGTGTCCACGTTGCGCTTTGGGGCGTTTCCTGTCGCTGGCGCTAGGCCTACCCACACAAGTGAGGTATCATTTTTATCGTGAGACTTGGGGTAACGCTGGGTGGAAGGAAATTTGTGGCTCCTCTCAGATTCCAGAACTTTCTGCCACAGAAATGTGAGGAACGTGTGTTTTTTTAGCCAGATTTTGAGGTTTGCAAAGGATTCTGGGTAACAGAACCTGGTCCGAGACCCGCAAGTCACCCCATCTTGGATTCCCCAAGGTCTCTAGTTTTCAGAAATGCACAGGTTTGGTAGTTTTCCCTAGGTGCCGGCTGAGCTAGAGGCCAAAATCTACAGGTAGGCACTTCGCAAAAAACACCTATGTTTTCTTTCAAAAATTTAGATGTGTCCACGTTGCGCTTTGGGGCGTTTCCTGTCGCGGGCGCTAGGCCTACCCACACAAGTGAGGTATCATTTTTATCGGGAGACTTGGGGGAACACTGGGTGGAAGGAAATTTGTGGCTCCTCTCAGATTCCAGAACTTTCTGCCACAGAAATGTGAGGAACGTGTGTTTTTTTAGCCAAAGTTTGAGGTTTGCAAAGGATTCTGGGTAACCGAACCTGGTCCGAGACCCTCAAGTCATCCCATCTTGGATTCCCCTAGGTCTCTAGTTTTCAGAAATGCACAGGTTTGGTAGGTTTCCCTAGGTGCCGGCTGAGCTAGAGGCCAAAATCTACAGGTAGGCACTTCGCAAAAAACACCTCTGTTTTCTTTCAAAAATTTAGATGTGTCCACGTTGCGCTTTGGGGCGTTTCCTGTCGCGGGCGCTAGGCCTACCCACACAAGTGAGGTATCATTTTTATCGGGAGACTTGGGGGAACGCTGGGTGGAAGGAAATTTGTGGCTCCTCTCAGATTCCAGAACTTTCTGCCACAGAAATGTGAGGAACGTGTGTTTTTTTAGCCAAATTTTGAGGTTTGCAAAGGATTCTGGGTAACCGAACCTGGTCCGAGAGCCGCAAGTCACCCCATTTTGGATTCCCCTAGGTCTCTAGTTTTCAGAAATGCACAGGTTCGGTAGGTTTCCATAGGTGCCGGCTGAGCTAGAGGCCAAAATCTACAGGTAGGCACTTCGCAAAAAACACCTCTGTTTTCTTTCAAAAATTTAGATGTGTCCACGTTGCGCTTTGGGGCGTTTCCTGTCGCGGGCGCTAGGCCTACCCACACAAGTGAGGTATCATTTTTATCGGGAGACTTGGGGGAACGCTGGGTGGAAGGAAATTTGTGGCTCCTCTCAGATTCCAGAACTTTCTGCCACAGAAATGTGAGGAACGTGTGTTTTTTTAGCCAAATTTTGAGGTTTGCAAAGGATTCTGGGTAACAGAACCTGGTCCGAGCCGCGCAAGTCACCCCATCTTGGATTCCCCTAGGTCTCTAGTTTTCAGAAATGCACAGGTTTGGTAGGTTTCCCTAGGTGCCGGCTGAGCTAGAGGCCAAAATCTACAGGTAGGCACTTCGCAAAAAACACCTCTGTTTTCTTTCAAAAATTTAGATGTGTCCACGTTGCGCTTTGGGGCGTTTCCTGTCGCTGGCGCTAGGCCTACCCACACAAGTGAGGTATCATTTTTATCGTGAGACTTGGGGTAACGCTGGGTGGAAGGAAATTTGTGGCTCCTCTCAGATTCCAGAACTTTCTGCCACAGAAATGTGAGGAACGTGTGTTTTTTTAGCCAGATTTTGAGGTTTGCAAAGGATTCTGGGTAACAGAACCTGGTCCGAGACCCGCAAGTCACCCCATCTTGGATTCCCCAAGGTCTCTAGTTTTCAGAAATGCACAGGTTTGGTAGTTTTCCCTAGGTGCCGGCTGAGCTAGAGGCCAAAATCTACAGGTAGGCACTTCGCAAAAAACACCTATGTTTTCTTTCAAAAATTTAGATGTGTCCACGTTGCGCTTTGGGGCGTTTCCTGTCGCGGGCGCTAGGCCTACCCACACAAGTGAGGTATCATTTTTATCGGGAGACTTGGGGGAACACTGGGTGGAAGGAAATTTGTGGCTCCTCTCAGATTCCAGAACTTTCTGCCACAGAAATGTGAGGAACGTGTGTTTTTTTAGCCAAAGTTTGAGGTTTGCAAAGGATTCTGGGTAACCGAACCTGGTCCGAGACCCGCAAGTCATCCCATCTTGGATTCCCCTAGGTCTCTAGTTTTCAGAAATGCACAGGTTTGGTAGGTTTCCCTAGGTGCCGGCTGAGCTAGAGGCCAAAATCTACAGGTAGGCACTTCGCAAAAAACACCTCTGTTTTCTTTCAAAAATTTAGATGTGTCCACGTTGCGCTTTGGGGCGTTTCCTGTCGCGGGCGCTAGGCCTACCCACACAAGTGAGGTATCATTTTTATCGGGAGACTTGGGGGAACGCTGGGTGGAAGGAAATTTGTGGCTCCTCTCAGATTCCAGAACTTTCTGCCACAGAAATGTGAGGAACGTGTGTTTTTTTAGCCAAATTTGGAGGTTTGCAAAGGATTCTGGGTAACAGAACCTGGTCCGAGCCTCGCAACTCACCCCATCTTTGATTCCCCTAGGTCTCTAGTTTTCAGAAATGCACAGGTTTGGTAGGTTTCCCTGTGTGCCGGCTTAGCTAGAGACCAAAATCTACAGGTAGGCACTTCGCAAAAAACACCTCTGTTTTCTTTCAAAAATTTAGATGTGTCGACGTTGCGCTTTGGGGCGTTTCCTGTCGCGGGTGCTAGGCCTACCCACAGAAGTGAGGTATCATTTTTATCAGGAGACTTGGGGGAACGCTGGGTGGAAGGAAATTTGTGGCTCCTCTCAGATTCCAGAACTTTCTGCCACAGAAATGTGAGGAACGTGTGTTTTTTTAGCCAGATTTTGAGGTTTGCAAAGGATTCTGGGTAACAGAACCTGGTCCGAGACCCGCAAGTCACCCCATCTTGGATTGCCCAAGGTCTCTAGTTTTCAGAAATGTACAGGTTTGGTAGGTTTCCCTAGGTGCCGGCTGAGCTAGAAGCCAAAATCTACAGGTAGGCACTTCGCAAAAAACACCTCTGTTTTCTTTCAAAAATTTAGATGCGTCCACATTGCGCTTTGGGGTGTTTCCTGTCGCGGGCGCTAGGCCTACCCACACAAGTGAGGTATCATTTTTATCGGGAGACTTGGGGGAACGCTGGGTGGAAGGAAATTTGTGGCTCCTCTCAGATTCCAGAACTTTCTGCCACAGAAATGTGAGGAACATGTGTTTTTTTAGCCAAATTTTGAGGTTTGCAAAGGATTCTGGGTAACAGAACCTGGTCCGAGCCCCGCAAGTCACCCCATCTTGGATTCCCCTAGGTCTCTAGTTTTCAGAAATGCACAGGTTTGGTAGGTTTCCCTAGGTGCCGGCAGAGCTAGAGGCCAAAATCTACAGGTAGGCACTTCGCAAAAAGCACCTCTATTTTCTTTCAAAAATTTATATGTGTCCACGTTGCGCTTTGGGGCGTTTCCTGTTGCGGTCGCTAGGACTACCCACACAAGTGAGGTATCATTTTTATCGGGAGACTTGGGGGAACGCTGGGTGGAAGGAAATTTGTGGCTCCTCTCAGATTCCAGAACTTTCTGCCACAGAAATGTGAGGAACGTGTGTTTTTTTAGCCAAATTTGGAGGTTTGCAAAGGATTCTGGGTAACAGAACCTGGTCCGAGCCCCGCAAGTCACTCCATCTTGGATTCCCCTAGGTCTCTAGTTTTCAGAAATGCACAGGTTTGGTAGGTTTCCCTGGGTGCCGACTTAGCTAGAGGCCAAAATCTACAGGTAGGCACTTCGCAAAAAACACCTCTGTTTTCTTTCAAAAATTTAGATGTGTCCACGTTGCGCTTTGGGGCGTTTCCTGTCGCGGGTGCTAGGCCTACCCACACAAGTGAGGTATCATTTTTATCAGGAGACTTGGGGGAACGCTGGGTGGAAGAAAATTTGTGGCTCCTCTCAGATTCCAGAACTTTCTGCCACAGAAATGTGAGGAACGTGTGTTTTTTTAGCCAGATTTTGAGGTTTGCAAAGGATTCTGGGTAACAGAACCTGGTACGAGACCCGCAAGTCACCCCATCTTGGATTGCCCAAGGTCTCTAGTTTTCAGAAATGCACAGGTTTGGTAGGTTTCCCTAGGTGCCGGCTGAGCTAGAGGCCAAAATCTACAGGTAGGCACTTCGCAAAAAACACCTCTGTTTTCTTTCAAAAATTTAGATGTGTCCACGTTGCGCTTTGGGGCGTTTCCTGTCGCGGGCGCTAGGCCTACCCACACAAGTGAGGTATCATTTTTATCGGGAGACTTGGGGGAACGCTGGGTGGAAGGAAATTTGTGGCTCCTCTCAGATTCCAGAACTTTCTGCCACAGAAATGTGAGGAACATGTGTTTTTTTAGCCAAATTTTGAGGTTTGCAAAGGATTCTGGGTAACAGAACCTGGTCCGAGCCCCGCAAGTCACCCCATCTTGGATTCCCCTAGGTCTCTAGTTTTCAGAAATGCACAGGTTTGGTAGGTTTCCCTAGGTGCCGGCGGAGCTAGAGGCCAAAATCTACAGGTAGGCACTTCGCAAAAAACACCTCTGTTTTCTTTCAAAAATTTAGATGTGTCCACGTTGCGCTTTGGGGCGTTTCATGTCGCGGGCGCTAGGCCTACCCACACAAGTGAGGTATCATTTTTATCGTGAGACTTGGGGGAACGCTGGGTGGAAGGAAATTTGTGGCTCCTCTCAGATTCCAGAACTTTCTGCCACAGAAATGTGAGGAACGTGTGTTTTTTTAGCCAAATTTTGAGGTTTGCAAAGGATTCTGGGTAACCGAACCTGGTCCGAGAGCCGCAAGTGACCCCATTTTGGATTCCCCTAGGTCTCTAGTTTTCAGAAATGCACAGGTTCGGTAGGTTTCCATAGGTGCCGGCTGAGCTAGAGGCCAAAATCTACAGGTAGGCACTTCGCAAAAAACACCTCTGTTTTCTTTCAAAAATTTAGATGTGTCCACGTTGCGCTTTGGGGCGTTTCCTGTCGCGGGCGCTAGGCCTACCCACACAAGTGAGGTATAATTTTTATCGGGAGACTTGGGGGAACGCTGGGTGGAAGGAAATTTGTGGCTCCTCTCAGATTCCAGAACTTTCTGCCACAGAAATGTGAGGAACGTGTGTTTTTTTAGCCAAATTTTGAGGTTTGCAAAGGATTCTGGGTAACAGAACCTGGTCCGAGCCCCGCAAGTCACCCCATCTTGGATTCCCCTAGGTCTCTAGTTTTCAGAAATGCACAGGTTTGGTAGGTTTCCCTGGGTGCCGGCTTAGCTAGAGGCCAAAATCTACAGGTAGGCACTTCGCAAAAAACACCTCTGTTTTCTTTAAAAAATTTAGATGTGTCCACGTTGCGCTTTGGGGCGTTTCCTGTCGCGGGTGCTAGGCCTACCCACACAAGTGAGGTATCATTTTTATCGGGAGACTTGGGGTAACGCTGGGTGGAAGTAAATTTGTGGCTCCTCTCAGATTCCAGAACTTTCTGCCACAGAAATGTGAGGAACGTTGATTTTTTTTAGCCAAATTTTGAGGTTTGCAAAGGATTCTGGGTAACAGAACCTGGTCCGAGCCCCGCAAGTCACCCCATCTTGGATTCCCCTAGGTCTCTAGTTTTCAGAAATGCACAGGTTTTGTAGGTTTCCCTAGGTGCCGGCTGAGCTAGAGGCCAAAATCTACAGGTAGGCACTTCGCAAAAAGCACCTCTATTTTCTTTCAAAAATTTATATGTGTCCACGTTGCGCTTTGGGGCGTTTCCTGTCGCAGTCGCTAGGCCTACCCACACAAGTGAGGTATCATTTTTATCGGGAGACTTGGGGGAACGCTGGGTGGAAGAAAATTTGTGGCTCCTCTCAGATTCCAGAACTTTCTGCCACAGAAATGTGAGGAACGTGTGTTTTTTTAGCCAAATTTGGAGGTTTGCAAAGGATTCTGGGTAACAGAACCTGGTCCGAGCCCCGCAACTCACCCCATCTTGGATTCCCCTAGGTCTCTAGTTTTCAGAAATGCACAGGTTTGGTAGGTTTCCCTGGGTGCCGGCTTAGCTAGAGGCCAAAATCTACAGGTAGGCACTTCGCAAAAAACACCTCTGTTTTCTTTCAAAAATTTAGATGTGTCCACGTTGCGCTTTGGGGCGTTTCCTGTCGCGGGTGCTAGGCCTACCCACACAAGTGAGGTATCATTTTTATCGGGAGACTTGGGGGAACGCTGGGTGGAAGGAAATTTGTGGCTCCTCTCAGATTCCAGAACTTTCTGCCACAGAAATGTGAGGAACGTGTGTTTTTTTAGCCAGATTTTGAGGTTTGCAAAGGATTCTGGGTAACAGAACCTGGTCCGAGACCCGCAAGTCACCCCATCTTAGATTGCCCAAGGTCTCTAGTTTTCAGAAATGTACAGGTTTGGTAGGTTTCCCTAGGTGCCGGCTGAGCTAGAAGCCAAAATCTACAGGTAGGCACTTCGCAAAAAACACCTCTGTTTTCTTTCAAAAATTTAGATGTGTCCACGTTGCGCTTTGGGGCGTTTCCTGTCGCGGGCGCTAGGCCTACCCATACAAGTGAGGTATCATTTTTATCGGGAGACTTGGGGGAACGCTGGGTGGAAGGAAATTTGTGGCTCCTCTCAGATTCCAGAACTTTCTGCCACAGAAATGTGAGGAACATGTGTTTTTTTAGCCAAATTTTGAGGTTTGCAAAGGATTCTGGGTAACAGAACCTGGTCCGAGCCCCGCAAGTCACCCCATCTTGGATTCCCCTAGGTCTCTAGTTTTCAGAAATGCACAGGTTTGGTAGGGTTCCCTAGGTGCCGGCTGAGCTAGAGGCCAAAATCTACAGGTAGGCACTTCGCAAAAAACACCTCTGTTTTCTTTCAAAAATTTAGATGTGTCCATGTTGCGCTTTGGGGCGTTTCCTGTCGCGGGCGCTAGGCCTACCCACACAAATGAGGTATCATTTTTATCGGGAGACTTGGGGAAATGCTGGGTGGAAGGAAATTTGTGGCTCCTCTCAGATTCCAGAAATTTCTGCCACAGAAATGTGAGGAACGTGTGTTTTTTTAGCCAAATTTTGAGGTTTGCAAAGGATTCTGGGTAACTGAACCTGGTCCGAGCCCCGCAAGTCACCCCATCTTGGATTCCCCTAGGTCTCTAGTTTTCAGAAATGCACAGGTTTGGTAGGTTTTCCTAGGTGCCGGCTGAGCTAGAGGCCAAAATCTACAGGTAGGCACTTCGCAAAAAACACCTCTGTTTTCTTTCAAAAATTTAGATGTGTCCACGTTGCGCTTTGGGGCGTTTCCTGTCGCGGGCGCTAGGCCTACCCACACAAGTGAGGTATCATTTTTATCGGGAGACTTGGGGGAACGCTGGGTGGAAGGAAATTTGTGGCTCCTCTCAGATTCCAGAACTTTCTGCCACAGAAATGTGAGGAACGTGTGTTTTTTTAGCCACATTTTGAGGTTTACAAAGGATTCTGGGTAACAGAACCTGGTCCGAGACCCGCAAGTCACCCCATCTTGGATTCCCCTAGGTCTCTAGTTTTCAGAAATGCACAGGTTTGGTAGGTTTCCCTAGGTGCCGGCTGAGCTAGAGGCCAAAATCTACAGGTAGGCACTTCGCAAAAAACACCTCTGTCTTCTTTCAAAAATTTAGATGTGTCCATGTTGCGCTTTGGGGCGTTTCCTGTCGCGGGCGCTAGGCCTACCCACACAAGTGAGGTATCATTTTTATCGGGAGACTTGGGGGAACGCTGGGTGGAAGGAAATTTGTGGCTCCTCTCAGATTCCAGAACTTTCTGCCACAGAAATGTGAGGAACGTGTGTTTTTTTAGCCAAATTTTGAGGTTTGCAAAGGATTCTGGGTAACAGAACCTGGTCCGAGCCCCGCAACTCACCCCATCTTGGATTCCCCTAGGTCTCTAGTTTTCAGAAATGCACAGGTTTGGTAGGTTTCCCTGGGTGCCGGCTTAGCTAGAGGCCAAAATCTACAGGTAGGCACTTCGCAAAAAACACCTCTGTTTTCTTTCAAAAATTTAGATGTGTCCACGTTGCGCTTTGGGGCGTTTCCTGTCGCGGGTGCTAGGCCTACCCACACAAGTGAGGTATCATTTTTATCGGGAGACTTGGGGGAACGCTGGGTGGAAGGAAATTTGTGGCTCCTCTCAGATTATAGAACTTTCTGCCACAGAAATGTGAGGAACGTGTGTTTTTTTAGCCAGATTTTGAGGTTTGCAAAGGATTCTGGGTAACAGAACCTGGTCCGAGACCCGCAAGTCACCCCATCTTGGATTGCCCAAGGTCTCTAGTTTTCAGAAATGTACAGGTTTGGTAGGTTTCCCTAGGTGCCGGCTGAGCTAGAAGCCAAAATCTACAGGTAGGCACTTCGCAAAAAACACCTCTGTTTTCTTTCAAAAATTTAGATGTGTCCACGTTGCGCTTTGGGGCGTTTCCTGTCGCGGGCGCTAGGCCTACCCATACAAGTTAGGTATCATTTTTATCGGGAGACTTGGGGGAACGCTGGGTGGAAGGAAATTTGTGGCTCCTCTCAGATTCCAGAACTTTCTGCCACAGAAATGTGAGGAACATGTGTTTTTTTAGCCAAATTTTGAGGTTTGCAAAGGATTCTGGGTAACAGAACCTGGTCCGAGCCCCGCAAGTCACCCCATCTTGGATTCCCCTAGGTCTCTAGTTTTCAGAAATGCACAGGTTTGGTAGGGTTCCCTAGGTGCCGGCTGAGCTAGAGGCCAAAATCTACAGGTAGGCACTTCGCAAAAAACACCTCTGTTTTCTTTCAAAAATTTAGATGTGTCCATGTTGCGCTTTGGGGCGTTTCCTGTCGCGGGCGCTAGGCCTACCCACACAAGTGAGGTATCATTTTTATCGGGAGACTTGGGGAAATGCTGGGTGGAAGGAAATTTGTGGCTCCTCTCAGATTCCAGAAATTTCTGCCACAGAAATGTGAGGAACGTGTGTTTTTTTAGCCAAATTTTGAGGTTTGCAAAGGATTCTGGGTAACAGAACCTGGTCCGAGCCCCGCAAGTCACCCCATCTTGGATTCCCCTAGGTCTCTAGTTTTCAGAAATGCACAGGTTTGGTAGGTTTTCCTAGGTGCCGGCTGAGCTAGAGGCCAAAATCTACAGGTAGGCACTTCGCAAAAAACACCTCTGTTTTCTTTCAAAAATTTAGATGTGTCCACGTTGCGCTTTGGGGCGTTTCCTGTCGCGGGCGCTAGGCCTACCCACACAAGTGAGGTATCATTTTTATCGGGAGACTTGGGGGAACGCTGGGTGGAAGGAAATTTGTGGCTCCTCTCAGATTCCAGAACTTTCTGCCACAGAAATGTGAGGAACGTGTGTTTTTTTAGCCACATTTTGAGGTTTACAAAGGATTCTGGGTAACAGAACCTGGTCCGAGACCCGCAAGTCACCCCATCTTGGATTCCACTATGTCTCTAGTTTTCAGAAATGCACAGGTTTGGTAGGTTTCCCTAGGTGCCGGCTGAGCTAGAGGCCAAAATCTACAGGTAGGCACTTCGCAAAAAACACCTCTGTCTTCTTTCAAAAATTTAGATGTGTCCATGTTGCGCTTTGGGGCGTTTCCTGTCGCGGGCGCTAGGCCTACCCACACAAGTGAGGTATCATTTTTATCGGGAGACTTGGGGGAACGCTGGGTGGAAGGAAATTTGTGGCTCCTCTCAGATTCCAGAACTTTCTGCCACAGAAATGTGAGGAACATGTGTTTTTTTAGCCAAATTTTGAGGTTTGCAAAGGATTCTGGGTAACAGAACCTGGTCCGAGCCCCGCAAGTCACCCCATCTTGGATTCCCCTAGGTCTCTAGTTTTCAGAAATGCACAGGTTTGGTAGGGTTCCCTAGGTGCCGGCTGAGCTAGAGGCCAAAATCTAGAGGTAGGCACTTCGCAAAAAACACCTCTGTTTTCTTTCAAAAATTTAGATGTGTCCACGTTGCGCTTTGGGGCGTTTCCTGTCGCGGGCGCTAGGCCTTCCCACACAAGTGAGGTATCATTTTTATCGGGAGACTTGGGGGAACGCTGGGTGGAAGGAAATTTGTGGCTCCTCTCAGATTCCAGAACTTTCTGCCACAGAAATGTGAGGAACGTGTGTTTTTTTAGCCAGATTTTGAGGTTTGCAAAGGATTCTGGGTAACAGAACCTGGTCCGAGCCCCGCAAGTCACCCCATCTTGGATTCCCCTAGGTCTCTAGTTTTCAGAAATGCACAGGTTTGGTAGGTTTTCATAGGTGCCGGCTGAGCTAGAGGCCAAAATCTACAGGTAGGCACTTCGCAAAAAACACCTCTGTTTTCTTTCAAAAATTTAGATGTGTCCACGTTGCGCTTTGGGGCGTTTCCTGTCGCGGGTGCTAGGCCTACCCACACAAGTGAGGTATCATTTTTATCGGGAGACTTGGGGGAACGCTGGGTGGAAGGAAATTTGTGGCTCGTCTCAGATTCCAGAACTTTCTGCCACAGAAATGTGAGGAACGTGTGTTTTTTTAGCCAAATTTTGAGGTTTGCAAAGGATTCTGGGTAACAGAACCTGGTCCGAGCCCCGCCAGTCACCCCATCTTGGATTCCCCTAGGTCTCTAGTTTTCAGAAATGCACAAGTTTGGTAGGTTTCCCTAGGTGCCGGCTGAGCTAGAGGCCAAAATCTACAGGTAGGCACTTCGCAAAAAGCACCTCTATTTTGTTTCACAAATGTATATGTGTCCACGTTGCGCTTTGGGGCGTTTCCTGTCGCGGTCGCTAGGCCTACCCACACAAGTGAGGTATCATTTTTATCGGGAGACTTGCGGGAACGCTGGGTGGAAGGAAATTTGTGGCTCCTCTCAGATTCGAGAACTTTCTTCCACAGAAATGTGAGGAACGTGTGTTTTTTTAGCCAAATTTGGAGGTTTGCAAAGGATTCTGGGTAACAGAACCTGGTCCGAGCCCCGCAATTCACCCCATCTTGGATTCCCCTAGGTCTCTAGTTTTCAGAAATGCACAAGTTTGGTAGGTTTCCCTAGGTGCCGGCTGAGCTAGAGGCCAAAATCTACAGGTAAGCACTTCGCAAAAAACACCTCTGTTTTCTTTCAAAAATTTAGATGTGTCCACGTTGCGCTTTGGGGCGTTTCCTGTCGCGGGCGCTAGGCCTACCCACACAAGTGAGGTATCATTTTTATCGGGAGACTTGGGGGAACGCTGGGTGGAAGGAAATTTGTGGCTCCTCTCAGATTCCAGAACTTTCTGCCACAGAAATGTGAGGAACATGTGTTTTTTTAGCCAAATTTTGAGGTTTACAAGGGATTCTGGGTAACAGAACCTGGTCTGAGCCCCGCAAGTCACCCCATCTTGGATTCCCCTAGGTCTCTAGTTTTCAGAAATGCACAGGTTTGGTAGGTTTCCCTAGGTGCCGGCTATGCTAGATGCCAAAATCTACAGGTAAGCACTTCGCAAAAAACACCTCTGTTTTCTTTCAAAAATTTAGATGTGTCCACGTTGCGCTATGGGGCGTTTCCTGTCGCGGGCGTTAGGCCTACCCACACAAGTGAGGTATCATTTTTATCGGTAGACTTGGGGGAACGCTGGGTGGAAGGAAATTTGTGGCTCCTCTCAGATTCCAGAACTTTCTGCCACAGAAATGTGAGGAACATGTGTTTTCTTAGCCAAATTTTGAGGTTTGCAAAGGATTCTGGGTAACAGAACCTGGTCCGAGCCCCGCAAGTCACCCCATCTTGGATTCCCCTAGGTCTCTAGATTTCAGAAATGCACAGGTTTGGTAGGTTTCCCTAGGTGCCGGCTGAGCTAGAGGCCAAAATCTACAGGTAGGCACTTCGCAAAAGACACCTCTGTTTTCTTTCAAAAATTTAGATGTGTCCAGGTTTCGCTTAGGGGCGTTTCCTGTCGCGGGCGCTAGGCCTACCCACACAAGTGAGGTATCATTTTTATCAGGAGACTTGGGGGAACGCTGGGAGGAAGGAAATTTGTGGCTCCTCTCAGATTCCAGAACTTTCTGCCACAGAAATGTGAGGAACATGTGTTTTTTTAGCCAAATTTGGAGGTTTACAAGGGATTCTGGGTAACAGAACCTGGTCCGAGCCCCGCAAGTCACCCCATCTTGGATTCCCCTAGGTCTCTAGTTTTCAGAAATGCACAAGTTTGGAAGGTTTCCCTAGGTGCCGGCTGAGCTAGAGGCCAAAATCTACAGGTAGGCACTTCGCAAAAAGCACCTCTATTTTCTTTCAAAAATGTATATGTGTCCACGTTGCGCTTTGGGGCGTTTCCTGTCGCGGTCGCTAGGCCTACCCATACAAGTGAGGTATCATTTTTATCGGGAGACTTGCGGGAACGCTGGGTGGAAGGAAATTTGTGGCTCCTCTCAGATTCGAGAACTTTCTTCCACAGAAATGTGAGGAACGTGTGTTTTTTTAGCCAAATTTGGAGGTTTGCAAAGGATTCTGGGTAACAGAACCTGGTCCGAGCCCCGCAATTCACCCCATCTTGGATTCCCCTAGGTCTCTAGTTTTCAGAAATGCACAAGTTTGGTAGGTTTCCCTAGGTGCCGGCTGAGCTAGAGGCCAAAATCTACAGGTAAGCACTTCGCAAAAAACACCTCTGTTTTCTTTCAAAAATTTAGATGTGTCCACGTTGCGCTTTGGGGCGTTTTCTGTCGCGGGCGCTAGGCCTACCCACACAAGTGAGGTATCATTTTTATCGGGAGACTTGGGGGAACGCTGTGTGGAAGGAAATTTGTGGCTCCTCTCAGATTCCAGAACTTTCTGCCACAGAAATGTGAGGAACATGTGTTTTTTTAGCCAAATTTTGAGGTTTACAAGGGATTCTGGGTAACAGAACCTGGTCTGAGCCCCGCAAGTCACCCCATCTTGGATTCCCCTAGGTCTCTAGTTTTCAGAAATGCACAGGTTTGGTAGGTTTCCCTAGGTGCCGGCTATGCTAGAGGCCAAAATCTACAGGTAAGCACTTCGCAAAAAACACCTCTGTTTTCTTTCAAAAATTTAGATGTGTCCACGTTGCGCTTTGGGGCGTTTCCTGTCGCGGGCGTTAGGCCTACCCACACAAGTGAGGTATCATTTTTATCGGTAGACTTGGGGGAACGCTGGGTGGAAGGAAATTTGTGGCTCCTCTCAGATTCCAGAACTTTCTGCCACAGAAATGTGAGGAACATGTGTTTTTTTAGCCAAATTTTGAGGTTTACAAGGGATTCTGGGTAACAGAACCTGGTCCGAGCCCCGCAAGTCACCCCATCTTGGATTCCCCTAGGTCTCTAGTTTTCAGAAATGCACAAGTTTGGTAGGTTTCCCTAGGTGCCGGCTGAGCTAGAGGCCAAAATCTACAGGTAAGCACTTCGCAAAAAACACCTCTGTTTTCTTTCAAAAATTTAGATGTGTCCACGTTGCGCTTTGGGGCGTTTCCTGTCGCGGGCGCTAGGCCTACCCACACAAGTGAGGTATCATTTTTATCGGGAGACTTGGGGGAACGCTGGGTGGAAGGAAATTTGTGGCTCCTCTCAGATTCCAGAACTTTCTGCCACAGAAATGTGAGGAACATGTGTTTTTTTAGCCAAATTTTGAGGTTTACAAGGGATTCTGGGTAACAGAACCTGGTCCGAGCCCCGCAAGTCACCCCATCTTGGATTCCCCTAGGTCTCTAGTTTTCAGAAATGCACAATTTTGGTAGGTTTCCCTAGGTGCCGGCTGAGCTAGAGGCCAAAATCTACAGGTAAGCACTTCGCAAAAAACACCTCTGTTTTCTTTCAAAAATTTAGATGTGTCCACGTTGCGCTTTGGGGCGTTTCCTGTCGCGGGCGCTAGGCCTACCCACACAAGTGAGGTATCATTTTTATCGGGAGACTTGGGGGAACGCTGAGTGGAAGGAAATTTGTGGCTCCTCTCAGATTCCAGAACTTTCTGCCACAGAAATGTGAGGAACATGTGTTTTTTCAGCCAAATTTTGAGGTTTACAAGGGATTCTGGGTAACAGAACCTGGTCTGAGCCCCGCAAGTCACCCCATCTTGGATTCCCCTAGGTCTCTAGTTTTCAGAAATGCACAGGTTTGGTAGGTTTCCCTAGGTGCCGGCTATGCTAGAGGCCAAAATCTACAGGTAAGCACTTCGCAAAAAACACCTCTGTTTTCTTTCAAAAATTTAGATGTGTCCACGTTGCGCTTTGGGGCGTTTCCTGTCGCGGGCGTTAGGCCTACCCACACAAGTGAGGTATCATTTTTATCGGTAGACTTGGGGGAACGCTGGGTGGAAGGAAATTTGTGGCTCCTCTCAGATTCCAGAACTTTTTGCCACAGAAATGAGAGGAACGTGTGTTTTTTGAGCCAAATTTTGAGGTTTGCAAAGGTTTCTGGGTAACAGAACCGGGTCCGAGCCCCGCAAGTCACCCCATCTTTGATTCCCCTAGGTCTCTAGATTTCAGAAATGCACAGGATTGGTAGGTTTCCCTAGGTGCCGGCTGAGTTAGAGGCCAAAATCTACAGGTAGGCATTTTGTAAAAAACACCTCTGTTTTCTTTAAAAAATGTAGATGTGTCCACGTTGCGCTTTGGGGCGTTTCCTGTCGCGGGCGCTAGGCCTACCCACACAAGTGAGGTATCATTTTTATCGGGAGACTTGGGGGAACGCTGGGTGGAAGGAAATTTGTTGCTCCTCTCAGATTCCAGAACTTTCTGCCACAGAAATGTGAGGAACGTGTGTTTTATTAGCCAAATTTTGAGGTTTGCTAAGGATTCTGGGTAACAGAACCTGGTCCGAGCCCCCCAAGTCACCCCATCTTGGATTCCCCTAGGTTTCTAGTTTTCAGAAATGCACAGGTTTGGTAGGTTTCCCTAGGTGCCGGCTGAGCTAGAGGCCAAAATCTACATGTAGGCACTTCGCAAAAAACACCACTGTTTTCTTTCAAGAATTTTGATGTGTCCACGTTGCGCTTTGGGGCATTTCCTGTCGCTGGCGCTAGGCCTACCCACACAAGTGAGGTATCATTTTTATCGTGAGACTTGGGGTAACGCTGGGTGGAAGGAAATTTGTGGCTCCTCTCAGATTCCAGAACTTTCTGCCACAGAAATGTGAGGAACGTGTGTTTTTTTAGCCAGATTTTGAGGTTTACAAAGGATTCTGGGTAACAGAACCTGGTCCGAGCCCCGCAAGTCACCCCATCTTGGATTCCCCAAGGTCTCTAGTTTTCAGAAATGCACAGGTTTTGTAGTTTTCCCTAGGTGCCGGCTGAGCTAGAGGCCAAAATCTACAGGTAGGCACTTCGCAAAAAACACCTCTGTTTTCTTTCAAAAATTTAGATGTGTCCACGTTGCGCTTTGGGGCGTTTCCTGTCGCAGGCGCTAGGCCTACCCACACAAGTGAGGTATCATTTTTATCGGGAGACTTGGGGGAACACTGGGTGGAAGGAAATTTGTGGCTCCTCTCAGATTCCAGAACTTTCTGCCACAGAAATGTGAGGAACGTGTGTTTTTTTAGCCAAATTTTTAGGTTTGCAAAGGATTCTGGGTAACCGAACCTGGTCCGAGACCCGCAAGTCACCCCATCTTGGATTCCCCTAGGTCTCTAGTTTTCAGAAATGCACAGGTTTGGTAGGTTTCCCTAGGTGCCGGCTGAGCTAGAGGCCAAAATCTACAGGTAGGCACTTCGCAAAAAGCACCTCTATTTTCTTTCAAAAATTTATATGTGTCCACGTTGCGCTTTGGGGCGTTTCCTGTCGCGGTCGCTAGGCCTACCCACACAAGTGAGGTATAATTTTTATCGGTAGACTTGGGGGAACACTGGGTGGAAGGAAATTTGTGGCTCCTCTCAGATTCCAGAACTTTCTGCCACAGAAATGTGAGGAACATGTGTTTTCTTAGCCAAATTTTGAGGTTTGCAAAGGATTCTGGGTAACAGAACCTGGTCCGAGCCCCGCAAGTCACCCCATCTTGGATTCCCTTAGGTCTCTAGATTTCAGAAATGCACAGGTTTGGTAGGTTTCCCTAGGTGCCGGCTGAGCTAGAGGCCAAAATCTACAGGTAGGCACTTCGCAAAAGACACCTCTGTTTTCTTTCAAAAATTTAGATGTGTCCAGGTTTCGCTTTGGGGCGTTTCCTGTCGCGGGCGCTAGGCCTACCCACACAAGTGAGGTATCATTTTTATCGGGAGACTTGGGGGAACGCTGGGTGGAAGGAAATTTGTGGCTCCTCTCAGATTCCAGAACTTTTTGCCACAGAAATGAGAGGAACGTGTGTTTTTTGAGCCAAATTTTGAGGTTTGCAAAGGTTTCTGGGTAACAGAACCGGGTCCGAGCCCCGCAAGTCACCCCATCTTTGATTCCCCTAGGTCTCTAGATTTCAGAAATGCACAGGATTGGTAGGTTTCCCTAGGTGCCGGCTGAGTTAGAGGCCAAAATCTACAGGTAGGCATTTTGTAAAAAACACCTCTGTTTTCTTTCAAAAATGTAGATGTGTCCACGTTGCGCTTTGGGGCGTTTCCTGTCGCGGGCGCTAGGCCTTCCCACACAAGTGAGGTATCATTTTTATCGGGAGACTTGGGGGAACGCTGGGTGGAAGGAAATTTGTGGCTCCTCTCGGATTCCAGAACTTTCTGCCACAGAAATGTGAGGAACGTGTGTTTTTTTAGCCACATTTTGAGGTTTACAAAGGATTCTGGGTAACAGAACCTGGTCCGAGACCCGCAAGTCACCCCATCTTGGATTCCCCTAGGTCTCTAGTTTTCAGAAATGCACAGGTTTGGTAGGTTTCCCTAGGTGCCGGCTGAGCTAGAGGCCAAAATCTACAGGTAGGCACTTCGCAAAAAACACCTCTGTTTTCTTTCAAAAATTTAGATGTGTCCATGTTGCGCTTTGGGGCGTTTCCTGTCGCGGGCGCTAGGCCTACCCACACAAGTGAGGTATCATTTTTATCGGGAGACTTGGGGGAATGCTGGGTGGAAGGAAATTTGTGGCTCCTCTCAGATTCCAGAAATTTCTGCCACAGAAATGTGAGGAACGTGTGTTTTTTTAGCCAAATTTTGAGGTTTGCAAAGGATTCTGGGTAACAGAACCTGGTCCGAGCCCCGCAAGTCACCCCATCTTGGATTCCCCTAGGTCTCTAGTTTTCAGAAATGCACAGGTTTGGTAGGTTTTCCTAGGTGCCGGCTGAGCTAGAGGCCAAAATCTACAGGTAGGCACTTCGCAAAAAACACCTCTGTTTTCTTTCAAAAATTTAGATGTGTCCACATTGCTCTTTGGGGCGTTTCCTGTCGCGGGCGCTAGGCCTACCCACACAAGTGAGGTATCATTTTTATCGGGAGACTTGGGGGAACGCTGGGTGGAAGGAAATTTGTGGCTCCTCTCAGATTCCAGAACTTTCTGCCACAGAAATGTGAGGAACGTGTGTTTTTTTAGCCAAATTTGGAGGTTTGCAAAGGATTCTGGGTAACAGAACCTGGTCCGAGCCCCGCAACTCACCCCATCTTGGATTCCCCTAGGTCTCTAGTTTTCAGAAATGCACAGGTTTGGTAGGTTTCCCTGGGTGCCGGCTTAGCTAGAGGCCAAAATCTACAGGTAGGCACTTCGCAAAAAACACCTCTGTTTTCTTTCAAAAATTTAGATGTGTCCACGTTGCGCTTTGGGGCGTTTCCTGTCGCAGGTGCTAGGCCTACCCACACAAGTGAGGTATCATTTTTATCGGGAGACTTGGGGGAACGCTGGGTGGAAGAAAAATTGTGGCTCCTCTCAGATTCCAGAACTTTCTGCCACAGAAATGTGAGGAACGTGTGTTTTTTTAGCCAGATTTTGAGGTTTGCAAAGGATTCTGGGTAACAGAACCTGGTCCGAGACCCGCAAGTCACCCCATCTTGGATTCCCCTAGGTCTCTAGTTTTCAGAAATGCACAGGTTTGGTAGGATTCCCTAGGTGCCGGCAGAGCTAGAGGCCAAAATCTACAGGTAGGCACTTCGCAAAAAGCACCTCTATTTTCTTTCAAAAATGTATATGTGTCCACGTTGCGCTTTGGGGCGTTTCCTGTCGCGGTCGCTAGGCCTACCCACACAAGTGAGGTATCATTTTTATCGGGAGACTTGGGGGAATGCTGGGTGGAAGGAAATTTGTGGCTCCTCTCAGATTCCAGAACTTTCTGCCACAGAAATGTGAGGAACGTGTGTTTTTTTAGCCAAATTTGGAGGTTTGCAAAGGATTCTGGGTAACAGAACCTGGTCCGAGCCCCGCAAGTCACCCCATCTTGGATTCCCCTAGGTCTCTAGTTTTCAGAAATGCACAGGTTTGGTAGGTTTCCCTGGGTGCCGGCTTAGCTAGAGGCCAAAATCTACAGGTAGGCACTTCGCAAAAAACACCTCTGTTTTCTTTCAAAAATGTAGATGTGTCCACGTTGCGCTTTGGGGCGTTTCCTGTCGCGGGTGCTAGGCCTACCCACACAAGTGAGGTATCATTTTTATCGGGAGACTTGGGGGAACGCTGGGTGGAAGAAAATTTGTGGCTCCTCTCAGATTCCAGAACTTTCTGCCACAGAAATGTGAGGAACGTGTGTTTTTTTAGCCAGATTTTGAGGTTTGCAAAGGATTCTGGGTAACAGAACCTGGTCCGAGACCCGCAAGTCACCCCATCTTGGATTGCCCAAGGTCTCTAGTTTTCAGAAATGCACAGGTTTGGTAGGTTTCCCTAGGTGCCGGCTGAGCTAGAGGCCAAAATCTACAGGTAGGCACTTCGCAAAAAACACCTCTGTTTTCTTTAATAAATTTAGATGTATCCACGTTGCGCTTTGGGGCGTTTCCTGTCGCGGGCGCTAGGCCTACCCACACAAGTGAGGTATCATTTTTATCGGGAGACTTGGGGGAACGCTGGGTGGAAGGAAATTTGTGGCTCCTCTCAGATTCCAGAACTTTCTGCCACAGAAATGTGAGGAACATGTGTTTTTTTAGCCAAATTTTGAGGTTTGCAAAGGATTCTGGGTAACAGAACCTGGTCCGAGCCCCGCAAGTCACCCCATCTTGGATTCCCCTAGGTCTCTAGTTTTCAGAAATGCACAGGTTTGGTAGGTTTCCCTAGGTGCCGGCGGAGCTAGAGGCCAAAATCTACAGGTAGGCACTTCGCAAAAAACACCTCTGTTTTCTTTCAAAAATTTAGATGTGTCCACGTTGCGCTTTGGGGCGTTTCCTGTCGCGGGCGCTAGGCCTACCCACACAAGTGAGGTATCATTTTTATCTGGAGACTTGGGGGAACGCTGGGTGGAAGGAAATTTGTGGCTCCTCTCAGATTCCAGAACTTTCTGCTACAGCAATGTGAGGAACGTGTGTTTTTTTAGCCAAATTTGGAGGTTTGCAAAGGATTCTGGGTAACAGAACCTGGTCCGAGCCGCGCAAGTCACCCCATCTTGGATTCCCCTAGGTCTCTAGTTTTCAGAAATGCACAGGTTTGGTAGGTTTCCCTAGGTGCCGGCTGAGCTAGAGGCCAAAATCTACAGGTAGGCACTTCGCAAAAAACACCTCTGTTTTCTTTCAAAAATTTAGATGTGTCCACGTTGCGCTTTGGGGCGTTTCCTGTCGCTGGCGCTAGGCCTACCCACACAAGTGAGGTATCATTTTTATCGTGAGACTTGGGGTAACGCTGGGTGGAAGGAAATTTGTGGCTCCTCTCAGATTCCAGAACTTTCTGCCACAGAAATGTGAGGAACGTGTGTTTTTTTAGCCAAATTTGGAGGTTTGCAAAGGATTCTGGGTAACAGAACCTGGTCCGAGCCCCGCAAGTCACCCCATCTTGGATTCCCCTAGGTCTCTAGTTTTCAGAAATGCACAGGTTTGGTAGGTTTCCCTGGGTGCCGGCTTAGCTAGAGGCCAAAATCTACAGGTAGGCACTTCGCAAAAAACACCTCTGTTTTCTTTCAAAAATTTAGATGTGTCCACGTTGCGCTTTGGGGCATTTCCTGTCGCG
Source organism: Pleurodeles waltl (assembly GCF_031143425.1). Classification (NCBI taxonomy): domain Eukaryota; kingdom Metazoa; phylum Chordata; class Amphibia; order Caudata; family Salamandridae; genus Pleurodeles; species Pleurodeles waltl. The sequence continues at coordinate 723,149,384 of NC_090442.1, read as the reverse complement.
GGTGCTAGGCCTACCCACACAAGTGAGGTATCATTTTTATCGGGAGACTTGGGGGAACGCTGGGTGGAAGGAAATTTGTGGCTCCTCTCAGATTCCAGAACTTTCTGCCACAGAAATGTGAGGAACATGTGTTTTTTTAGCCAAATTTTGAGGTTTGCAAAGGATTCTGGGTAACAGAACCTGGTCCGAGCCCCGCAAGTCACCCCATCTTGGATTCCCCTAGGTCTCTAGTTTTCAGAAATGCACAGGTTTGGTAGGTTTCCCTAGGTGCCGGCGGAGCTAGAGGCCAAAATCTACAGGTAGGCACTTCGCAAAAAACACCTCTGTTTTCTTTCAAAAATTTAGATGTGTCCACGTTGCGCTTTGGGGCGTTTCATGTCGCGGGCGCTAGGCCTACCCACACAAGTGAGGTATCATTTTTATCGGGAGACTTGGGGGAACGCTGGGTGGAAGGAAATTTGTGGCTCCTCTCAAATTCCAGAACTTTCTGCCACAGAAATGTGAGGAACGTGTGTTTTTTTAGCCAAATTTTGAGGTTTGCAAAGGATTCTGGGTAACCGAACCTGGTCCGAGAGCCGCAAGTCACCCCATCTTGGATTCCCCTAGGTCTCTAGTTTTCAGAAATGCACAGGTTCGGTAGGTTTCCATAGGTGCCGGCTGAGCTTGAGGCCAAAATCTACAGGTAGGCACTTCGCAAAAAACACCTCTGTTTTCTTTCAAAAATTTAGATGTGTCCACGTTGCGCTTTGGGGCGTTTCCTGTCGCGGGCGCTAGGCCTACCCACACAAGTGAGGTATCATTTTTATCTGGAGACTTGGGGGAACGCTGGGTGGAAGGAAATTTGTGGCTCCTCTCAGATTCCAGAACTTTCTGCCACAGAAATGTGAGGAACGTGTGTTTTTTTAGCCAAATTTTGAGGTTTGCAAAGGATTCTGGGTAACAGAACCCGGTCCGAGACCCGCAAGTCACCCCATCTTGGATTCCCCTAGGTCTCTAGTTTTCATAAATGCACAGGTTTGGTAGGTTTCCCTGGGTGCCGGCTTAGCTAGAGGCCAAAATCTACAGGTAGGCACTTCGCAAAAAACACCTCTGTTTTCTTTCAAAAATTTAGATGTGTCCACATTGCGCTTTGGGGCGTTTCCTGTCACGGGTGCTAGGCCTACCCACACAAGTGAGGTATCATTTTTATCGGGAGACTTGGGGGAACGCTGGGTGGAAGGAAATTTGTGGCTCCTCTCAGATTCCAGAACTTTCTGCCACAGAAATGTGAGGAACGTGTGTTTTTTTAGCCAGATTTTGAGGTTTGCAAAGGATTCTGGGTAACAGAACCTGGTCCGAGACCCGCAAGTCACCCCATCTTGGATTGCCCAAGGTCTCTAGTTTTCAGAAATGCACAGGTTTGGTAGGTTTCCCTAGGTGCCGGCTGAGCTAGAGGCCACAATCTACAGGTAGGCACTTAGCAAAAAACACCTCTGTTTTCTTTCAAAAATTTAGATGTGTCCACGTTGCCCTTTGGGGCGTTTCCTGTCGCGGTCCCTAGGCCTACCCACACAAGTGAGGTATAATTTTTAACGGGAGACTTGGGGGAACGCTGGGTGGAAGGAAATTTGTGGCTCCTCTCAGATTCCAGAACTTTCTGCTACAGCAATGTGAGGAACGTGTGTTTTTTTAGCCAAATTTGGAGGTTTGCAAAGGATTCTGGGTAACAGAACCTGGTCCGAGCCGCGCAAGTCACCCCATCTTGGATTCCCCTAGGTCTCTAGTTTTCAGAAATGCACAGGTTTGGTAGGTTTCCCTAGGTGCCGGCTGAGCTAGAGGCCAAAATCTACAGGTAGGCACTTCGCAAAAAACACCTCTGTTTTCTTTCAAAAATTTAGATGTGTCCACGTTGTGCTTTGGGGCGTTTCCTGTCGCTGGCGCTAGGCCTACCCACACAAGTGAGGTATCATTTTTATCGTGAGACTTGGGGTAACGCTGGGTGGAAGGAAATTTGTGGCTCCTCTCAGATTCCAGAACTTTCTGCCACAGAAATGTGAGGAACGTGTGTTTTTTTAGCCAGATTTTGAGGTTTGCAAAGGATTCTGGGTAACAGAACCTGGTCCGAGACCCACAAGTCACCCCATCTTGGATTCCCCAAGGTCTCTAGTTTTCAGAAATGCACAGGTTTGGTAGTTTTCCCTAGGTGCCGGCTGAGCTAGAGGCCAAAATCTACAGATAGGCACTTCGCAAAAAACACCTCTGTTTTCTTTCAAAAATTTAGATGTGTCCACGTTGCGCTTTGGGGCGTTTCCTGTCGCGGGCGCTAGGCCTACCCACACAAGTGAGGTATCATTTTTATCGGGAGACTTGGGGGAACACTGGGTGGAAGGAAATTTGTGGCTCCTCTCAGATTCCAGAACTTTCTGCCACAGAAATGTGAGGAACGTGTGTTTTTTTAGCCAAAGTTTGAGGTTTGCAAAGGATTCTGGGTAACCGAACCTGGTCCGAGACCCGCAAGTCATCCCATCTTGGATTCCCCTAGGTCTCTAGTTTTCAGAAATGCACAGGTTTGGTAGGTTTCCCTAGGTGCCGGCTGAGCTAGAGGCCAAAATCTACAGGTAGGCACTTCGCAAAAAACACCTCTGTTTTCTTTCAAAAATTTAGATGTGTCCACGTTGCGCTTTGGGGCGTTTCCTGTCGCGGGCGCTAGGCCTACCCACACAAGTGAGGTATCATTTTTATCGGGAGACTTGGGGGAACGCTGGGTGGAAGGAAATTTGTGGCTCCTCTCAGATTCCAGAACTTTCTGCCACAGAAATGTGAGGAACGTGTGTTTTTTTAGCCAAATTTGGAGGTTTGCAAAGGATTCTGGGTAACAGAACCTGGTCCGAGCCCCGCAACTCACCCCATCTTGGATTCCCCTAGGTCTCTAGTTTTCAGAAATGCACAGGTTTGGTAGGTTTCCCTGGGTGCCGGCTTAGCTAGAGGCCAAAATCTACAGGTAGGCACTTCGCAAAAAACACCTCTGTTTTCTTTAAAAAATTTAGATGTGTCCACGTTGCGCTTTGGGGCGTTTCCTATCGCGGGTGCTCGGCCTACCCACAGAAGTGAGGTATCATTTTTATCGGGAGACTTGGGGGAACGCTGGGTGGAAGGAAATTTGTGGCTCCTCTCAGATTCCAGAACTTTCTGCCACAGAAATGTGAGGAACGTGTGTTTTTTTAGCCAGATTTTGAGGTTTGCAAAGGATTCTGGGTAACACAACCTGGTCCGAGACCCGCAAGTCACCCCATCTTGGATTGCCCAAGGTCTCTAGTTTTCAGAAATGTACAGGTTTGGTAGGTTTCCCTAGGTGCCGGCTGAGCTAGAAGCCAAAATCTACAGGTAGGCACTTCGCAAAAAACACCTCTGTTTTCTTTCAAAAATTTAGATGCGTCCACATTGCGCTTTGGGGTGTTTCCTGTCGCGGGCGCTAGGCCTACCCACACAAGTGAGGTATCATTTTTATCGGGAGACTTGGGGGAACGCTGGGTGGAAGGAAATTTGTGGCTCCTCTCAGATTCCAGAACTTTCTGCCACAGAAATGTGAGGAACATGTGTTTTTTTAGCCAAATTTTGAGGTTTGCAAAGGATTCTGGGTAACAGAACCTGGTCCGAGCCCCGCAAGTCACCCCATCTTGGATTCCCCTAGGTCTCTAGTTTTCAGAAATGCACAGGTTTGGTAGGTTTCCCTAGGTGCCGGCAGAGCTAGAGGCCAAAATCTACAGGTAGGCACTTCGCAAAAGCACCTCTATTTTCTTTCAAAAATTTATATGTGTCCACGTTGCGCTTTGGGGCGTTTCCTGTCGCGGTCGCTAGGACTACCCACACAAGTGAGGTATCATTTTTATCGGGAGACTTGGGGGAACGCTGGGTGGAAGGAAATTTGTGGCTCCTCTCAGATTCCAGAACTTTCTGCCACAGAAATGTGAGGAACGTGTGTTTTTTTAGCCAAATTTGGAGGTTTGCAAAGGATTCTGGGTAACAGAACCTGGTCCGAGCCCCGCAAGTCACCCCATCTTGGATTCCCCTAGGTCTCTAGTTTTCAGAAATGCACAGGTTTGGTAGGTTTCCCTGGGTGCCGACTTAGCTAGAGGCCAAAATCTACAGGTAGGCACTTCGCAAAAAACACCTCTGTTTTCTTTCAAAAATTTAGATGTGTCCACGTTGCGCTTTGGGGCGTTTCCTGTCGCGGGTGCTAGGCCTACCCACACAAGTGAGGTATCATTTTTATCGGGAGACTTGGGGGAACGCTGGGTGGAAGAAAATTTGTGGCTCCTCTCAGATTCCAGAACTTTCTGCCACAGAAATGTGAGTAACGTGTGTTTTTTTAGCCAGATTTTGAGGTTTGCAAAGGATTCTGGGTAACAGAACCTGGTCCGAGACCCGCAAGTCACCCCATCTTGGATTGCCCAAGGTCTCTAGTTTTCAGAAATGCACAGGTTTGGTAGGTTTCCCTAGGTGCCGGCTGAGCTAGAGGCCAAAATCTACAGGTAGGCACTTCGCAAAAAACACCTCTGTTTTCTTTAAAAAATTTAGATGTGTCCACGTTGAGCTTTGGGGCGTTTCCTGTCGCGGGCGCTAGGCCTACCCACACAAGTGAGGTATAATTTTTATCGGGAGACTTGGGGGAACGCTGGGTGGAAGGAAATTTGTGGCTCCTCTCAGATTCCAGAACTTTCTGCCACAGAAATGTGAGGAACATGTGTTTTTTTAGCCAAATTTTGAGGTTTGCAAAGGATTCTGGGTAACAGAACCTGGTCCGAGCCCCGCAAGTCACCGCATCTTGGATTCCCCTAGGTCTCTAGTTTTCAGAAATGCACAGGTTTGGTAGGTTTCCCTAGGTGCCGGCGGAGCTAGAGGCCAAAATCTACAGGTAGGCACTTCGCAAAAAACACCTCTGTTTTCTTTCAAAAATTTAGATGTGTCCACGTTGCGCTTTGGGGCGTTTCATGTCGCGGGCGCTAGGCCTACCCACACAAGTGAGGTATCATTTTTATCGGGAGACTTGGGGGAACGCTGGGTGGAAGGAAATTTGTGGCTCCTCTCAGATTCCAGAACTTTCTGCCACAGAAATGTGAGGAACGTGTGTTTTTTTAGCCAAATTTTGAGGTTTGCAAAGGATTCTGGGTAACCGAACCTGGTCCGAGAGCCGCAAGTCACCCCATTTTGGATTCCCCTAGGTCTCTAGTTTTCAGAAATGCACAGGTCCGGTAGGTTTCCATAGGTGCCGGCTGAGCTAGAGGCCAAAATCTACAGGTAGGCACTTCGCAAAAAACACCTCTGTTTTCTTTCAAAAATTTAGATGTGTCCACGTTGCGCTTTGGGGCGTTTCCTGTCGCGGGCGCTAGGCCTACCCACACAAGTGAGGTATCATTTTTATCGGGAGACTTGGGGGAACGCTGGGTGGAAGGAAATTTGTGGCTCCTCTCAGATTCCAGAACTTTCTGCCACAGAAATGTGAGGAACGTGTGTTTTTTTAGCCAAATTTTGAGGTTTGCAAAGAATTCTGGGTAACAGAACCTGGTCCGAGCCCCGCAAGTCACCCCATCTTGGATTCCCCTAGGTCTCTAGTTTTCAGAAATGCACAGGTTTGGTAGGTTTCCCTGGGTGCCGGCTTAGCTAGAGGCCAAAATCTACAGGTAGGCACTTCGCAAAAAACACCTCTGTTTTCTTAAAAAAATTTAGATGTGTCCACGTTGCGCTTTGGGGCGTTTCCTGTCGCGGGTGCTAGGCCTACCCACACAAGTGAGGTATCATTTTTATCGGGAGACTTGGGGGAACGCTGGGTGGAAGGAAATTTGTGGCTCCTCTCAGATTCCAGAACTTTCTGCCACAGAAATGTGAGGAACGTGTGTTTGTTTAGCCAGATTTTGAGGTTTGCAAAGGATTCTGGGTAACAGAACCTGGTCCGAGCCGCGCAAGTCACCCCATCTTGGATTCCCCTAGGTCTCTAGTTTTCAGAAATGCACAGGTTTGGTAGGTTTCCCTAGGTGCCGGCTGAGCTAGAGGCCAAAATCTACAGGTAGGCACTTCGCAAAAAACACCTCTGTTTTCTTTCAAAAATTTAGATGCGTCCACATTGCGCTTTGGGGTGTTTCCTGTCGCGGGCGCTAGGCCTACCCACACAAGTGAGGTATCATTTTTATCGGGAGACTTGGGGGAACGCTGGGTGGAAGGAAATTTGTGGCTCCTCTCAGATTCCAGAACTTTCTGCCACAGAAATGTGAGGAACATGTGTTTTTTTAGCCAAATTTTGAGGTTTGCAAAGGATTCTGGGTAACAGAACCTGGTCCGAGCCCCGCAAGTCACCCCATCTTGGATTCCCCTAGGTCTCTAGTTTTCAGAAATGCACAGGTTTGGTAGGTTTCCCTAGGTGCCGGCAGAGCTAGAGGCCAAAATCTACAGGTAGGCACTTCGCAAAAAGCACCTCTATTTTCTTTCAAAAATTTATATGTGTCCACGTTGCGCTTTGGGGCGTTTCCTGTCGCGGTCGCTAGGACTACCCACACAAGTGAGGTATCATTTTTATCGGGAGACTTGGGGGAACGCTGGGTGGAAGGAAATTTGTGGCTCCTCTCAGATTCCAGAACTTTCTGCCACAGAAATGTGAGGAACGTGTGTTTTTTTAGCCAAATTTGGAGGTTTGCAAAGGATTCTGGGTAACAGAACCTGGTCCGAGCCCCGCAAGTCACCCCATCTTGGATTCCCCTAGGTCTCTAGTTTTCAGAAATGCACAGGTTTGGTAGGTTTCCCTGGGTGCCGACTTAGCTAGAGGCCAAAATCTACAGGTAGGCACTTCGCAAAAAACACCTCTGTTTTCTTTCAAAAATTTAGATGTGTCCACGTTGCGCTTTGGGGCGTTTCCTGTCGCGGGTGCTAGGCCTACCCACACAAGTGAGGTATCATTTTTATCGGGAGACTTGGGGGAACGCTGGGTGGAAGAAAATTTGTGGCTCCTCTCAGATTCCAGAACTTTCTGCCACAGAAATGTGAGTAACGTGTGTTTTTTTAGCCAGATTTTGAGGTTTGCAAAGGATTCTGGGTAACAGAACCTGGTCCGAGACCCGCAAGTCACCCCATCTTGGATTGCCCAAGGTCTCTAGTTTTCAGAAATGCACAGGTTTGGTAGGTTTCCCTAGGTGCCGGCTGAGCTAGAGGCCAAAATCTACAGGTAGGCACTTCGCAAAAAACACCTCTGTTTTCTTTAAAAAATTTAGATGTGTCCACGTTGCGCTTTGGGGCGTTTCCTGTCGCGGGCGCTAGGCCTACCCACACAAGTGAGGTATAATTTTTATCGGGAGACTTGGGGGAACGCTGGGTGGAAGGAAATTTGTGGCTCCTCTCAGATTCCAGAACTTTCTGCCACAGAAATGTGAGGAACATGTGTTTTTTTAGCCAAATTTTGAGGTTTGCAAAGGATTCTGGGTAACAGAACCTGGTCCGAGCCCCGCAAGTCACCGCATCTTGGATTCCCCTAGGTCTCTAGTTTTCAGAAATGCACAGGTTTGGTAGGTTTCCCTAGGTGCCGGCGGAGCTAGAGGCCAAAATCTACAGGTAGGCACTTCGCAAAAAACACCTCTGTTTTCTTTCAAAAATTTAGATGTGTCCACGTTGCGCTTTGGGGCGTTTCCTGTCGCGGGCGCTAGGCCTACCCACACAAGTGAGGTATCATTTTTATCGGGAGACTTGGGGGAACGCTGGGTGGAAGGAAATTTGTGGCTCCTCTCAGATTCCAGAACTTTCTGCCACAGAAATGTGAGGAACGTGTGTTTTTTTAGCCAAATTTTGAGGTTTGCAAAGGATTCTGGGTAACCGAACCTGGTCCGAGAGCCGCAAGTCACCCCATTTTGGATTCCCCTAGGTCTCTAGTTTTCAGAAATGCACAGGTTCGGTAGGTTTCCATAGGTGCCGGCTGAGCTAGAGGCCAAAATCTACAGGTAGGCACTTCGCAAAAAACACCTCTGTTTTCTTTCAAAAATTTAGATGTGTCCACGTTGCGCTTTGGGGCGTTTCCTGTCGCGGGCGCTAGGCCTACCCACACAAGTGAGGTATCATTTTTATCGGGAGACTTGGGGGAACGCTGGGTGGAAGGAAATTTGTGGCTCCTCTCAGATTCCAGAACTTTCTGCCACAGAAATGTGAGGAACGTCTGTTTTTTTAGCCAAATTTTGAGGTTTGCAAAGAATTCTGGTTAACAGAACCTGGTCCGAGCCCCGCAAGTCACCCCATCTTGGATTCCCCTAGGTCTCTAGTTTTCAGAAATGCACAGGTTTGGTAGGTTTCCCTGGGTGCCGGCTTAGCTAGAGGCCAAAATCTACAGGTAGGCACTTCGCAAAAAACACCTCTGTTTTCTTAAAAAAATTTAGATGTGTCCACGTTGCGCTTTGGGGCGTTTCCTGTCGCGGGTGCTAGGCCTACCCACACAAGTGAGGTATCATTTTTATCGGGAGACTTGGGGGAACGCTGGGTGGAAGGAAATTTGTGGCTCCTCTCAGATTCCAGAACTTTCTGCCACAGAAATGTGAGGAACGTGTGTTTGTTTAGCCAGATTTTGAGGTTTGCAAAGGATTCAGGGTAACAGAACCTGGTCCGAGCCGCGCAAGTCACCCCATCTTGGATTCCCCTAGGTCTCTAGTTTTCAGAAATGCACAGGTTTGGTAGGTTTCCCTAGGTGCCGGCTGAGCTAGAGGCCAAAATCTACAGGTAGGCACTTCGCAAAAAACACCTCTGTTTTCTTTCAAAAATTTAGATGTGTCCACGTTGCGCTTTGGGGCGTTTCCTGTCGCGGGTGCTAGGCCTACCCACACAAGTGAGGTATCATTTTTATCGGGAGACTTGGGGGAACGCTGGGTGGAAGAAAATTTGTGGCTCCTCTCAGATTCCAGAACTTTCTGCCACAGAAATGTGAGTAACGTGTGTTTTTTTAGCCAGATTTTGAGGTTTGCAAAGGATTCTGGGTAACAGAACCTGGTCCGAGACCCACAAGTCACCCCATCTTGGATTGCCCAAGGTCTCTAGTTTTCAGAAATGCACAGGTTTGGTAGGTTTCCCTAGGTGCCGGCTGAGCTAGAGGCCAAAATCTACAGGTAGGCACTTCGCAAAAAACACCTCTGTTTTCTTTAAAAAATTTAGATGTGTCCACGTTGCGCTTTGGGGCGTTTCCTGTCGCGGGCGCTAGGCCTACCCACACAAGTGAGGTATCATTTTTATCGGGAGACTTGGGGGAACGCTGGGTGGAAGGAAATTTGTGGCTCCTCTCAGATTCCAGAACTTTCTGCCACAGAAATGTGAGGAACATGTGTTTTTTTAGCGAAATTTTGAGGTTTGCAAAGGATTCTGGGTAACAGAACCTGGTCCGAGCCCCGCAAGTCACCGCATCTTGGATTCCCCTAGGTCTCTAGTTTTCAGAAATGCACAGGTTTGGTAGGTTTCCCTAGGTGCCGGCGGAGCTAGAGGCCAAAATCTACAGGTAGGCACTTCGCAAAAAACACCTCTGTTTTCTTTCAAAAATTTAGATGTGTCCACGTTGCGCTTTGGGGCGTTTCATGTCGCGGGCGCTAGGCCTACCCACACAAGTGAGGTATCATTTTTATCGGGAGACTTGGGGGAACGCTGGGTGGAAGGAAATTTGTGGCTCCTCTCAGATTCCAGAACTTTCTGCCACAGAAATGTGAGGAACGTGTGTTTTTTTAGCCAAATTTTGAGGTTTGCAAAGGATTCTGGGTAACCGAACCTGGTCCGAGAGCCGCAAGTCACCCCATTTTGGATTCCCCTAGGTCTCTAGTTTTCAGAAATGCACAGGTTCGGTAGGTTTCCATAGGTGCCGGCTGAGCTAGAGGCCAAAATCTACAGGTAGGCACTTCGCAAAAAACACCTCTGTTTTCTTTCAAAAATTTAGATGTGTCCACGTTGCGCTTTGGGGCGTTTCCTGTCGCGGGCGCTAGGCCTACCCACACAAGTGAGGTATCATTTTTATCGGGAGACTTGGGGGAACGCTGGGTGGAAGGAAATTTGTGGCTCCTCTCAGATTCCAGAACTTTCTGCCACAGAAATGTGAGGAACGTGTGTTTTTTTAGCCAAATTTTGAGGTTTGCAAAGAATTCTGGGTAACAGAACCTGGTCCGAGCCCCGCAAGTCACCCCATCTTGGATTCCCCTAGGTCTCTAGTTTTCAGAAATGCACAGGTTTGGTAGGTTTCCCTGGGTGCCGGCTTAGCTAGAGGCCAAAATCTACAGGTAGGCACTTCGCAAAAAACACCTCTGTTTTCTTTAAAAAATTTAGATGTGTCCACGTTGCGCTTTGGGGCGTTTCCTGTCGCGGGTGCTAGGCCTACCCACACAAGTGAGGTATCATTTTTATCGGGAGACTTGGGGGAACGCTGGGTGGAAGGAAATTTGTGGCTCCTCTCAGATTCCAGAACTTTCTGCCACAGAAATGTGAGGAACGTGTGTTTGTTTAGCCAGATTTTGAGGTTTGCAAAGGATTCTGGGTAACAGAACCTGGTCCGAGCCGCGCAAGTCACCCCATCTTGGATTCCCCTAGGTCTCTAGTTTTCAGAAATGCACAGGTTTGGTAGGTTTCCCTAGGTGCCGGCTGAGCTAGAGGCCAAAATCTACAGGTAGGCACTTCGCAAAAAACACCTCTGTTTTCTTTCAAAAATTTAGATGTGTCCACGTTGCGCTTTGGGGCGTTTCCTGTCGCGGGTGCTAGGCCTACCCACAGAAGTGAGGTATCATTTTTATCGGGAGACTTGGGGGAACGCTGGGTGGAAGGAAATTTGTGGCTCCTCTCAGATTCCAGAACTTTCTGCCACAGAAATGTGAGGAACGTGTGTTTTTTTAGCCAGATTTTGAGGTTTGCAAAGGATTCTGGGTAACAGAACCTGGTCCGAGACCCGCAAGTCACCCCATCTTGGATTGCCCAAGGTCTCTAGTTTTCAGAAATGTACAGGTTTGGTAGGTTTCCCTAGGTGCCGGCTGAGCTAGAAGCCAAAATCTACAGGTAGGCACTTCGCAAAAAACACCTCTGTTTTCTTTCAAAAATTTAGATGCGTCCACATTGCGCTTTGGGGTGTTTCCTGTCGCGGGCGCTAGGCCTACCCACACAAGTGAGGTATCATTTTTATCGGGAGACTTGGGGGAACGCTGGGTGGAAGGAAATTTGTGGCTCCTCTCAGATTCCAGAACTTTCTGCCACAGAAATGAGAGGAACATGTGTTTTTTTAGCCAAATTTTGAGGTTTGCAAAGGATTCTGGGTAACAGAACCTGGTCCGAGCCCCGCAAGTCACCCCATCTTGGATTCCCCTAGGTCTCTAGTTTTCAGAAATGCACAGGTTTGGTAGGTTTCCCTAGGTGCCGGCAGAGCTAGAGGCCAAAATCTACAGGTAGGCACTTCGCAAAAAGCACCTCTATTTTCTTTCAAAAATTTATATGTGTCCACGTTGCGCTTTGGGGCGTTTCCTGTCGCGGTCGCTAGGACTACCCACACAAGTGAGGTATCATTTTTATCGGGAGACTTGGGGGAACGCTGGGTGGAAGGAAATTTGTGGCTCCTCTCAGATTCCAGAACTTTCTGCCACAGAAATGTGAGGAACGTGTGTTTTTTTAGCCAAATTTGGAGGTTTGCAAAGGATTCTGGGTAACAGAACCTGGTCCGAGCCCCGCAAGTCACCCCATCTTGGATTCCCCTAGGTCTCTAGTTTTCAGAAATGCACAGGTTTGGTAGGTTTCCCTGGGTGCCGACTTAGCTAGAGGCCAAAATCTACAGGTAGGCACTTCGCAAAAAACACCTCTGTTTTCTTTCAAAAATTTAGATGTGTCCACGTTGCGCTTTGGGGCGTTTCCTGTCGCGGGTGCTAGGCCTACCCACACAAGTGAGGTATCATTTTTATCGGGAGACTTGGGGGAACGCTGGGTGGAAGAAAATTTGTGGCTCCTCTCAGATTCCAGAACTTTCTGCCACAGAAATGTGAGGAACGTGTGTTTTTTTAGCCAGATTTTGAGGTTTGCAAAGGATTCTGGGTAACAGAACCTGGTCCGAGACCCGCAAGTCACCCCATCTTGGATTGCCCAAGGTCTCTAGTTTTCAGAAATGCACAGGTTTGGTAGGTTTCCCTAGGTGCCGGCTGAGCTAGAGGCCAAAATCTACAGGTAGGCACTTCGCAAAAAACACCTCTGTTTTCTTTCAAAAATTTAGATGTGTCCACGTTGCGCTTTGGGGCGTTTCCTGTCGCGGGCGCTAGGCCTACCCACACAAGTGAGGTATCATTTTTATCGGGAGACTTGGGGGAACGCTGGGTGGAAGGAAATTTGTGGCTCCTCTCTGATTCCAGAACTTTCTGCCACAGAAATGTGAGGAACATGTGTTTTTTTAGCCAAATTTTGAGGTTTGCAAAGGATTCTGGGTAACAGAACCTGGTCCGAGCCCCGCAAGTCACCCCATCTTGGATTCCCCTAGGTCTCTAGTTTTCAGAAATGCACAGGTTTGGTAGGTTTCCCTAGGTGCCGGCGGAGCTAGAGGCCAAAATCTACAGGTAGGCACTTCGCAAAAAACACCTCTGTTTTCTTTCAAAAATTTAGATGTGTCCACGTTGCGCTTTGGGGCGTTTCATGTCGCGGGCGCTAGGCCTACCCACACAAGTGAGGTATCATTTTTATCGGGAGACTTGGGGGAACGCTGGGTGGAAGGAAATTTGTGGCTCCTCTCAGATTCCAGAACTTTCTGCCACAGAAATGTGAGGAACGTGTGTTTTTTTAGCCAAATTTTGAGGTTTGCAAAGGATTCTGGGTAACCGAACCTGGTCCGAGAGCCGCAAGTCACCCCATTTTGGATTCCCCTAGGTCTCTAGTTTTCAGAAATGCACAGGTTCGGTAGGTTTCCATAGGTGCCGGCTGAGCTAGAGGCCAAAATCTACAGGTAGGCACTTCGCAAAAAACACCTCTGTTTTCTTTCACAAATTTAGATGTGTCCACGTTGCTCTTTGGGGCGTTTCCTGTCGCGGGCGCTAGGCCTACCCACACAAGTGAGGTATCATTTTTATCGGGAGACTTGGGGGAACGCTGGGTGGAAGGAAATTTGTGGCTCCTCTCAGATTCCAGAACTTTCTGCCACAGAAATGTGAGGAACGTGTGTTTTTTTAGCCAAATTTTGAGGTTTGCAAAGGATTCTGGGTAACAGAACCTGGTCCGAGCCCCGCAAGTCACCCCATCTTGGATTCCCCTAGGTCTCTAGTTTTCAGAAATGCACAGGTTTGGTAGGTTTCCCTGGGTGCCGGCTTAGCTAGAGGCCAAAATCTACAGGTAGGCACTTCGCAAAAAACACCTCTGTTTTCTTTAAAAAATTTAGATGTGTCCACGTTGCGCTTTGGGGCGTTTCCTGTCGCGGGTGCTAGGCCTACCCACACAAGTGAGGTATCATTTTTATCGGGAGACTTGGGGGAACGCTGGGTGGAAGAAAATTTGTGGCTCCTCTCAGATTCCAGAACTTTCTGCCACAGAAATGTGAGGAACGTTGATTTTTTTTAGCCAAATTTTGAGGTTTGCAAAGGATTCTGGGTAACAGAACCTGGTCCGAGCCCCGCAAGTCACCCCATCTTGGATTCCCCTAGGTCTCTAGTTTTCAGAAATGCACAGGTTTTGTAGGTTTCCCTAGGTGCCGGCTGAGCTAGAGGCCAAAATCTACAGGTAGGCACTTCGCAAAAAGCACCTCTATTTTCTTTCAAAAATTTAGATGTGTCCACGTTGCGCTTTGGGGCGTTTCCTGTCGCGGTCGCTAGGCCTACCCACACAAGTGAGGTATCATTTTTATCGGGAGACTTGGGGGAACGCTGGGTGGAAGGAAATTTGTGGCTCCTCTCAGATTCCAGAACTTTCTGCCACAGAAATGTGAGGAACGTGTGTTTTTTTAGCCAAATTTTGAGGTTTGCAAAGGATTCTGGGTAACCGAACCTGGTCCGAGAGCCGCAAGTCACCCCATTTTGGATTCCCCTAGGTCTCTAGTTTTCAGAAATGCACAGGTTCGGTAGGTTTCCATAGGTGCCGGCTGAGCTAGAGGCCAAAATCTACAGGTAGGCACTTCGCAAAAAACACCTCTGTTTTCTTTCAAAAATTTAGATGTGTCCACGTTGCTCTTTGGGGCGTTTCCTGTCGCGGGCGCTAGGCCTACCCACACAAGTGAGGTATCATTTTTATCGGGAGACTTGGGGGAACGCTGGGTGGAAGGAAATTTGTGGCTCCTCTCAGATTCCAGAACTTTCTGCCACAGAAATGTGAGGAACGTGTGTTTTTTTAGCCAAATTTTGAGGTTTGCAAAGGATTCTGGGTAACAGAACCTGGTCCGAGCCCCGCAAGTCACCCCATCTTGGATTCCCCTAGGTCTCTAGTTTTCAGAAATGCACAGGTTTGGTAGGTTTCCCTGGGTGCCGGCTTAGCTAGAGGCCAAAATCTACAGGTAGGCACTTCGCAAAAAACACCTCTGTTTTCTTTAAAAAATTTAGATGTGTCCACGTTGCGCTTTGGGGCGTTTCCTGTCGCGGGTGCTAGGCCTACCCACACAAGTGAGGTATCATTTTTATTGGGAGACTTGGGGGAACGCTGGGTGGAAGGAAATTTGTGGCTCCTCTCAGATTCCAGAACTTTCTGCCACAGAAATGTGAGGAACGTGTGTTTGTTTAGCCAGATTTTGAGGTTTGCAAAGGATTCTGGGTAACAGAACCTGGTCCGAGACCCGCAAGTCACCCCATCTTGGATTGCCCAAGGTCTCTAGTTTTCAGAAATGCACAGGTTTGGTAGGTTTCCCTAGGTGCCGGCTGAGCTAGAGGCCAAAATCTACAGGTAGGCACTTAGCAAAAAACACCTCTGTTTTCTTTCAAAAATTTAGATGTGTCCACGTTGCGCTTTGGGGCGTTTCCTGTCGCGGGTGCTAGGCCTACCCACACAAGTGAGGTATCATTTTTATCGGGAGACTTGGGGGAACGCTGGGTGGAAGAAAATTTGTGGCTCCTCTCAGATTCCAGAACTTTCTGCCACATAAATGTGAGGAACGTTGATTTTTTTTAGCCAAATTTTGAGGTTTGCAAAGGATTCTGGGTAACAGAACCTGGTCCGAGCCCCGCAAGTCACCCCATCTTGGATTCCCCTAGGTCTCTAGTTTTCAGAAATGCACAGGTTTTGTAGGTTTCCCTAGGTGCCGGCTGAGCTAGAGGCCAAAATCTACAGGTAGGCACTTCGCAAAAAGCACCTCTATTTTCTTTCAAAAATTTATATGTGTCCACGTTGCGCTTTGGGGCGTTTCCTGTCGCGGTCGCTAGGCCTACCCACACAAGTGAGGTATCATTTTTATCGGGAGACTTGGGGGAACGCTGGGTGGAAGAAAATTTGTGGCTCCTCTCAGATTCCAGAACTTTCTGCCACAGAAATGTGAGGAACGTGTGTTTTTTTAGCCAAATTTGGAGGTTTGCAAAGGATTCTGGGTAACAGAACCTGGTCCGAGCCCCGCAACTCACCCCATCTTGGATTCCCCTAGGTCTCTAGTTTTCAGAAATGCACAGGTTTGGTAGGTTTCCCTGGGTGCCGGCTTAGCTAGAGGCCAAAATCTACAGGTAGGCACTTCGCAAAAAACACCTCTGTTTTCTTTCAAAAATTTAGATGTGTCCACGTTGCGCTTTGGGGCGTTTCCTGTCGCGGGTGCTAGGCCTACCCACACAAGTGAGGTATCATTTTTATCGGGAGACTTGGGGGAACGCTGGGTGGAAGGAAATTTGTGGCTCCTCTCAGATTCCAGAACTTTCTGCCACAGAAATGTGAGGAACGTGTGTTTTTTTAGCCAGATTTTGAGGTTTGCAAAGGATTCTGGGTAACAGAACCTGGTCCGAGACCCGCAAGTCACCCCATCTTGGATTGCCCAAGGTCTCTAGTTTTCAGAAATGTACAGGTTTGGTAGGTTTCCCTAGGTGCCGGCTGAGCTAGAAGCCAAAATCTACAGGTAGGCACTTCGCAAAAAACACCTCTGTTTTCTTTCAAAAATTTAGATGTGTCCACGTTGCGCTTTGGGGCGTTTCCTGTCGCGGGCGCTAGGCCTACCCATACAAGTGAGGTATCATTTTTATCGGGAGACTTGGGGGAACGCTGGGTGGAAGGAAATTTGTGGCTCCTCTCAGATTCCAGAACTTTCTGCCACAGAAATGTGAGGAACATGTGTTTTTTTAGCCAAATTTTGAGGTTTGCAAAGGATTCTGGGTAACAGAACCAGGTCCGAGCCCCGCAAGTCACCCCATCTTGGATTCCCCTAGGTCTCTAGTTTTCAGAAATGCACAGGTTTGGTAGGGTTCCCTAGGTGCCGGCTGAGCTAGAGGCCAAAATCTACAGGTAGGCACTTCGCAAAAAACACCTCTGTTTTCTTTCAAAAATTTAGATGTGTCCATGTTGCGCTTTGGGGCGTTTCCTGTCGCGGGCGCTAGGCCTACCCACACAAGTGAGGTATCATTTTTATCGGGAGACTTGGGGGAATGCTGGGTGGAAGGAAATTTGTGGCTCCTCTCAGATTCCAGAAATTTCTAAAACAGAAATGTGAGGAACGTGTGTTTTTTTAGCCAAATTTTGAGGTTTGCAAAGGATTCTGGGTAACAGAACCTGGTCCGAGCCCCGCAAGTCACCCCATCTTGGATTCCCCTAGGTCTCTAGTTTTCAGAAATGCACAGGTTTGGTAGGTTTTCCTAGGTGCCGGCTGAGCTAGAGGCCAAAATCTACAGGTAGGCACTTCGCAAAAAACACCTCTGTTTTCTTTCAAAAATTTAGATGTGTCCACGTTGCGCTTTGGGGCGTTTCCTGTCGCGGGCGCTAGGCCTACCCACACAAGTGAGGTATCATTTTTATCGGGAGACTTGGGGGAACGCTGGGAGGAAGGAAATTTGTGGCTCCTCTCAGATTCCAGAACTTTCTGCCACAGAAATGTGAGGAACATGTGTTTTTTTAGCCAAATTTTGAGGTTTGCAAAGGATTCTGGGTAACAGAACCTGGTCCGAGCCCCGCAAGTCACCCCATCTTGGATTCCCCTAGGTCTCTAGTTTTCAGAAATGCACAGGTTTGGTAGGGTTCCCTAGGTGCCGGCTGAGCTAGAGGCCAAAATCTAGAGGTAGGCACTTCGCAAAAAACACCTCTGTTTTCTTTCAAAAATTTAGATGTGTCCACGTTGCGCTTTGGGGCGTTTCCTGTCGCGGGCGCTAGGCCTACCCACACAAGTGAGGTATCATTTTTATCGGGAGACTTGGGGGAACGCTGGGTGGAAGGAAATTTGTGGCTCCTCTCAGATTCCAGAACTTTCTGCCACAGAAATGTGAGGAACGTGTGTTTTTTTAGCCAAATTTTGAGGTTTGCAAAGGATTCTGGGTAACCGAACCTGGTCCGAGAGCCGCAAGTCACCCCATTTTGGATTCCCCTAGGTCTCTAGTTTTCAGAAATGCACAGGTTCGGTAGGTTTCCATAGGTGCCGGCTGAGCTAGAGGCCAAAATCTACAGGTAGGCACTTCGCAAAAAACACCTCTGTTTTCTTTCAAAAATTTAGATGTGTCCATGTTGCGCTTTGGGGCGTTTCCTGTCGCGGGCGCTAGGCCTACCCACACAAGTGAGGTATCATTTTTATCGGGAGACTTGGGGGAACGCTGGGTGGAAGGAAATTTGTGGCTCCTCTCAGATTCCAGAACTTTCTGCCACAGAAATGTGAGGAACGTGTGTTTTTTTAGCCAAATTTTGAGGTTTGCAAAGAATTCTGGGTAACAGAACCTGGTCCGAGCCCCGCAAGTCACCCCATCTTGGATTCCCCTAGGTCTCTAGTTTTCAGAAATGCACAGGTTTGGTAGGTTTCCCTGGGTGCCGGCTTAGCTAGAGGCCAAAATCTACAGGTAGGCACTTCGCAAAAAACACCTCTGTTTTCTTTAAAAAATTTAGATGTGTCCACGTTGCGCTTTGGGGCGTTTCCTGTCGCGGGTGCTAGGCCTACCCACACAAGTGAGGTATCATTTTTATCGGGAGACTTGGGGGAACGCTGGGTGGAAGGAAATTTGTGGCTCCTCTCAGATTCCAGAACTTTCTGCCACAGAAATGTGAGGAACGTGTGTTTGTTTAGCCAGATTTTGAGGTTTGCAAAGGATTCTGGGTAACAGAACCTGGTCCGAGCCGCGCAAGTCACCCCATCTTGGATTCCCCTAGGTCTCTAGTTTTCAGAAATGCACAGGTTTGGTAGGTTTCCCTAGGTGCCGGCTGAGCTAGAGGCCAAAATCTACAGGTAGGCACTTCGCAAAAAACACCTCTGTTTTCTTTCAAAAATTTAGATGTGTCCACGTTGCGCTTTGGGGCGTTTCCTGTCGCGGGTGCTAGGCCTACCCACAGAAGTGAGGTATCATTTTTATCGGGAGACTTGGGGGAACGCTGGGTGGAAGGAAATTTGTGGCTCCTCTCAGATTCCAGAACTTTCTGCCACAGAAATGTGAGGAACGTGTGTTTTTTTAGCCAGATTTTGAGGTTTGCAAAGGATTCTGGGTAACAGAACCTGGTCCGAGACCCGCAAGTCACCCCATCTTGGATTGCCCAAGGTCTCTAGTTTTCAGAAATGTACAGGTTTGGTAGGTTTCCCTAGGTGCCGGCTGAGCTAGAAGCCAAAATCTACAGGTAGGCACTTCGCAAAAAACACCTCTGTTTTCTTTCAAAAATTTAGATGCGTCCACATTGCGCTTTGGGGTGTTTCCTGTCGCGGGCGCTAGGCCTACCCACACAAGTGAGGTATCATTTTTATCGGGAGACTTGGGGGAACGCTGGGTGGAAGGAAATTTGTGGCTCCTCTCAGATTCCAGAACTTTCTGCCACAGAAATGAGAGGAACATGTGTTTTTTTAGCCAAATTTTGAGGTTTGCAAAGGATTCTGGGTAACAGAACCTGGTCCGAGCCCCGCAAGTCACCCCATCTTGGATTCCCCTAGGTCTCTAGTTTTCAGAAATGCACAGGTTTGGTAGGTTTCCCTAGGTGCCGGCAGAGCTAGAGGCCAAAATCTACAGGTAGGCACTTCGCAAAAAGCACCTCTATTTTCTTTCAAAAATTTATATGTGTCCACGTTGCGCTTTGGGGCGTTTCCTGTCGCGGTCGCTAGGACTACCCACACAAGTGAGGTATCATTTTTATCGGGAGACTTGGGGGAACGCTGGGTGGAAGGAAATTTGTGGCTCCTCTCAGATTCCAGAACTTTCTGCCACAGAAATGTGAGGAACGTGTGTTTTTTTAGCCAAATTTGGAGGTTTGCAAAGGATTCTGGGTAACAGAACCTGGTCCGAGCCCCGCAAGTCACCCCATCTTGGATTCCCCTAGGTCTCTAGTTTTCAGAAATGCACAGGTTTGGTAGGTTTCCCTGGGTGCCGACTTAGCTAGAGGCCAAAATCTACAGGTAGGCACTTCGCAAAAAACACCTCTGTTTTCTTTCAAAAATTTAGATGTGTCCACGTTGCGCTTTGGGGCGTTTCCTGTCGCGGGTGCTAGGCCTACCCACACAAGTGAGGTATCATTTTTATCGGGAGACTTGGGGGAACGCTGGGTGGAAGAAAATTTGTGGCTCCTCTCAGATTCCAGAACTTTCTGCCACAGAAATGTGAGGAACGTGTGTTTTTTTAGCCAGATTTTGAGGTTTGCAAAGGATTCTGGGTAACAGAACCTGGTCCGAGACCCGCAAGTCACCCCATCTTGGATTGCCCAAGGTCTCTAGTTTTCAGAAATGCACAGGTTTGGTAGGTTTCCCTAGGTGCCGGCTGAGCTAGAGGCCAAAATCTACAGGTAGGCACTTCGCAAAAAACACCTCTGTTTTCTTTCAAAAATTTAGATGTGTCCACGTTGCGCTTTGGGGCGTTTCCTGTCGCGGGCGCTAGGCCTACCCACACAAGTGAGGTATCATTTTTATCGGGAGACTTGGGGGAACGCTGGGTGGAAGGAAATTTGTGGCTCCTCTCTGATTCCAGAACTTTCTGCCACAGAAATGTGAGGAACATGTGTTTTTTTAGCCAAATTTTGAGGTTTGCAAAGGATTCTGGGTAACAGAACCTGGTCCGAGCCCCGCAAGTCACCCCATCTTGGATTCCCCTAGGTCTCTAGTTTTCAGAAATGCACAGGTTTGGTAGGTTTCCCTAGGTGCCGGCGGAGCTAGAGGCCAAAATCTACAGGTAGGCACTTCGCAAAAAACACCTCTGTTTTCTTTCAAAAATTTAGATGTGTCCACGTTGCGCTTTGGGGCGTTTCATGTCGCGGGCGCTAGGCCTACCCACACAAGTGAGGTATCATTTTTATCGGGAGACTTGGGGGAACGCTGGGTGGAAGGAAATTTGTGGCTCCTCTCAGATTCCAGAACTTTCTGCCACAGAAATGTGAGGAACGTGTGTTTTTTTAGCCAAATTTTGAGGTTTGCAAAGGATTCTGGGTAACCGAACCTGGTCCGAGAGCCGCAAGTCACCCCATTTTGGATTCCCCTAGGTCTCTAGTTTTCAGAAATGCACAGGTTCGGTAGGTTTCCATAGGTGCCGGCTGAGCTAGAGGCCAAAATCTACAGGTAGGCACTTCGCAAAAAACACCTCTGTTTTCTTTCACAAATTTAGATGTGTCCACGTTGCTCTTTGGGGCGTTTCCTGTCGCGGGCGCTAGGCCTACCCACACAAGTGAGGTATCATTTTTATCGGGAGACTTGGGGGAACGCTGGGTGGAAGGAAATTTGTGGCTCCTCTCAGATTCCAGAACTTTCTGCCACAGAAATGTGAGGAACGTGTGTTTTTTTAGCCAAATTTTGAGGTTTGCAAAGGATTCTGGGTAACAGAACCTGGTCCGAGCCCCGCAAGTCACCCCATCTTGGATTCCCCTAGGTCTCTAGTTTTCAGAAATGCACAGGTTTGGTAGGTTTCCCTGGGTGCCGGCTTAGCTAGAGGCCAAAATCTACAGGTAGGCACTTCGCAAAAAACACCTCTGTTTTCTTTAAAAAATTTAGATGTGTCCACGTTGCGCTTTGGGGCGTTTCCTGTCGCGGGTGCTAGGCCTACCCACACAAGTGAGGTATCATTTTTATTGGGAGACTTGGGGGAACGCTGGGTGGAAGGAAATTTGTGGCTCCTCTCAGATTCCAGAACTTTCTGCCACAGAAATGTGAGGAACGTGTGTTTGTTTAGCCAGATTTTGAGGTTTGCAAAGGATTCTGGGTAACAGAACCTGGTCCGAGACCCGCAAGTCACCCCATCTTGGATTGCCCAAGGTCTCTAGTTTTCAGAAATGCACAGGTTTGGTAGGTTTCCCTAGGTGCCGGCTGAGCTAGAGGCCAAAATATACAGGTAGGCACTTAGCAAAAAACACCTCTGTTTTCTTTCAAAAATTTAGATGTGTCCACGTTGCGCTTTGGGGCGTTTCCTGTCGCGGGTGCTAGGCCTACCCACACAAGTGAGGTATCATTTTTATCGGGAGACTTGGGGGAACGCTGGGTGGAAGAAAATTTGTGGCTCCTCTCAGATTCCAGAACTTTCTGCCACAGAAATGTGAGGAACGTTGATTTTTTTTAGCCAAATTTTGAGGTTTGCAAAGGATTCTGGGTAACAGAACCTGGTCCGAGCCCCGCAAGTCACCCCATCTTGGATTCCCCTAGGTCTCTAGTTTTCAGAAATGCACAGGTTTTGTAGGTTTCCCTAGGTGCCGGCTGAGCTAGAGGCCAAAATCTACAGGTAGGCACTTCGCAAAAAGCACCTCTATTTTCTTTCAAAAATTTAGATGTGTCCACGTTGCGCTTTGGGGCGTTTCCTGTCGCGGTCGCTAGGCCTACCCACACAAGTGAGGTATCATTTTTATCGGGAGACTTGGGGGAACGCTGGGTGGAAGGAAATTTGTGGCTCCTCTCAGATTCCAGAACTTTCTGCCACAGAAATGTGAGGAACGTGTGTTTTTTTAGCCAAATTTTGAGGTTTGCAAAGGATTCTGGGTAACCGAACCTGGTCCGAGAGCCGCAAGTCACCCCATTTTGGATTCCCCTAGGTCTCTAGTTTTCAGAAATGCACAGGTTCGGTAGGTTTCCATAGGTGCCGGCTGAGCTAGAGGCCAAAATCTACAGGTAGGCACTTCGCAAAAAACACCTCTGTTTTCTTTCAAAAATTTAGATGTGTCCACGTTGCTCTTTGGGGCGTTTCCTGTCGCGGGCGCTAGGCCTACCCACACAAGTGAGGTATCATTTTTATCGGGAGACTTGGGGGAACGCTGGGTGGAAGGAAATTTGTGGCTCCTCTCAGATTCCAGAACTTTCTGCCACAGAAATGTGAGGAACGTGTGTTTTTTTAGCCAAATTTTGAGGTTTGCAAAGGATTCTGGGTAACAGAACCTGGTCCGAGCCCCGCAAGTCACCCCATCTTGGATTCCCCTAGGTCTCTAGTTTTCAGAAATGCACAGGTTTGGTAGGTTTCCCTGGGTGCCGGCTTAGCTAGAGGCCAAAATCTACAGGTAGGCACTTCGCAAAAAACACCTCTGTTTTCTTTAAAAAATTTAGATGTGTCCACGTTGCGCTTTGGGGCGTTTCCTGTCGCGGGTGCTAGGCCTACCCACACAAGTGAGGTATCATTTTTATTGGGAGACTTGGGGGAACGCTGGGTGGAAGGAAATTTGTGGCTCCTCTCAGATTCCAGAACTTTCTGCCACAGAAATGTGAGGAACGTGTGTTTGTTTAGCCAGATTTTGAGGTTTGCAAAGGATTCTGGGTAACAGAACCTGGTCCGAGACCCGCAAGTCACCCCATCTTGGATTGCCCAAGGTCTCTAGTTTTCAGAAATGCACAGGTTTGGTAGGTTTCCCTAGGTGCCGGCTGAGCTAGAGGCCAAAATCTACAGGTAGGCACTTAGCAAAAAACACCTCTGTTTTCTTTCAAAAATTTAGATGTGTCCACGTTGCGCTTTGGGGCGTTTCCTGTCGCGGGTGCTAGGCCTACCCACACAAGTGAGGTATCATTTTTATCGGGAGACTTGGGGGAACGCTGGGTGGAAGAAAATTTGTGGCTCCTCTCAGATTCCAGAACTTTCTGCCACAGAAATGTGAGGAACGTTGATTTTTTTTAGCCAAATTTTGAGGTTTGCAAAGGATTCTGGGTAACAGAACCTGGTCCGAGCCCCGCAAGTCACCCCATCTTGGATTCCCCTAGGTCTCTAGTTTTCAGAAATGCACAGGTTTTGTAGGTTTCCCTAGGTGCCGGCTGAGCTAGAGGCCAAAATCTACAGGTAGGCACTTCGCAAAAAGCACCTCTATTTTCTTTCAAAAATTTATATGTGTCCACGTTGCGCTTTGGGGCGTTTCCTGTCGCGGTCGCTAGGCCTACCCACACAAGTGAGGTATCATTTTTATCGGGAGACTTGGGGGAACGCTGGGTGGAAGAAAATTTGTGGCTCCTCTCAGATTCCAGAACTTTCTGCCACAGAAATGTGAGGAACGTGTGTTTTTTTAGCCAAATTTGGAGGTTTGCAAAGGATTCTGGGTAACAGAACCTGGTCCGAGCCCCGCAACTCACCCCATCTTGGATTCCCCTAGGTCTCTAGTTTTCAGAAATGCACAGGTTTGGTAGGTTTCCCTGGGTGCCGGCTTAGCTAGAGGCCAAAATCTACAGGTAGGCACTTCGCAAAAAACACCTCTGTTTTCTTTCAAAAATTTAGATGTGTCCACGTTGCGCTTTGGGGCGTTTCCTGTCGCGGGTGCTAGGCCTACCCACACAAGTGAGGTATCATTTTTATCGGGAGACTTGGGGGAACGCTGGGTGGAAGGAAATTTGTGGCTCCTCTCAGATTCCAGAACTTTCTGCCACAGAAATGTGAGGAACGTGTGTTTTTTTAGCCAGATTTTGAGGTTTGCAAAGGATTCTGGGTAACAGAACCTGGTCCGAGACCCGCAAGTCACCCCATCTTGGATTGCCCAAGGTCTCTAGTTTTCAGAAATGTACAGGTTTGGTAGGTTTCCCTAGGTGCCGGCTGAGCTAGAAGCCAAAATCTACAGGTAGGCACTTCGCAAAAAACACCTCTGTTTTCTTTCAAAAATTTAGATGTGTCCACGTTGCGCTTTGGGGCGTTTCCTGTCGCGGGCGCTAGGCCTACCCATACAAGTGAGGTATCATTTTTATCGGGAGACTTGGGGGAACGCTGGGTGGAAGGAAATTTGTGGCTCCTCTCAGATTCCAGAACTTTCTGCCACAGAAATGTGAGGAACATGTGTTTTTTTAGCCAAATTTTGAGGTTTGCAAAGGATTCTGGGTAACAGAACCTGGTCCGAGCCCCGCAAGTCACCCCATCTTGGATTCCCCTAGGTCTCTAGTTTTCAGAAATGCACAGGTTTGGTAGGGTTCCCTAGGTGCCGGCTGAGCTAGAGGCCAAAATCTACAGGTAGGCACTTCGCAAAAAACACCTCTGTTTTCTTTCAAAAATTTAGATGTGTCCATGTTGCGCTTTGGGGCGTTTCCTGTCGCGGGCGCTAGGCCTACCCACACAAGTGAGGTATCATTTTTATCGGGAGACTTGGGGGAATGCTGGGTGGAAGGAAATTTGTGGCTCCTCTCAGATTCCAGAAATTTCTAAAACAGAAATGTGAGGAACGTGTGTTTTTTTAGCCAAATTTTGAGGTTTGCAAAGGATTCTGGGTAACAGAACCTGGTCCGAGCCCCGCAAGTCACCCCATCTTGGATTCCCCTAGGTCTCTAGTTTTCAGAAATGCACAGGTTTGGTAGGTTTTCCTAGGTGCCGGCTGAGCTAGAGGCCAAAATCTACAGGTAGGCACTTCGCAAAAAACACCTCTGTTTTCTTTCAAAAATTTAGATGTGTCCACGTTGCGCTTTGGGGCGTTTCCTGTCGCGGGCGCTAGGCCTACCCACACAAGTGAGGTATCATTTTTATCGGGAGACTTGGGGGAACGCTGGGAGGAAGGAAATTTGTGGCTCCTCTCAGATTCCAGAACTTTCTGCCACAGAAATGTGAGGAACATGTGTTTTTTTAGCCAAATTTTGAGGTTTGCAAAGGATTCTGGGTAACAGAACCTGGTCCGAGCCCCGCAAGTCACCCCATCTTGGATTCCCCTAGGTCTCTAGTTTTCAGAAATGCACAGGTTTGGTAGGGTTCCCTAGGTGCCGGCTGAGCTAGAGGCCAAAATCTAGAGGTAGGCACTTCGCAAAAAACACCTCTGTTTTCTTTCAAAAATTTAGATGTGTCCACGTTGCGCTTTGGGGCGTTTCCTGTCGCGGGCGCTAGGCCTACCCACACAAGTGAGGTATCATTTTTATCGGGAGACTTGGGGGAACGCTGGGTGGAAGGAAATTTGTGGCTCCTCTCAGATTCCAGAACTTTCTGCCACAGAAATGTGAGGAACGTGTGTTTTTTTAGCCAAATTTGGAGGTTTGCAAAGGATTCTGGGTAACAGAACCTGGTCCGAGCCCCGCAAGTCACCCCATCTTGGATTCCCCTAGGTCTCTAGTTTTCAGAAATGCACAGGTTTGGTAGGTTTTCATAGGTGCCGGCTGAGCTAGAGGCCAAAATCTACAGGTAGGCACTTCGCATAAAACACCTCTGTTTTCTTTCAAAAATTTAGATGTGTCCACGTTGCGCTTTGGGGCGTTTCCTGTCGCGGGTGCTAGGCCTACCCACACAAGTGAGGTATCATTTTTATCGGGAGACTTGGGGGAACGCTGGGTGGAAGGAAATTTGTGGCTCCTCTCAGATTCCAGAACTTTCTGCCACAGAAATGTGAGGAACGTGTGTTTTTTTAGCCAAATTTTGAGGTTTGCAAAGGATTCTGGGTAACAGAACCTGGTCCGAGCCCCGCCAGTCACCCCATCTTGGATTCCCCTAGGTCTCTAGTTTTCAGAAATGCACAAGTTTGGTAGGTTTCCCTAGGTGCCGGGTGAGCTAGAGGCCAAAATCTACAGGTAGGCACTTCGCAAAAAGCACCTCTATTTTCTTTCAAAAATGTATATGTGTCCACGTTGCGCTTTGGGGCGTTTCCTGTCGCGGTCGCTAGGCCTACCCACACAAGTGAGGTATCATTTTTATCGGGAGACTTGCGGGAATGCTGGGTGGAAGGAAATTTGTGGCTCCTCTCAGATTCGAGAACTTTCTTCCACAGAAATGTGAGGAACGTGTGTTTTTTTAGCCAAATTTGGAGGTTTGCAAAGGATTCTGGGTAACAGAACCTGGTCCGAGCCCCGCAAGTCACCCCATCTTGGATTCCCTAGGTCTCTAGTTTTCAGAAATGCACAAGTTTGGTAGGTTTCCCTAGGTGCCGGCTGAGCTAGAGGCCAAAATCTACAGGTAAGCACTTCGCAAAAAACACCTCTGTTTTCTTTCAAAAATTTAGATGTGTCCACGTTGCGCTTTGGGGCGTTTCCTGTCGCTGGCGCTAGGCCTACCCACACAAGTGAGGTATCATTTTTATCGTGAGACTTGGGGTAACGCTGGGTGGAAGGAAATTTGTGGCTCCTCTCAGATTCCAGAACTTTCTGCCACTGAAATTTGAGGAACGTGTGTTTTTTTAGCCAGATTTTGAGGTTTGCAAAGGATTCTGGGTAACAGAACCTGGTCCGAGACCCGCAAGTCACCCCATCTTGGATTCCCCAAGGTCTCTAGTTTTCAGAAATGCACAGGTTTGGTAGTTTTCCCTAGGTGCCGGCTGAGCTAGAGGCCAAAATCTACAGGTAGGCACTTCGCAAAAAACACCTCTGTTTTCTTTCAAAAATTTAGATGTGTCCACGTTGCGCTTTGGGGCGTTTCCTGTCGCGGGCGCTAGGCCTACCCACACAAGTGAGGTATCATTTTTATCGGGAGACTTGGGGGAACACTGGGTGGAAGGAAATTTGTGGCTCCTCTCAGATTCCAGAACTTTCTGCCACAGAAATGTGAGGAACGTGTGTTTTTTTAGCCAAAGTTTGAGGTTTGCAAAGGATTCTGGGTAACCGAACCTGGTCTGAGACCCGCAAGTCATCCCATCTTGGATTCCCCTAGGTCTCTAGTTTTCAGAAATGCACAGGTTTGGTAGGTTTCCCTAGGTGCCGGCTGAGCTAGAGGCCAAAATCTACAGGTAGGCACTTCGCAAAAAACACCTCTGTTTTCTTTCAAAAATTTAGATGGTCCACGTTGCGCTTTGGGGCGTTTCCTGTCGCGGGCGCTAGGCCTACCCACACAAGTGAGGTATCATTTTTATCGGGAGACTTGGGGGAACGCTGGGTGGAAGGAAATTTGTGGCTCCTCTCAGATTCCAGAACTTTCTGCCACAGAAATGTGAGGAACGTGTGTTTTTTTAGCCAAATTTGGAGGTTTGCAAAGGATTCTGGGTAACAGAACCTGGTCCGAGCCCCGCAACTCACCCCATCTTGGATTCCCCTAGGTCTCTAGTTTTCAGAAATGCACAGGTTTGGTAGGTTTCCCTGGGTGCCGGCTTAGCTAGAGACCAAAATCTACAGGTAGGCACTTCGCAAAAAACACCTCTGTTTTCTTTCAAAAATTTAGATGTGTCCACGTTGCGCTTTGGGGCGTTTCCTGTCGCGGGTGCTAGGCCTACCCACAGAAGTGAGGTATCATTTTTATCGGGAGACTTGGGGGAACGCTGGGTGGAAGGAAATTTGTGGCTCCTCTCAGATTCCAGAACTTTCTGCCACAGAAATGTGAGGAACGTGTGTTTTTTTAGCCAGATTTTGAGGTTTGCAAAGGATTCTGGGTAACAGAACCTGGTCCGAGACCCGCAAGTCACCCCATCTTGGATTGCCCAAGGTCTCTAGTTTTCAGAAATGTACAGGTTTGGTAGGTTTCCCTAGGTGCCGGCTGAGCTAGAAGCCAAAATGTACAGGTAGGCACTTCGCAAAAAACACCTCTGTTTTCTTTCAAAAATTTAGATGCGTCCACATTGCGCTTTGGGGTGTTTCCTGTCGCGGGCGCTAGGCCTACCCACACAAGTGAGGTATCATTTTTATCGGGAGACTTGGGGGAACGCTGGGTGGAAGGAAATTTGTGGCTCCTCTCAGATTCCAGAACTTTCTGCCACAGAAATGTGAGGAACATGTGTTTTTTTAGCCAAATTTTGAGGTTTGCAAAGGATTCTGGGTAACAGAACCTGGTCCGAGCCCCGCAAGTCACCCCATCTTGGATTCCCCTAGGTCTCTAGTTTTCAGAAATGCACAGGTTTGGTAGGTTTCCCTAGGTGCCGGCAGAGCTAGAGGCCAAAATCTACAGGTAGGCACTTCGCAAAAAGCACCTCTATTTTCTTTCAAAAATTTATATGTGTCCACGTTGCGCTTTGGGGCGTTTCCTGTCGCGGTCGCTAGGACTACCCACACAAGTGAGGTATCATTTTTATCGGGAGACTTGGGGGAACGCTGGGTGGAAGGAAATTTGTGGCTCCTCTCAGATTCCAGAACTTTCTGCCACAGAAATGTGAGGAACGTGTGTTTTTTTAGCCAAATTTGGAGGTTTGCAAAGGATTCTGGGTAACAGAACCTGGTCCGAGCCCCGCAAGTCACCCCATCTTGGATTCCCCTAGGTCTCTAGTTTTCAGAAATGCACAGGTTTGGTAGGTTTCCCTGGGTGCCGACTTAGCTAGAGGCCAAAATCTACAGGTAGGCACTTCGCAAAAAACACCTCTGTTTTCTTTCAAAAATTTAGATGTGTCCACGTTGCGCTTTGGGGCGTTTCCTGTCGCGGGTGCTAGGCCTACCCACACAAGTGAGGTATCATTTTTATCGGGAGACTTGGGGGAACGCTGGGTGGAAGAAAATTTGTGGCTCCTCTCAGATTCCAGAACTTTCTGCCACAGAAATGTGAGGAACGTGTGTTTTTTTAGCCAAATTTGGAGGTTTGCAAAGGATTCTGGGTAACAGAACCTGGTCCGAGACCCGCAAGTCACCCCATCTTGGATTGCCCAAGGTCTCTAGTTTTCAGAAATGCACAGGTTTGGTAGGTTTCCCTAGGTGCCGGCTGAGCTAGAGGCCAAAATCTACAGGTAGGCACTTCGCAAAAAACACCTCTGTTTTCTTTCAAAAATGTAGATGTGTCCACGTTGCGCTTTGGGGCGTTTCCTGTCGCGGGCGCTAGGCCTACCCACACAAGTGAGGTATCATTTTTATCGGGAGACTTGGGGGAACGCTGGGTGGAAGGAAATTTGTGGCTCCTCTCTGATTCCAGAACTTTCTGCCACAGAAATGTGAGGAACATGTGTTTTTTTAGCCAAATTTTGAGGTTTGCAAAGGATTCTGGGTAACAGAACCTGGTCCGAGCCCCGCAAGTCACCCCATCTTGGATTCCCCTAGGTCTCTAGTTTTCAGAAATGCACAGGTTTGGTAGGTTTCCCTAGGTGCCGGCGGAGCTAGAGGCCAAAATCTACAGGTAGGCACTTCGCAAAAAACACCTCTGTTTTCTTTAAAAAATTTAGATGTGTCCACGTTGCGCTTTGGGGCGTTTCATGTCGCGGGCGCTAGGCCTACCCACACAAGTGAGGTATCATTTTTATCGGGAGACTTGGGGGAACGCTGGGTGGAAGGAAATTTGTGGCTCCTCTCAGATTCCAGAACTTTCTGCCACAGAAATGTGAGGAACGTGTGTTTTTTTAGCCAAATTTTGAGGTTTGCAAAGGATTCTGGGTAACCGAACCTGGTCCGAGAGCCGCAAGTCACCCCATTTTGGATTCCCCTAGGTCTCTAGTTTTCAGAAATGCACAGGTTCGGTAGGTTTCCATAGGTGCCGGCTGAGCTAGAGGCCAAAATCTACAGGTAGGCACTTCGCAAAAAACACCTCTGTTTTCTTTCAAAAATTTAGATGTGTCCACGTTGCTCTTTGGGGCGTTTCCTGTCGCGGGCGCTAGGCCTACCCACACAAGTGAGGTATCATTTTTATCGGGAGACTTGGGGGAACGCTGGGTGGAAGGAAATTTGTGGCTCCTCTCAGATTCCAGAACTTTCTGCCACAGAAATGTGAGGAACGTGTGTTTTTTTAGCCAAATTTTGAGGTTTGCAAAGGATTCTGGGTAACAGAACCTGGTCCGAGCCCCGCAAGTCACCCCATCTTGGATTCCCCTAGGTCTCTAGTTTTCAGAAATGCACAGGTTTGGTAGGTTTCCCTGGGTGCCGGCTTAGCTAGAGGCCAAAATCTACAGGTAGGCACTTCGCAAAAAACACCTCTGTTTTCTTTAAAAAATTTAGATGTGTCCACGTTGCGCTTTGGGGCGTTTCCTGTCGCGGGTGCTAGGCCTACCCACACAAGTGAGGTATCATTTTTATCGGGAGACTTGGGGGAACGCTGGGTGGAAGGAAATTTGTGGCTCCTCTCAGATTCCAGAACTTTCTGCCACAGAAATGTGAGGAACGTGTGTATGTTTAGCCAGATTTTGAGGTTTGCAAAGGATTCTGGGTAACAGAACCTGGTCCGAGACCCGCAAGTCACCCCATCTTGGATTGCCCAAGGTCTCTAGTTTTCAGAAATGCACAGGTTTGGTAGGTTTCCCTAGGTGCCGGCTGAGCTAGAGGCCAAAATCTACAGGTAGGCACTTAGCAAAAAACACCTCTGTTTTCTTTCAAAAATTTAGATGTGTCCACGTTGCGCTTTGGGGCGTTTCCTGTCGCGGGCGCTAGGCCTACCCACTCAAGTGAGGTATCATTTTTATCGGGAGACTTGGGGGAACGCTGGGTGGAAGGAAATTTGTGGCTCCTCTCAGATTCCAGAACTTTCTGCCACAGAAATGTGAGGAACGTTGATTTTTTTTAGCCAAATTTTGAGGTTTGCAAAGGATTCTGGGTAACAGAACCTGGTCCGAGCCCCGCAAGTCACCCCATCTTGGATTCCCCTAGGTCTCTAGTTTTCAGAAATGCACAGGTTTTGTAGGTTTCCCTAGGTGCCGGCTGAGCTAGAGGCCAAAATCTACAGGTAGGCACTTCGCAAAAAGCACCTCTATTTTCTTTCAAAAATTTATATGTGTCCATGTTGCGCTTTGGGGCGTTTCCTGTCGCGGTCGCTAGGCCTACCCACACAAGTGAGGTATCATTTTTATCGGGAGACTTGGGGGAACGCTGGGTGGAAGAAAATTTGTGGCTCCTCTCAGATTCCAGAACTTTCTGCCACAGAAATGTGAGGAACGTGTGTTTTTTTAGCCAAATTTGGAGGTTTGCAAAGGATTCTGGGTAACAGAACCTGGTCCGAGCCCCGCAACTCACCCCATCTTGGATTCCCCTAGGTCTCTAGTTTTCAGAAATGCACAGGTTTGGTAGGTTTCCCTGGGTGCCGGCTTAGCTAGAGGCCAAAATCTACAGGTAGGCACTTCGCAAAAAACACCTCTGTTTTCTTTCAAAAATTTAGATGTGTCCACGTTGCGCTTTGGGGCGTTTCCTGTCGCGGGTGCTAGGCCTACCTACACAAGTGAGGTATCATTTTTATCGGGAGACTTGGGGGAACGCTGGGTGGAAGGAAATTTGTGGCTCCTCTCAGATTCCAGAACTTTCTGCCACAGAAATGTGAGGAACGTGTGTTTTTTTAGCCAGATTTTGAGGTTTGCAAAGGATTCTGGGTAACAGAACCTGGTCCGAGACCCGCAAGTCACCCCATCTTGGATTCCCCTAGGTCTCTAGTTTTCAGAAATGTACAGGTTTGGTAGGTTTCCCTAGGTGCCGGCTGAGCTAGAAGCCAAAATCTACAGGTAGGCACTTCGCAAAAAACACCTCTGTTTTCTTTCAAAAATTTAGATGTGTCCACGTTGCGCTTTGGGGCGTTTCCTGTCGCGGGCGCTAGGCCTACCCATACAAGTGAGGTATCATTTTTATCGGGAGACTTGGGGGAACGCTGGGTGGAAGGAAATTTGTGGCTCCCCTCAGATTCCAGAACTTTCTGCCACAGAAATGTGAGGAACATGTGTTTTTTTAGCCAAATTTTGAGGTTTGCAAAGGATTCTGGGTAACAGAACCTGGTCCGAGCCCCGCAAGTCACCCCATCTTGGATTCCCCTAGGTCTCTAGTTTTCAGAAATGCACAGGTTTGGTAGGGTTCCCTAGGTGCCGGCTGAGCTAGAGGCCAAAATCTACAGGTAGGCACTTCGCAAAAAACACCTCTGTTTTCTTTCAAAAATTTAGATGTGTCCATGTTGCGCTTTGGGGCGTTTCCTGTCGCGGGCGCTAGGCCTACCCACACAAGTGAGGTATCATTTTTATCGGGAGACTTGGGGGAATGCTGGGTGGAAGGAAATTTGTGGCTCCTCTCAGATTCCAGAAATTTCTACCACAGAAATGTGAGGAACGTGTGTTTTTTTAGCCAAATTTTGAGGTTTGCAAAGGATTCTGGGTAACAGAACCTGGTCCGAGCCCCGCAAGTCACCCCATCTTGGATTCCCCTAGGTCTCTAGTTTTCAGAAATGCACAGGTTTGGTAGGTTTTCCTAGGTGCCGGCTGAGCTAGAGGCCAAAATCTACAGGTAGGCACTTCGCAAAAAACACCTCTGTTTTCTTTCAAAAATTTAGATGTGTCCACGTTGCGCTTTGGGGCGTTTCCTGTCGCGGGCGCTAGGCCTACCCACACAAGTGAGGTATCATTTTTATCGGGAGACTTGGGGGAACGCTGGGTGGAAGGAAATTTGTGGCTCCTCTCAGATTCCAGAACTTTCTGCCACAGAAATGTGAGGAACGTGTGTTTTTTTAGCCACATTTTGAGGTTTACAAAGGATTCTGGGTAACAGAACCTGGTCCGAGACCCGCAAGTCACCCCATCTTGGATTCCCCTAGGTCTCTAGTTTTCAGAAATGCACAGGTTTGGTAGGTTTCCCTAGGTGCCGGCTGAGCTAGAGGCCAAAATCTACAGGTAGGCACTTCGCAAAAAACACCTCTGTCTTCTTTCAAAAATTTAGATGTGTCCATGTTGCGCTTTGGGGCGTTTCCTGTCGCGGGCACTAGGCCTACCCACACAAGTGAGGTATCATTTTTATCGGGAGACTTGGGGGAACGCTGGGTGGAAGGAAATTTGTGGCTCCTCTCAGATTCCAGAACTTTCTGCCACAGAAATGTGAGGAACGTGTGTTTTTTTAGCCAAATTTTGAGGTTTGCAAAGAATTCTGGGTAACAGAACCTGGTCCGAGCCCCGCAAGTCACCCCATCTTGGATTCCCCTAGGTCTCTAGTTTTCAGAAATGCACAGGTTTGGTAGGTTTCCCTGGGTGCCGGCTTAGCTAGAGGCCAAAATCTACAGGTAGGCACTTCGCAAAAAACACCTCTGTTTTCTTAAAAAAATTTAGATGTGTCCACGTTGCGCTTTGGGGCGTTTCCTGTCGCGGGTGCTAGGCCTACCCACACAAGTGAGGTATCATTTTTATCGGGAGACTTGGGGGAACGCTGGGTGGAAGGAAATTTGTGGCTCCTCTCAGATTCCAGAACTTTCTGCCACAGAAATGTGAGGAACGTGTGTTTGTTTAGCCAGATTTTGAGGTTTGCAAAGGATTCTGGGTAACAGAACCTGGTCCGAGCCGCGCAAGTCACCCCATCTTGGATTCCCCTAGGTCTCTAGTTTTCAGAAATGCACAGGTTTGGTAGGTTTCCCTAGGTGCCGGCTGAGCTAGAGGCCAAAATCTACAGGTAGGCACTTCGCAAAAAACACCTCTGTTTTCTTTCAAAAATTTAGATGTGTCCACGTTGCGCTTTGGGGCGTTTCCTGTCGCGGGTGCTAGGCCTACCCACACAAGTGAGGTATCATTTTTATCGGGAGACTTGGGGGAACGCTGGGTGGAAGGAAATTTGTGGCTCCTCTCAGATTCCAGAACTTTCTGCCACAGAAATGTGAGGAACGTGTGTTTTTTTAGCCAGATTTTGAGGTTTGCAAAGGATTCTGGGTAACACAACCTGGTCCGAGACCCGCAAGTCACCCCATCTTGGATTGCCCAAGGTCTCTAGTTTTCAGAAATGTACAGGTTTGGTAGGTTTCCCTAGGTGCCGGCTGAGCTAGAAGCCAAAATCTACAGGTAGGCACTTCGCAAAAAACACCTCTGTTTTCTTTCAAAAATTTAGATGCGTCCACATTGCGCTTTGGGGTGTTTCCTGTCGCGGGCGCTAGGCCTACCCACACAAGTGAGGTATCATTTTTATCGGGAGACTTGGGGGAACGCTGGGTGGAAGGAAATTTGTGGCTCCTCTCAGATTCCAGAACTTTCTGCCACAGAAATGTGAGGAACATGTGTTTTTTTAGCCAAATTTTGAGGTTTGCAAAGGATTCTGGGTAACAGAACCTGGTCCGAGCCCCGCAAGTCACCCCATCTTGGATTCCCCTAGGTCTCTAGTTTTCAGAAATGCACAGGTTTGGTAGGTTTCCCTAGGTGCCGGCAGAGCTAGAGGCCAAAATCTACAGGTAGGCACTTCGCAAAAAGCACCTCTATTTTCTTTCAAAAATTTATATGTGTCCACGTTGCGCTTTGGGGCGTTTCCTGTCGCGGTCGCTAGGACTACCCACACAAGTGAGGTATCATTTTTATCGGGAGACTTGGGGGAACGCTGGGTGGAAGGAAATTTGTGGCTCCTCTCAGATTCCAGAACTTTCTGCCACAGAAATGTGAGGAACGTGTGTTTTTTTAGCCAAATTTGGAGGTTTGCAAAGGATTCTGGGTAACAGAACCTGGTCCGAGCCCCGCAAGTCACCCCATCTTGGATTCCCCTAGGTCTCTAGTTTTCAGAAATGCACAGGTTTGGTAGGTTTCCCTGGGTGCCGACTTAGCTAGAGGCCAAAATCTACAGGTAGGCACTTCGCAAAAAACACCTCTGTTTTCTTTCAAAAATTTAGATGTGTCCACGTTGCGCTTTGGGGCGTTTCCTGTCGCGGGTGCTAGGCCTACCCACACAAGTGAGGTATCATTTTTATCGGGAGACTTGGGGGAACGCTGGGTGGAAGAAAATTTGTGGCTCCTCTCAGATTCCAGAACTTTCTGCCACAGAAATGTGAGTAACGTGTGTTTTTTTAGCCAGATTTTGAGGTTTGCAAAGGATTCTGGGTAACAGAACCTGGTCCGAGACCCGCAAGTCACCCCATCTTGGATTGCCCAAGGTCTCTAGTTTTCAGAAATGCAAAGGTTTGGTAGGTTTCCCTAGGTGCCGGCTGAGCTAGAGGCCAAAATCTACAGGTAGGCACTTCGCAAAAAACACCTCTGTTTTCTTTAAAAAATTTAGATGTGTCCACGTTGCGCTTTGGGGCGTTTCCTGTCGCGGGCGCTAGGCCTACCCACACAAGTGAGGTATAATTTTTATCGGGAGACTTGGGGGAACGCTGGGTGGAAGGAAATTTGTGGCTCCTCTCAGATTCCAGAACTTTCTGCCACAGAAATGTGAGGAACATGTGTTTTTTTAGCCAAATTTTGAGGTTTGCAAAGGATTCTGGGTAACAGAACCTGGTCCGAGCCCCGCAAGTCACCGCATCTTGGATTCCCCTAGGTCTCTAGTTTTCAGAAATGCACAGGTTTGGTAGGTTTCCCTAGGTGCCGGCGGAGCTAGAGGCCAAAATCTACAGGTAGGCACTTCGCAAAAAACACCTCTGTTTTCTTTCAAAAATTTAGATGTGTCCACGTTGCGCTTTGGGGCGTTTCCTGTCGCGGGCGCTAGGCCTACCCACACAAGTGAGGTATCATTTTTATCGGGAGACTTGGGGGAACGCTGGGTGGAAGGAAATTTGTGGCTCCTCTCAGATTCCAGAACTTTCTGCCACAGAAATGTGAGGAACGTGTGTTTTTTTAGCCAAATTTTGAGGTTTGCAAAGGATTCTGGGTAACAGAACCTGGTCCGAGCCCCGCAACTCACCCCATCTTGGATTCCCCTAGGTCTCTAGTTTTCAGAAATGCACAGGTTTGGTAGGTTTCCCTGGGTGCCGGCTTAGCTAGAGACCAAAATCTACAGGTAGGCACTTCGCAAAAAACACCTCTGTTTTCTTTCAAAAATTTAGATGTGTCCACGTTGCGCTTTGGGGCGTTTCCTGTCGCGGGTGCTAGGCCTACCCACAGAAGTGAGGTATCATTTTTATCGGGAGACTTGGGGGAACGCTGGGTGGAAGGAAATTTGTGGCTCCTCTCAGATTCCAGAACTTTCTGCCACAGAAATGTGAGGAACGTGTGTTTTTTTAGCCAGATTTTGAGGTTTGCAAAGGATTCTGGGTAACAGAACCTGGTCCGAGACCCGCAAGTCACCCCATCTTGGATTGCCCAAGGTCTCTAGTTTTCAGAAATGTACAGGTTTGGTAGGTTTCCCTAGGTGCCGGCTGAGCTAGAAGCCAAAATCTACAGGTAGGCACTTCGCAAAAAACACCTCTGTTTTCTTTCAAAAATTTAGATGTGTCCACGTTGCGCTTTGGGGCGTTTCCTGTCGCGGGCGCTAGGCCTACCCACACAAGTGAGGTATCATTTTTATCGGGAGACTTGGGGGAACGCTGGGTGGAAGGAAATTTGTGGCTCCTCTCAGATTCCAGAACTTTCTGCCACAGAAATGTGAGGAACGTGTGTTTTTTTAGCCACATTTTGAGGTTTACAAAGGATTCTGGGTAACAGAACCTGGTCCGAGACCCGCAAGTCACCCCATCTTGGATTCCCCTAGGTCTCTAGTTTTCAGAAATGCACAGGTTTGGTAGGTTTCCCTAGGTGCCGGCTGAGCTAGAGGCCAAAATCTACAGGTAGGCACTTCGCAAAAAACACCTCTGTCTTCTTTCAAAAATTTAGATGTGTCCATGTTGCGCTTTGGGGCGTTTCCTGTCGCGGGCACTAGGCCTACCCACACAAGTGAGGTATCATTTTTATCGGGAGACTTGGGGGAACGCTGGGTGGAAGGAAATTTGTGGCTCCTCTCAGATTCCAGAACTTTCTGCCACAGAAATGTGAGGAACGTGTGTTTTTTTAGCCAAATTTTGAGGTTTGCAAAGAATTCTGGGTAACAGAACCTGGTCCGAGCCCCGCAAGTCACCCCATCTTGGATTCCCCTAGGTCTCTAGTTTTCAGAAATGCACAGGTTTGGTAGGTTTCCCTGGGTGCCGGCTTAGCTAGAGGCCAAAATCTACAGGTAGGCACTTCGCAAAAAACACCTCTGTTTTCTTAAAAAAATTTAGATGTGTCCACGTTGCGCTTTGGGGCGTTTCCTGTCGCGGGTGCTAGGCCTACCCACACAAGTGAGGTATCATTTTTATCGGGAGACTTGGGGGAACGCTGGGTGGAAGGAAATTTGTGGCTCCTCTCAGATTCCAGAACTTTCTGCCACAGAAATGTGAGGAACGTGTGTTTGTTTAGCCAGATTTTGAGGTTTGCAAAGGATTCTGGGTAACAGAACCTGGTCCGAGCCGCGCAAGTCACCCCATCTTGGATTCCCCTAGGTCTCTAGTTTTCAGAAATGCACAGGTTTGGTAGGTTTCCCTAGGTGCCGGCTGAGCTAGAGGCCAAAATCTACAGGTAGGCACTTCGCAAAAAACACCTCTGTTTTCTTTCAAAAATTTAGATGTGTCCACGTTGCGCTTTGGGGCGTTTCCTGTCACGGGTGCTAGGCCTACCCACACAAGTGAGGTATCATTTTTATCGGGAGACTTGGGGGAACGCTGGGTGGAAGGAAATTTGTGGCTCCTCTCAGATTCCAGAACTTTCTGCCACAGAAATGTGAGGAACGTGTGTTTTTTTAGCCAGATTTTGAGGTTTGCAAAGGATTCTGGGTAACACAACCTGGTCCGAGACCCGCAAGTCACCCCATCTTGGATTGCCCAAGGTCTCTAGTTTTCAGAAATGTACAGGTTTGGTAGGTTTCCCTAGGTGCCGGCTGAGCTAGAAGCCAAAATCTACAGGTAGGCACTTCGCAAAAAACACCTCTGTTTTCTTTCAAAAATTTAGATGCGTCCACATTGCGCTTTGGGGTGTTTCCTGTCGCGGGCGCTAGGCCTACCCACACAAGTGAGGTATCATTTTTATCGGGAGACTTGGGGGAACGCTGGGTGGAAGGAAATTTGTGGCTCCTCTCAGATTCCAGAACTTTCTGCCACAGAAATGTGAGGAACATGTGTTTTTTTAGCCAAATTTTGAGGTTTGCAAAGGATTCTGGGTAACAGAACCTGGTCCGAGCCCCGCAAGTCACCCCATCTTGGATTCCCCTAGGTCTCTAGTTTTCAGAAATGCACAGGTTTGGTAGGTTTCCCTAGGTGCCGGCAGAGCTAGAGGCCAAAATCTACAGGTAGGCACTTCGCAAAAAGCACCTCTATTTTCTTTCAAAAATTTATATGTGTCCACGTTGCGCTTTGGGGCGTTTCCTGTCGCGGTCGCTAGGACTACCCACACAAGTGAGGTATCATTTTTATCGGGAGACTTGGGGGAACGCTGGGTGGAAGGAAATTTGTGGCTCCTCTCAGATTCCAGAACTTTCTGCCACAGAAATGTGAGGAACGTGTGTTTTTTTAGCCAAATTTGGAGGTTTGCAAAGGATTCTGGGTAACAGAACCTGGTCCGAGCCCCGCAAGTCACCCCATCTTGGATTCCCCTAGGTCTCTAGTTTTCAGAAATGCACAGGTTTGGTAGGTTTCCCTGGGTGCCGACTTAGCTAGAGGCCAAAATCTACAGGTAGGCACTTCGCAAAAAACACCTCTGTTTTC
This sequence comes from Pleurodeles waltl, assembly GCF_031143425.1. Taxonomy (NCBI): domain Eukaryota; kingdom Metazoa; phylum Chordata; class Amphibia; order Caudata; family Salamandridae; genus Pleurodeles; species Pleurodeles waltl. The sequence goes on along the minus strand of NC_090442.1, from coordinate 723,110,751 downwards.
TTTCAAAAATTTAGATGTGTCCACGTTGCGCTTTGGGGCGTTTCCTGTCGCGGGTGCTAGGCCTACCCACACAAGTGAGGTATCATTTTTATCGGGAGACTTGGGGGAACGCTGGGTGGAAGAAAATTTGTGGCTCCTCTCAGATTCCAGAACTTTCTGCCACAGAAATGTGAGTAACGTGTGTTTTTTTAGCCAGATTTTGAGGTTTGCAAAGGATTCTGGGTAACAGAACCTGGTCCGAGACCCGCAAGTCACCCCATCTTGGATTGCCCAAGGTCTCTAGTTTTCAGAAATGCAAAGGTTTGGTAGGTTTCCCTAGGTGCCGGCTGAGCTAGAGGCCAAAATCTACAGGTAGGCACTTCGCAAAAAACACCTCTGTTTTCTTTAAAAAATTTAGATGTGTCCACGTTGCGCTTTGGGGCGTTTCCTGTCGCGGGCGCTAGGCCTACCCACACAAGTGAGGTATAATTTTTATCGGGAGACTTGGGGGAACGCTGGGTGGAAGGAAATTTGTGGCTCCTCTCAGATTCCAGAACTTTCTGCCACAGAAATGTGAGGAACATGTGTTTTTTTAGCCAAATTTTGAGGTTTGCAAAGGATTCTGGGTAACAGAACCTGGTCCGAGCCCCGCAAGTCACCGCATCTTGGATTCCCCTAGGTCTCTAGTTTTCAGAAATGCACAGGTTTGGTAGGTTTCCCTAGGTGCCGGCGGAGCTAGAGGCCAAAATCTACAGGTAGGCACTTCGCAAAAAACACCTCTGTTTTCTTTCAAAAATTTAGATGTGTCCACGTTGCGCTTTGGGGCGTTTCCTGTCGCGGGCGCTAGGCCTACCCACACAAGTGAGGTATCATTTTTATCGGGAGACTTGGGGGAACGCTGGGTGGAAGGAAATTTGTGGCTCCTCTCAGATTCCAGAACTTTCTGCCACAGAAATGTGAGGAACGTGTGTTTTTTTAGCCAAATTTTGAGGTTTGCAAAGGATTCTGGGTAACCGAACCTGGTCCGAGAGCCGCAAGTCACCCCATTTTGGATTCCCCTAGGTCTCTAGTTTTCAGAAATGCACAGGTTCGGTAGGTTTCCATAGGTGCCGGCTGAGCTAGAGGCCAAAATCTACAGGTAGGCACTTCGCAAAAAACACCTCTGTTTTCTTTCAAAAATTTAGATGTGTCCACGTTGCGCTTTGGGGCGTTTCCTGTCGCGGGCGCTAGGCCTACCCACACAAGTGAGGTATCATTTTTATCGGGAGACTTGGGGGAACGCTGGGTGGAAGGAAATTTGTGGCTCCTCTCAGATTCCAGAACTTTCTGCCACAGAAATGTGAGGAACGTGTGTTTTTTTAGCCAAATTTTGAGGTTTGCAAAGAATTCTGGGTAACAGAACCTGGTCCGAGCCCCGCAAGTCACCCCATCTTGGATTCCCCTAGGTCTCTAGTTTTCAGAAATGCACAGGTTTGGTAGGTTTCCCTGGGTGCCGGCTTAGCTAGAGGCCAAAATCTACAGGTAGGCACTTCGCAAAAAACACCTCTGTTTTCTTAAAAAAATTTAGATGTGTCCACGTTGCGCTTTGGGGCGTTTCCTGTCGCGGGTGCTAGGCCTACCCACACAAGTGAGGTATCATTTTTATCGGGAGACTTGGGGGAACGCTGGGAGGAAGGAAATTTGTGGCTCCTCTCAGATTCCAGAACTTTCTGCCACAGAAATGTGAGGAACGTGTGTTTGTTTAGCCAGATTTTGAGGTTTGCAAAGGATTCTGGGTAACAGAACCTGGTCCGAGCCGCGCAAGTCACCCCATCTTGGATTCCCCTAGGTCTCTAGTTTTCAGAAATGCACAGGTTTGGTAGGTTTCCCTAGGTGCCGGCTGAGCTAGAGGCCAAAATCTACAGGTAGGCACTTCGCAAAAAACACCTCTGTTTTCTTTCAAAAATTTAGATGTGTCCACGTTGCGCTTTGGGGCGTTTCCTGTCGCGGGTGCTAGGCCTACCCACACAAGTGAGGTATCATTTTTATCGGGAGACTTGGGGGAACGCTGGGTGGAAGAAAATTTGTGGCTCCTCTCAGATTCCAGAACTTTCTGCCACAGAAATGTGAGTAACGTGTGTTTTTTTAGCCAGATTTTGAGGTTTGCAAAGGATTCTGGGTAACAGAACCTGGTCCGAGACCCACAAGTCACCCCATCTTGGATTGCCCAAGGTCTCTAGTTTTCAGAAATGCACAGGTTTGGTAGGTTTCCCTAGGTGCCGGCTGAGCTAGAGGCCAAAATCTACAGGTAGGCACTTCGCAAAAAACACCTCTGTTTTCTTTAAAAAATTTAGATGTGTCCACGTTGCGCTTTGGGGCGTTTCCTGTCGCGGGCGCTAGGCCTACCCACACAAGTGAGGTATCATTTTTATCGGGAGACTTGGGGGAACGCTGGGTGGAAGGAAATTTGTGGCTCCTCTCAGATTCCAGAACTTTCTGCCACAGAAATGTGAGGAACATGTGTTTTTTTAGCCAAATTTTGAGGTTTGCAAAGGATTCTGGGTAACAGAACCTGGTCCGAGCCCCGCAAGTCACCGCATCTTGGATTCCCCTAGGTCTCTAGTTTTCAGAAATGCACAGGTTTGGTAGGTTTCCCTAGGTGCCGGCGGAGCTAGAGGCCAAAATCTACAGGTAGGCACTTCGCAAAAAACACCTCTGTTTTCTTTCAAAAATTTAGATGTGTCCACGTTGCGCTTTGGGGCGTTTCATGTCGCGGGCGCTAGGCCTACCCACACAAGTGAGGTATCATTTTTATCGGGAGACTTGGGGGAACACTGGGTGGAAGGAAATTTGTGGCTCCTCTCAGATTCCAGAACTTTCTGCCACAGAAATGTGAGGAACGTGTGTTTTTTTAGCCAAATTTTGAGGTTTGCAAAGGATTCTGGGTAACCGAACCTGGTCCGAGAGCCGCAAGTCACCCCATTTTTGATTCCCCTAGGTCTCTAGTTTTCAGAAATGCACAGGTTCGGTAGGTTTCCATAGGTGCCGGCTGAGCTAGAGGCCAAAATCTACAGGTAGGCACTTCGCAAAAAACACCTCTGTTTTCTTTCAAAAATTTAGATGTGTCCACGTTGCGCTTTGGGGCGTTTCCTGTCGCGGGCGCTAGGCCTACCCACACAAGTGAGGTATCATTTTTATCGGGAGACTTGGGGGAACGCTGGGTGGAAGGAAATTTGTGGCTCCTCTCAGATTCCAGAACTTTCTGCCACAGAAATGTGAGGAACGTGTGTTTTTTTAGCCAAATTTTGAGGTTTGCAAAGAATTCTGGGTAACAGAACCTGGTCCGAGCCCCGCAAGTCACCCCATCTTGGATTCCCCTAGGTCTCTAGTTTTCAGAAATGCACAGGTTTGGTAGGTTTCCCTGGGTGCCGGCTTAGCTAGAGGCCAAAATCTACAGGTAGGCACTTCGCAAAAAACACCTCTGTTTTCTTTAAAAAATTTAGATGTGTCCACGTTGCGCTTTGGGGCGTTTCCTGTCGCGGGTGCTAGGCCTACCCACACAAGTGAGGTATCATTTTTATCGGGAGACTTGGGGGAACGCTGGGTGGAAGGAAATTTGTGGCTCCTCTCAGATTCCAGAACTTTCTGCCACAGAAATGTGAGGAACGTGTGTTTGTTTAGCCAGATTTTGAGGTTTGCAAAGGATTCTGGGTAACAGAACCTGGTCCGAGCCGCGCAAGTCACCCCATCTTGGATTCCCCTAGGTCTCTAGTTTTCAGAAATGCACAGGTTTGGTAGGTTTCCCTAGGTGCCGGCTGAGCTAGAGGCCAAAATCTACAGGTAGGCACTTCGCAAAAAACACCTCTGTTTTCTTTCAAAAATTTAGATGTGTCCACGTTGCGCTTTGGGGCGTTTCCTGTCGCGGGTGCTAGGCCTACCCACAGAAGTGAGGTATCATTTTTATCGGGAGACTTGGGGGAACGCTGGGTGGAAGGAAATTTGTGGCTCCTCTCAGATTCCAGAACTTTCTGCCACAGAAATGTGAGGAACGTGTGTTTTTTTAGCCAGATTTTGAGGTTTGCAAAGGATTCTGGGTAACAGAACCTGGTCCGAGACCCGCAAGTCACCCCATCTTGGATTGCCCAAGGTCTCTAGTTTTCAGAAATGTACAGGTTTGGTAGGTTTCCCTAGGTGCCGGCTGAGCTAGAAGCCAAAATCTACAGGTAGGCACTTCGCAAAAAACACCTCTGTTTTCTTTCAAAAATTTAGATGCGTCCACATTGCGCTTTGGGGTGTTTCCTGTCGCGGGCGCTAGGCCTACCCACACAAGTGAGGTATCATTTTTATCGGGAGACTTGGGGGAACGCTGGGTGGAAGGAAATTTGTGGCTCCTCTCAGATTCCAGAACTTTCTGCCACAGAAATGTGAGGAACGTGTGTTTTTTTAGCCAAATTTTGAGGTTTGCAAAGGATTCTGGGTAACCGAACCTGGTCCGAGAGCCGCAAGTCACCCCATTTTGGATTCCCCTAGGTCTCTAGTTTTCAGAAATGCACAGGTTCGGTAGGTTTCCATAGGTGCCGGCTGAGCTAGAGGCCAAAATCTACAGGTAGGCACTTCGCAAAAAACACCTCTGTTTTCTTTCAAAAATTTAGATGTGTCCACGTTGCTCTTTGGGGCGTTTCCTGTCGCGGGCGCTAGGCCTACCCACACAAGTGAGGTATCATTTTTATCGGGAGACTTGGGGGAACGCTGGGTGGAAGGAAATTTGTGGCTCCTCTCAGATTCCAGAACTTTCTGCCACAGAAATGTGAGGAACGTGTGTTTTTTTAGCCAAATTTTGAGGTTTGCAAAGGATTCTGGGTAACAGAACCTGGTCCGAGCCCCGCAAGTCACCCCATCTTGGATTCCCCTAGGTCTCTAGTTTTCAGAAATGCACAGGTTTGGTAGGTTTCCCTGGGTGCCGGCTTAGCTAGAGGCCAAAATCTACAGGTAGGCACTTCGCAAAAAACACCTCTGTTTTCTTTAAAAAATTTAGATGTGTCCACGTTGCGCTTTGGGGCGTTTCCTGTCGCGGGTGCTAGGCCTACCCACACAAGTGAGGTATCATTTTTATCGGGAGACTTGGGGGAACGCTGGGTGGAAGGAAATTTGTGGCTCCTCTCAGATTCCAGAACTTTCTGCCACAGAAATGTGAGGAACGTGTGTATGTTTAGCCAGATTTTGAGGTTTGCAAAGGATTCTGGGTAACAGAACCTGGTCCGAGACCCGCAAGTCACCCCATCTTGGATTGCCCAAGGTCTCTAGTTTTCAGAAATGCACAGGTTTGGTAGGTTTCCCTAGGTGCCGGCTGAGCTAGAGGCCAAAATCTACAGGTAGGCACTTAGCAAAAAACACCTCTGTTTTCTTTCAAAAATTTAGATGTGTCCACGTTGCGCTTTGGGGCGTTTCCTGTCGCGGGCGCTAGGCCTACCCACTCAAGTGAGGTATCATTTTTATCGGGAGACTTGGGGGAACGCTGGGTGGAAGGAAATTTGTGGCTCCTCTCAGATTCCAGAACTTTCTGCCACAGAAATGTGAGGAACGTTGATTTTTTTTAGCCAAATTTTGAGGTTTGCAAAGGATTCTGGGTAACAGAACCTGGTCCGAGCCCCGCAAGTCACCCCATCTTGGATTCCCCTAGGTCTCTAGTTTTCAGAAATGCACAGGTTTTGTAGGTTTCCCTAGGTGCCGGCTGAGCTAGAGGCCAAAATCTACAGGTAGGCACTTCGCAAAAAGCACCTCTATTTTCTTTCAAAAATTTATATGTGTCCATGTTGCGCTTTGGGGCGTTTCCTGTCGCGGTCGCTAGGCCTACCCACACAAGTGAGGTATCATTTTTATCGGGAGACTTGGGGGAACGCTGGGTGGAAGAAAATTTGTGGCTCCTCTCAGATTCCAGAACTTTCTGCCACAGAAATGTGAGGAACGTGTGTTTTTTTAGCCAAATTTGGAGGTTTGCAAAGGATTCTGGGTAACAGAACCTGGTCCGAGCCCCGCAACTCACCCCATCTTGGATTCCCCTAGGTCTCTAGTTTTCAGAAATGCACAGGTTTGGTAGGTTTCCCTGGGTGCCGGCTTAGCTAGAGGCCAAAATCTACAGGTAGGCACTTCGCAAAAAACACCTCTGTTTTCTTTCAAAAATTTAGATGTGTCCACGTTGCGCTTTGGGGCGTTTCCTGTCGCGGGTGCTAGGCCTACCTACACAAGTGAGGTATCATTTTTATCGGGAGACTTGGGGGAACGCTGGGTGGAAGGAAATTTGTGGCTCCTCTCAGATTCCAGAACTTTCTGCCACAGAAATGTGAGGAACGTGTGTTTTTTTAGCCAGATTTTGAGGTTTGCAAAGGATTCTGGGTAACAGAACCTGGTCCGAGACCCGCAAGTCACCCCATCTTGGATTCCCCTAGGTCTCTAGTTTTCAGAAATGTACAGGTTTGGTAGGTTTCCCTAGGTGCCGGCTGAGCTAGAAGCCAAAATCTACAGGTAGGCACTTCGCAAAAAACACCTCTGTTTTCTTTCAAAAATTTAGATGTGTCCACGTTGCGCTTTGGGGCGTTTCCTGTCGCGGGCGCTAGGCCTACCCATACAAGTGAGGTATCATTTTTATCGGGAGACTTGGGGGAACGCTGGGTGGAAGGAAATTTGTGGCTCCCCTCAGATTCCAGAACTTTCTGCCACAGAAATGTGAGGAACATGTGTTTTTTTAGCCAAATTTTGAGGTTTGCAAAGGATTCTGGGTAACAGAACCTGGTCCGAGCCCCGCAAGTCACCCCATCTTGGATTCCCCTAGGTCTCTAGTTTTCAGAAATGCACAGGTTTGGTAGGGTTCCCTAGGTGCCGGCTGAGCTAGAGGCCAAAATCTACAGGTAGGCACTTCGCAAAAAACACCTCTGTTTTCTTTCAAAAATTTAGATGTGTCCATGTTGCGCTTTGGGGCGTTTCCTGTCGCGGGCGCTAGGCCTACCCACACAAGTGAGGTATCATTTTTATCGGGAGACTTGGGGGAATGCTGGGTGGAAGGAAATTTGTGGCTCCTCTCAGATTCCAGAAATTTCTACCACAGAAATGTGAGGAACGTGTGTTTTTTTAGCCAAATTTTGAGGTTTGCAAAGGATTCTGGGTAACAGAACCTGGTCCGAGCCCCGCAAGTCACCCCATCTTGGATTCCCCTAGGTCTCTAGTTTTCAGAAATGCACAGGTTTGGTAGGTTTTCCTAGGTGCCGGCTGAGCTAGAGGCCAAAATCTACAGGTAGGCACTTCGCAAAAAACACCTCTGTTTTCTTTCAAAAATTTAGATGTGTCCACGTTGCGCTTTGGGGCGTTTCCTGTCGCGGGCGCTAGGCCTACCCACACAAGTGAGGTATCATTTTTATCGGGAGACTTGGGGGAACGCTGGGTGGAAGGAAATTTGTGGCTCCTCTCAGATTCCAGAACTTTCTGCCACAGAAATGTGAGGAACGTGTGTTTTTTTAGCCACATTTTGAGGTTTACAAAGGATTCTGGGTAACAGAACCTGGTCCGAGACCCGCAAGTCACCCCATCTTGGATTCCCCTAGGTCTCTAGTTTTCAGAAATGCACAGGTTTGGTAGGTTTCCCTAGGTGCCGGCTGAGCTAGAGGCCAAAATCTACAGGTAGGCACTTCGCAAAAAACACCTCTGTCTTCTTTCAAAAATTTAGATGTGTCCATGTTGCGCTTTGGGGCGTTTCCTGTCGCGGGCACTAGGCCTACCCACACAAGTGAGGTATCATTTTTATCGGGAGACTTGGGGGAACGCTGGGTGGAAGGAAATTTGTGGCTCCTCTCAGATTCCAGAACTTTCTGCCACAGAAATGTGAGGAACGTGTGTTTTTTTAGCCAAATTTTGAGGTTTGCAAAGAATTCTGGGTAACAGAACCTGGTCCGAGCCCCGCAAGTCACCCCATCTTGGATTCCCCTAGGTCTCTAGTTTTCAGAAATGCACAGGTTTGGTAGGTTTCCCTGGGTGCCGGCTTAGCTAGAGGCCAAAATCTACAGGTAGGCACTTCGCAAAAAACACCTCTGTTTTCTTAAAAAAATTTAGATGTGTCCACGTTGCGCTTTGGGGCGTTTCCTGTCGCGGGTGCTAGGCCTACCCACACAAGTGAGGTATCATTTTTATCGGGAGACTTGGGGGAACGCTGGGTGGAAGGAAATTTGTGGCTCCTCTCAGATTCCAGAACTTTCTGCCACAGAAATGTGAGGAACGTGTGTTTGTTTAGCCAGATTTTGAGGTTTGCAAAGGATTCTGGGTAACAGAACCTGGTCCGAGCCGCGCAAGTCACCCCATCTTGGATTCCCCTAGGTCTCTAGTTTTCAGAAATGCACAGGTTTGGTAGGTTTCCCTAGGTGCCGGCTGAGCTAGAGGCCAAAATCTACAGGTAGGCACTTCGCAAAAAACACCTCTGTTTTCTTTCAAAAATTTAGATGTGTCCACGTTGCGCTTTGGGGCGTTTCCTGTCGCGGGTGCTAGGCCTACCCACACAAGTGAGGTATCATTTTTATCGGGAGACTTGGGGGAACGCTGGGTGGAAGGAAATTTGTGGCTCCTCTCAGATTCCAGAACTTTCTGCCACAGAAATGTGAGGAACGTGTGTTTTTTTAGCCAGATTTTGAGGTTTGCAAAGGATTCTGGGTAACACAACCTGGTCCGAGACCCGCAAGTCACCCCATCTTGGATTGCCCAAGGTCTCTAGTTTTCAGAAATGTACAGGTTTGGTAGGTTTCCCTAGGTGCCGGCTGAGCTAGAAGCCAAAATCTACAGGTAGGCACTTCGCAAAAAACACCTCTGTTTTCTTTCAAAAATTTAGATGCGTCCACATTGCGCTTTGGGGTGTTTCCTGTCGCGGGCGCTAGGCCTACCCACACAAGTGAGGTATCATTTTTATCGGGAGACTTGGGGGAACGCTGGGTGGAAGGAAATTTGTGGCTCCTCTCAGATTCCAGAACTTTCTGCCACAGAAATGTGAGGAACATGTGTTTTTTTAGCCAAATTTTGAGGTTTGCAAAGGATTCTGGGTAACAGAACCTGGTCCGAGCCCCGCAAGTCACCCCATCTTGGATTCCCCTAGGTCTCTAGTTTTCAGAAATGCACAGGTTTGGTAGGTTTCCCTAGGTGCCGGCAGAGCTAGAGGCCAAAATCTACAGGTAGGCACTTCGCAAAAAGCACCTCTATTTTCTTTCAAAAATTTATATGTGTCCACGTTGCGCTTTGGGGCGTTTCCTGTCGCGGTCGCTAGGACTACCCACACAAGTGAGGTATCATTTTTATCGGGAGACTTGGGGGAACGCTGGGTGGAAGGAAATTTGTGGCTCCTCTCAGATTCCAGAACTTTCTGCCACAGAAATGTGAGGAACGTGTGTTTTTTTAGCCAAATTTGGAGGTTTGCAAAGGATTCTGGGTAACAGAACCTGGTCCGAGCCCCGCAAGTCACCCCATCTTGGATTCCCCTAGGTCTCTAGTTTTCAGAAATGCACAGGTTTGGTAGGTTTCCCTGGGTGCCGACTTAGCTAGAGGCCAAAATCTACAGGTAGGCACTTCGCAAAAAACACCTCTGTTTTCTTTCAAAAATTTAGATGTGTCCACGTTGCGCTTTGGGGCGTTTCCTGTCGCGGGTGCTAGGCCTACCCACACAAGTGAGGTATCATTTTTATCGGGAGACTTGGGGGAACGCTGGGTGGAAGAAAATTTGTGGCTCCTCTCAGATTCCAGAACTTTCTGCCACAGAAATGTGAGTAACGTGTGTTTTTTTAGCCAGATTTTGAGGTTTGCAAAGGATTCTGGGTAACAGAACCTGGTCCGAGACCCGCAAGTCACCCCATCTTGGATTGCCCAAGGTCTCTAGTTTTCAGAAATGCAAAGGTTTGGTAGGTTTCCCTAGGTGCCGGCTGAGCTAGAGGCCAAAATCTACAGGTAGGCACTTCGCAAAAAACACCTCTGTTTTCTTTAAAAAATTTAGATGTGTCCACGTTGCGCTTTGGGGCGTTTCCTGTCGCGGGCGCTAGGCCTACCCACACAAGTGAGGTATAATTTTTATCGGGAGACTTGGGGGAACGCTGGGTGGAAGGAAATTTGTGGCTCCTCTCAGATTCCAGAACTTTCTGCCACAGAAATGTGAGGAACATGTGTTTTTTTAGCCAAATTTTGAGGTTTGCAAAGGATTCTGGGTAACAGAACCTGGTCCGAGCCCCGCAAGTCACCGCATCTTGGATTCCCCTAGGTCTCTAGTTTTCAGAAATGCACAGGTTTGGTAGGTTTCCCTAGGTGCCGGCGGAGCTAGAGGCCAAAATCTACAGGTAGGCACTTCGCAAAAAACACCTCTGTTTTCTTTCAAAAATTTAGATGTGTCCACGTTGCGCTTTGGGGCGTTTCCTGTCGCGGGCGCTAGGCCTACCCACACAAGTGAGGTATCATTTTTATCGGGAGACTTGGGGGAACGCTGGGTGGAAGGAAATTTGTGGCTCCTCTCAGATTCCAGAACTTTCTGCCACAGAAATGTGAGGAACGTGTGTTTTTTTAGCCAAATTTTGAGGTTTGCAAAGGATTCTGGGTAACAGAACCTGGTCCGAGCCCCGCAACTCACCCCATCTTGGATTCCCCTAGGTCTCTAGTTTTCAGAAATGCACAGGTTTGGTAGGTTTCCCTGGGTGCCGGCTTAGCTAGAGACCAAAATCTACAGGTAGGCACTTCGCAAAAAACACCTCTGTTTTCTTTCAAAAATTTAGATGTGTCCACGTTGCGCTTTGGGGCGTTTCCTGTCGCGGGTGCTAGGCCTACCCACAGAAGTGAGGTATCATTTTTATCGGGAGACTTGGGGGAACGCTGGGTGGAAGGAAATTTGTGGCTCCTCTCAGATTCCAGAACTTTCTGCCACAGAAATGTGAGGAACGTGTGTTTTTTTAGCCAGATTTTGAGGTTTGCAAAGGATTCTGGGTAACAGAACCTGGTCCGAGACCCGCAAGTCACCCCATCTTGGATTGCCCAAGGTCTCTAGTTTTCAGAAATGTACAGGTTTGGTAGGTTTCCCTAGGTGCCGGCTGAGCTAGAAGCCAAAATCTACAGGTAGGCACTTCGCAAAAAACACCTCTGTTTTCTTTCAAAAATTTAGATGTGTCCACGTTGCGCTTTGGGGCGTTTCCTGTCGCGGGCGCTAGGCCTACCCACACAAGTGAGGTATCATTTTTATCGGGAGACTTGGGGGAACGCTGGGTGGAAGGAAATTTGTGGCTCCTCTCAGATTCCAGAACTTTCTGCCACAGAAATGTGAGGAACGTGTGTTTTTTTAGCCACATTTTGAGGTTTACAAAGGATTCTGGGTAACAGAACCTGGTCCGAGACCCGCAAGTCACCCCATCTTGGATTCCCCTAGGTCTCTAGTTTTCAGAAATGCACAGGTTTGGTAGGTTTCCCTAGGTGCCGGCTGAGCTAGAGGCCAAAATCTACAGGTAGGCACTTCGCAAAAAACACCTCTGTCTTCTTTCAAAAATTTAGATGTGTCCATGTTGCGCTTTGGGGCGTTTCCTGTCGCGGGCACTAGGCCTACCCACACAAGTGAGGTATCATTTTTATCGGGAGACTTGGGGGAACGCTGGGTGGAAGGAAATTTGTGGCTCCTCTCAGATTCCAGAACTTTCTGCCACAGAAATGTGAGGAACGTGTGTTTTTTTAGCCAAATTTTGAGGTTTGCAAAGAATTCTGGGTAACAGAACCTGGTCCGAGCCCCGCAAGTCACCCCATCTTGGATTCCCCTAGGTCTCTAGTTTTCAGAAATGCACAGGTTTGGTAGGTTTCCCTGGGTGCCGGCTTAGCTAGAGGCCAAAATCTACAGGTAGGCACTTCGCAAAAAACACCTCTGTTTTCTTAAAAAAATTTAGATGTGTCCACGTTGCGCTTTGGGGCGTTTCCTGTCGCGGGTGCTAGGCCTACCCACACAAGTGAGGTATCATTTTTATCGGGAGACTTGGGGGAACGCTGGGTGGAAGGAAATTTGTGGCTCCTCTCAGATTCCAGAACTTTCTGCCACAGAAATGTGAGGAACGTGTGTTTGTTTAGCCAGATTTTGAGGTTTGCAAAGGATTCTGGGTAACAGAACCTGGTCCGAGCCGCGCAAGTCACCCCATCTTGGATTCCCCTAGGTCTCTAGTTTTCAGAAATGCACAGGTTTGGTAGGTTTCCCTAGGTGCCGGCTGAGCTAGAGGCCAAAATCTACAGGTAGGCACTTCGCAAAAAACACCTCTGTTTTCTTTCAAAAATTTAGATGTGTCCACGTTGCGCTTTGGGGCGTTTCCTGTCGCGGGTGCTAGGCCTACCCACACAAGTGAGGTATCATTTTTATCGGGAGACTTGGGGGAACGCTGGGTGGAAGGAAATTTGTGGCTCCTCTCAGATTCCAGAACTTTCTGCCACAGAAATGTGAGGAACGTGTGTTTTTTTAGCCAGATTTTGAGGTTTGCAAAGGATTCTGGGTAACACAACCTGGTCCGAGACCCGCAAGTCACCCCATCTTGGATTGCCCAAGGTCTCTAGTTTTCAGAAATGTACAGGTTTGGTAGGTTTCCCTAGGTGCCGGCTGAGCTAGAAGCCAAAATCTACAGGTAGGCACTTCGCAAAAAACACCTCTGTTTTCTTTCAAAAATTTAGATGCGTCCACATTGCGCTTTGGGGTGTTTCCTGTCGCGGGCGCTAGGCCTACCCACACAAGTGAGGTATCATTTTTATCGGGAGACTTGGGGGAACGCTGGGTGGAAGGAAATTTGTGGCTCCTCTCAGATTCCAGAACTTTCTGCCACAGAAATGTGAGGAACATGTGTTTTTTTAGCCAAATTTTGAGGTTTGCAAAGGATTCTGGGTAACAGAACCTGGTCCGAGCCCCGCAAGTCACCCCATCTTGGATTCCCCTAGGTCTCTAGTTTTCAGAAATGCACAGGTTTGGTAGGTTTCCCTAGGTGCCGGCAGAGCTAGAGGCCAAAATCTACAGGTAGGCACTTCGCAAAAAGCACCTCTATTTTCTTTCAAAAATTTATATGTGTCCACGTTGCGCTTTGGGGCGTTTCCTGTCGCGGTCGCTAGGACTACCCACACAAGTGAGGTATCATTTTTATCGGGAGACTTGGGGGAACGCTGGGTGGAAGGAAATTTGTGGCTCCTCTCAGATTCCAGAACTTTCTGCCACAGAAATGTGAGGAACGTGTGTTTTTTTAGCCAAATTTGGAGGTTTGCAAAGGATTCTGGGTAACAGAACCTGGTCCGAGCCCCGCAAGTCACCCCATCTTGGATTCCCCTAGGTCTCTAGTTTTCAGAAATGCACAGGTTTGGTAGGTTTCCCTGGGTGCCGACTTAGCTAGAGGCCAAAATCTACAGGTAGGCACTTCGCAAAAAACACCTCTGTTTTCTTTCAAAAATTTAGATGTGTCCACGTTGCGCTTTGGGGCGTTTCCTGTCGCGGGTGCTAGGCCTACCCACACAAGTGAGGTATCATTTTTATCGGGAGACTTGGGGGAACGCTGGGTGGAAGAAAATTTGTGGCTCCTCTCAGATTCCAGAACTTTCTGCCACAGAAATGTGAGTAACGTGTGTTTTTTTAGCCAGATTTTGAGGTTTGCAAAGGATTCTGGGTAACAGAACCTGGTCCGAGACCCGCAAGTCACCCCATCTTGGATTGCCCAAGGTCTCTAGTTTTCAGAAATGCAAAGGTTTGGTAGGTTTCCCTAGGTGCCGGCTGAGCTAGAGGCCAAAATCTACAGGTAGGCACTTCGCAAAAAACACCTCTGTTTTCTTTAAAAAATTTAGATGTGTCCACGTTGCGCTTTGGGGCGTTTCCTGTCGCGGGCGCTAGGCCTACCCACACAAGTGAGGTATAATTTTTATCGGGAGACTTGGGGGAACGCTGGGTGGAAGGAAATTTGTGGCTCCTCTCAGATTCCAGAACTTTCTGCCACAGAAATGTGAGGAACATGTGTTTTTTTAGCCAAATTTTGAGGTTTGCAAAGGATTCTGGGTAACAGAACCTGGTCCGAGCCCCGCAAGTCACCGCATCTTGGATTCCCCTAGGTCTCTAGTTTTCAGAAATGCACAGGTTTGGTAGGTTTCCCTAGGTGCCGGCGGAGCTAGAGGCCAAAATCTACAGGTAGGCACTTCGCAAAAAACACCTCTGTTTTCTTTCAAAAATTTAGATGTGTCCACGTTGCGCTTTGGGGCGTTTCCTGTCGCGGGCGCTAGGCCTACCCACACAAGTGAGGTATCATTTTTATCGGGAGACTTGGGGGAACGCTGGGTGGAAGGAAATTTGTGGCTCCTCTCAGATTCCAGAACTTTCTGCCACAGAAATGTGAGGAACGTGTGTTTTTTTAGCCAAATTTTGAGGTTTGCAAAGGATTCTGGGTAACCGAACCTGGTCCGAGAGCCGCAAGTCACCCCATTTTGGATTCCCCTAGGTCTCTAGTTTTCAGAAATGCACAGGTTCGGTAGGTTTCCATAGGTGCCGGCTGAGCTAGAGGCCAAAATCTACAGGTAGGCACTTCGCAAAAAACACCTCTGTTTTCTTTCAAAAATTTAGATGTGTCCACGTTGCGCTTTGGGGCGTTTCCTGTCGCGGGCGCTAGGCCTACCCACACAAGTGAGGTATCATTTTTATCGGGAGACTTGGGGGAACGCTGGGTGGAAGGAAATTTGTGGCTCCTCTCAGATTCCAGAACTTTCTGCCACAGAAATGTGAGGAACGTGTGTTTTTTTAGCCAAATTTTGAGGTTTGCAAAGAATTCTGGGTAACAGAACCTGGTCCGAGCCCCGCAAGTCACCCCATCTTGGATTCCCCTAGGTCTCTAGTTTTCAGAAATGCACAGGTTTGGTAGGTTTCCCTGGGTGCCGGCTTAGCTAGAGGCCAAAATCTACAGGTAGGCACTTCGCAAAAAACACCTCTGTTTTCTTAAAAAAATTTAGATGTGTCCACGTTGCGCTTTGGGGCGTTTCCTGTCGCGGGTGCTAGGCCTACCCACACAAGTGAGGTATCATTTTTATCGGGAGACTTGGGGGAACGCTGGGAGGAAGGAAATTTGTGGCTCCTCTCAGATTCCAGAACTTTCTGCCACAGAAATGTGAGGAACGTGTGTTTGTTTAGCCAGATTTTGAGGTTTGCAAAGGATTCTGGGTAACAGAACCTGGTCCGAGCCGCGCAAGTCACCCCATCTTGGATTCCCCTAGGTCTCTAGTTTTCAGAAATGCACAGGTTTGGTAGGTTTCCCTAGGTGCCGGCTGAGCTAGAGGCCAAAATCTACAGGTAGGCACTTCGCAAAAAACACCTCTGTTTTCTTTCAAAAATTTAGATGTGTCCACGTTGCGCTTTGGGGCGTTTCCTGTCGCGGGTGCTAGGCCTACCCACACAAGTGAGGTATCATTTTTATCGGGAGACTTGGGGGAACGCTGGGTGGAAGAAAATTTGTGGCTCCTCTCAGATTCCAGAACTTTCTGCCACAGAAATGTGAGTAACGTGTGTTTTTTTAGCCAGATTTTGAGGTTTGCAAAGGATTCTGGGTAACAGAACCTGGTCCGAGACCCACAAGTCACCCCATCTTGGATTGCCCAAGGTCTCTAGTTTTCAGAAATGCACAGGTTTGGTAGGTTTCCCTAGGTGCCGGCTGAGCTAGAGGCCAAAATCTACAGGTAGGCACTTCGCAAAAAACACCTCTGTTTTCTTTAAAAAATTTAGATGTGTCCACGTTGCGCTTTGGGGCGTTTCCTGTCGCGGGCGCTAGGCCTACCCACACAAGTGAGGTATCATTTTTATCGGGAGACTTGGGGGAACGCTGGGTGGAAGGAAATTTGTGGCTCCTCTCAGATTCCAGAACTTTCTGCCACAGAAATGTGAGGAACATGTGTTTTTTTAGCCAAATTTTGAGGTTTGCAAAGGATTCTGGGTAACAGAACCTGGTCCGAGCCCCGCAAGTCACCGCATCTTGGATTCCCCTAGGTCTCTAGTTTTCAGAAATGCACAGGTTTGGTAGGTTTCCCTAGGTGCCGGCGGAGCTAGAGGCCAAAATCTACAGGTAGGCACTTCGCAAAAAACACCTCTGTTTTCTTTCAAAAATTTAGATGTGTCCACGTTGCGCTTTGGGGCGTTTCATGTCGCGGGCGCTAGGCCTACCCACACAAGTGAGGTATCATTTTTATCGGGAGACTTGGGGGAACGCTGGGTGGAAGGAAATTTGTGGCTCCTCTCAGATTCCAGAACTTTCTGCCACAGAAATGTGAGGAACGTGTGTTTTTTTAGCCAAATTTTGAGGTTTGCAAAGGATTCTGGGTAACCGAACCTGGTCCGAGAGCCGCAAGTCACCCCATTTTTGATTCCCCTAGGTCTCTAGTTTTCAGAAATGCACAGGTTCGGTAGGTTTCCATAGGTGCCGGCTGAGCTAGAGGCCAAAATCTACAGGTAGGCACTTCGCAAAAAACACCTCTGTTTTCTTTCAAAAATTTAGATGTGTCCACGTTGCGCTTTGGGGCGTTTCCTGTCGCGGGCGCTAGGCCTACCCACACAAGTGAGGTATCATTTTTATCGGGAGACTTGGGGGAACGCTGGGTGGAAGGAAATTTGTGGCTCCTCTCAGATTCCAGAACTTTCTGCCACAGAAATGTGAGGAACGTGTGTTTTTTTAGCCAAATTTTGAGGTTTGCAAAGAATTCTGGGTAACAGAACCTGGTCCGAGCCCCGCAAGTCACCCCATCTTGGATTCCCCTAGGTCTCTAGTTTTCAGAAATGCACAGGTTTGGTAGGTTTCCCTGGGTGCCGGCTTAGCTAGAGGCCAAAATCTACAGGTAGGCACTTCGCAAAAAACACCTCTGTTTTCTTTAAAAAATTTAGATGTGTCCACGTTGCGCTTTGGGGCGTTTCCTGTCGCGGGTGCTAGGCCTACCCACACAAGTGAGGTATCATTTTTATCGGGAGACTTGGGGGAACGCTGGGTGGAAGGAAATTTGTGGCTCCTCTCAGATTCCAGAACTTTCTGCCACAGAAATGTGAGGAACGTGTGTTTGTTTAGCCAGATTTTGAGGTTTGCAAAGGATTCTGGGTAACAGAACCTGGTCCGAGCCGCGCAAGTCACCCCATCTTGGATTCCCCTAGGTCTCTAGTTTTCAGAAATGCACAGGTTTGGTAGGTTTCCCTAGGTGCCGGCTGAGCTAGAGGCCAAAATCTACAGGTAGGCACTTCGCAAAAAACACCTCTGTTTTCTTTCAAAAATTTAGATGTGTCCACGTTGCGCTTTGGGGCGTTTCCTGTCGCGGGTGCTAGGCCTACCCACAGAAGTGAGGTATCATTTTTATCGGGAGACTTGGGGGAACGCTGGGTGGAAGGAAATTTGTGGCTCCTCTCAGATTCCAGAACTTTCTGCCACAGAAATGTGAGGAACGTGTGTTTTTTTAGCCAGATTTTGAGGTTTGCAAAGGATTCTGGGTAACAGAACCTGGTCCGAGACCCGCAAGTCACCCCATCTTGGATTGCCCAAGGTCTCTAGTTTTCAGAAATGTACAGGTTTGGTAGGTTTCCCTAGGTGCCGGCTGAGCTAGAAGCCAAAATCTACAGGTAGGCACTTCGCAAAAAACACCTCTGTTTTCTTTCAAAAATTTAGATGCGTCCACATTGCGCTTTGGGGTGTTTCCTGTCGCGGGCGCTAGGCCTACCCACACAAGTGAGGTATCATTTTTATCGGGAGACTTGGGGGAACGCTGGGTGGAAGGAAATTTGTGGCTCCTCTCAGATTCCAGAACTTTCTGCCACAGAAATGAGAGGAACATGTGTTTTTTTAGCCAAATTTTGAGGTTTGCAAAGGATTCTGGGTAACAGAACCTGGTCCGAGCCCCGCAAGTCACCCCATCTTGGATTCCCCTAGGTCTCTAGTTTACAGAAATGCACAGGTTTGGTAGGTTTCCCTAGGTGCCGGCAGAGCTAGAGGCCAAAATCTACAGGTAGGCACTTCGCAAAAAGCACCTCTATTTTCTTTCAAAAATTTATATGTGTCCACGTTGCGCTTTGGGGCGTTTCCTGTCGCGGTCGCTAGGACTACCCACACAAGTGAGGTATCATTTTTATCGGGAGACTTGGGGGAACGCTGGGTGGAAGGAAATTTGTGGCTCCTCTCAGATTCCAGAACTTTCTGCCACAGAAATGTGAGGAACGTGTGTTTTTTTAGCCAAATTTGGAGGTTTGCAAAGGATTCTGGGTAACAGAACCTGGTCCGAGCCCCGCAAGTCACCCCATCTTGGATTCCCCTAGGTCTCTAGTTTTCAGAAATGCACAGGTTTGGTAGGTTTCCCTGGGTGCCGACTTAGCTAGAGGCCAAAATCTACAGGTAGGCACTTCGCAAAAAACACCTCTGTTTTCTTTCAAAAATTTAGATGTGTCCACGTTGCGCTTTGGGGCGTTTCCTGTCGCGGGTGCTAGGCCTACCCACACAAGTGAGGTATCATTTTTATCGGGAGACTTGGGGGAACGCTGGGTGGAAGAAAATTTGTGGCTCCTCTCAGATTCCAGAACTTTCTGCCACAGAAATGTGAGGAACGTGTGTTTTTTTAGCCAGATTTTGAGGTTTGCAAAGGATTCTGGGTAACAGAACCTGGTCCGAGACCCGCAAGTCACCCCATCTTGGATTGCCCAAGGTCTCTAGTTTTCAGAAATGCACAGGTTTGGTAGGTTTCCCTAGGTGCCGGCTGAGCTAGAGGCCAAAATCTACAGGTAGGCACTTCGCAAAAAACACCTCTGTTTTCTTTCAAAAATTTAGATGTGTCCACGTTGCGCTTTGGGGCGTTTCCTGTCGCGGGCGCTAGGCCTACCCACACAAGTGAGGTATCATTTTTATCGGGAGACTTGGGGGAACGCTGGGTGGAAGGAAATTTGTGGCTCCTCTCTGATTCCAGAACTTTCTGCCACAGAAATGTGAGGAACATGTGTTTTTTTAGCCAAATTTTGAGGTTTGCAAAGGATTCTGGGTAACAGAACCTGGTCCGAGCCCCGCAAGTCACCCCATCTTGGATTCCCCTAGGTCTCTAGTTTTCAGAAATGCACAGGTTTGGTAGGTTTCCCTAGGTGCCGGCGGAGCTAGAGGCCAAAATCTACAGGTAGGCACTTCGCAAAAAACACCTCTGTTTTCTTTCAAAAATTTAGATGTGTCCACGTTGCGCTTTGGGGCGTTTCATGTCGCGGGCGCTAGGCCTACCCACACAAGTGAGGTATCATTTTTATCGGGAGACTTGGGGGAACGCTGGGTGGAAGGAAATTTGTGGCTCCTCTCAGATTCCAGAACTTTCTGCCACAGAAATGTGAGGAACGTGTGTTTTTTTAGCCAAATTTTGAGGTTTGCAAAGGATTCTGGGTAACCGAACCTGGTCCGAG
Source organism: Pleurodeles waltl (assembly GCF_031143425.1). Taxonomy (NCBI): domain Eukaryota; kingdom Metazoa; phylum Chordata; class Amphibia; order Caudata; family Salamandridae; genus Pleurodeles; species Pleurodeles waltl. The sequence continues at coordinate 723,091,358 of NC_090442.1, read as the reverse complement.
AGCCGCAAGTCACCCCATTTTGGATTCCCCTAGGTCTCTAGTTTTCAGAAATGCACAGGTTCGGTAGGTTTCCATAGGTGCCGGCTGAGCTAGAGGCCAAAATCTACAGGTAGGCACTTCGCAAAAAACACCTCTGTTTTCTTTCAAAAATTTAGATGTGTCCACGTTGCTCTTTGGGGCGTTTCCTGTCGCGGGCGCTAGGCCTACCCACACAAGTGAGGTATCATTTTTATCGGGAGACTTGGGGGAACGCTGGGTGGAAGGAAATTTGTGGCTCCTCTCAGATTCCAGAACTTTCTGCCACAGAAATGTGAGGAACGTGTGTTTTTTTAGCCAAATTTTGAGGTTTGCAAAGGATTCTGGGTAACAGAACCTGGTCCGAGCCCCGCAAGTCACCCCATCTTGGATTCCCCTAGGTCTCTAGTTTTCAGAAATGCACAGGTTTGGTAGGTTTCCCTGGGTGCCGGCTTAGCTAGAGGCCAAAATCTACAGGTAGGCACTTCGCAAAAAACACCTCTGTTTTCTTTAAAAAATTTAGATGTGTCCACGTTGCGCTTTGGGGCGTTTCCTGTCGCGGGTGCTAGGCCTACCCACACAAGTGAGGTATCATTTTTATTGGGAGACTTGGGGGAACGCTGGGTGGAAGGAAATTTGTGGCTCCTCTCAGATTCCAGAACTTTCTGCCACAGAAATGTGAGGAACGTGTGTTTGTTTAGCCAGATTTTGAGGTTTGCAAAGGATTCTGGGTAACAGAACCTGGTCCGAGACCCGCAAGTCACCCCATCTTGGATTGCCCAAGGTCTCTAGTTTTCAGAAATGCACAGGTTTGGTAGGTTTCCCTAGGTGCCGGCTGAGCTAGAGGCCAAAATCTACAGGTAGGCACTTAGCAAAAAACACCTCTGTTTTCTTTCAAAAATTTAGATGTGTCCACGTTGCGCTTTGGGGCGTTTCCTGTCGCGGGTGCTAGGCCTACCCACACAAGTGAGGTATCATTTTTATCGGGAGACTTGGGGGAACGCTGGGTGGAAGAAAATTTGTGGCTCCTCTCAGATTCCAGAACTTTCTGCCACAGAAATGTGAGGAACGTTGATTTTTTTTAGCCAAATTTTGAGGTTTGCAAAGGATTCTGGGTAACAGAACCTGGTCCGAGCCCCGCAAGTCACCCCATCTTGGATTCCCCTAGGTCTCTAGTTTTCAGAAATGCACAGGTTTTGTAGGTTTCCCTAGGTGCCGGCTGAGCTAGAGGCCAAAATCTACAGGTAGGCACTTCGCAAAAAGCACCTCTATTTTCTTTCAAAAATTTAGATGTGTCCACGTTGCGCTTTGGGGCGTTTCCTGTCGCGGTCGCTAGGCCTACCCACACAAGTGAGGTATCATTTTTATCGGGAGACTTGGGGGAACGCTGGGTGGAAGGAAATTTGTGGCTCCTCTCAGATTCCAGAACTTTCTGCCACAGAAATGTGAGGAACGTGTGTTTTTTTAGCCAAATTTTGAGGTTTGCAAAGGATTCTGGGTAACCGAACCTGGTCCGAGAGCCGCAAGTCACCCCATTTTGGATTCCCCTAGGTCTCTAGTTTTCAGAAATGCACAGGTTCGGTAGGTTTCCATAGGTGCCGGCTGAGCTAGAGGCCAAAATCTACAGGTAGGCACTTCGCAAAAAACACCTCTGTTTTCTTTCAAAAATTTAGATGTGTCCACGTTGCTCTTTGGGGCGTTTCCTGTCGCGGGCGCTAGGCCTACCCACACAAGTGAGGTATCATTTTTATCGGGAGACTTGGGGGAACGCTGGGTGGAAGGAAATTTGTGGCTCCTCTCAGATTCCAGAACTTTCTGCCACAGAAATGTGAGGAACGTGTGTTTTTTTAGCCAAATTTTGAGGTTTGCAAAGGATTCTGGGTAACAGAACCTGGTCCGAGCCCCGCAAGTCACCCCATCTTGGATTCCCCTAGGTCTCTAGTTTTCAGAAATGCACAGGTTTGGTAGGTTTCCCTGGGTGCCGGCTTAGCTAGAGGCCAAAATCTACAGGTAGGCACTTCGCAAAAAACACCTCTGTTTTCTTTAAAAAATTTAGATGTGTCCACGTTGCGCTTTGGGGCGTTTCCTGTCGCGGGTGCTAGGCCTACCCACACAAGTGAGGTATCATTTTTATTGGGAGACTTGGGGGAACGCTGGGTGGAAGGAAATTTGTGGCTCCTCTCAGATTCCAGAACTTTCTGCCACAGAAATGTGAGGAACGTGTGTTTGTTTAGCCAGATTTTGAGGTTTGCAAAGGATTCTGGGTAACAGAACCTGGTCCGAGACCCGCAAGTCACCCCATCTTGGATTGCCCAAGGTCTCTAGTTTTCAGAAATGCACAGGTTTGGTAGGTTTCCCTAGGTGCCGGCTGAGCTAGAGGCCAAAATCTACAGGTAGGCACTTAGCAAAAAACACCTCTGTTTTCTTTCAAAAATTTAGATGTGTCCACGTTGCGCTTTGGGGCGTTTCCTGTCGCGGGTGCTAGGCCTACCCACACAAGTGAGGTATCATTTTTATCGGGAGACTTGGGGGAACGCTGGGTGGAAGAAAATTTGTGGCTCCTCTCAGATTCCAGAACTTTCTGCCACAGAAATGTGAGGAACGTTGATTTTTTTTAGCCAAATTTTGAGGTTTGCAAAGGATTCTGGGTAACAGAACCTGGTCCGAGCCCCGCAAGTCACCCCATCTTGGATTCCCCTAGGTCTCTAGTTTTCAGAAATGCACAGGTTTTGTAGGTTTCCCTAGGTGCCGGCTGAGCTAGAGGCCAAAATCTACAGGTAGGCACTTCGCAAAAAGCACCTCTATTTTCTTTCAAAAATTTAGATGTGTCCACGTTGCGCTTTGGGGCGTTTCCTGTCGCGGTCGCTAGGCCTACCCACACAAGTGAGGTATCATTTTTATCGGGAGACTTGGGGGAACGCTGGGTGGAAGAAAATTTGTGGCTCCTCTCAGATTCCAGAACTTTCTGCCACAGAAATGTGAGGAACGTGTGTTTTTTTAGCCAAATTTGGAGGTTTGCAAAGGATTCTGGGTAACAGAACCTGGTCCGAGCCCCGCAACTCACCCCATCTTGGATTCCCCTAGGTCTCTAGTTTTCAGAAATGCACAGGTTTGGTAGGTTTCCCTGGGTGCCGGCTTAGCTAGAGGCCAAAATCTACAGGTAGGCACTTCGCAAAAAACACCTCTGTTTTCTTTCAAAAATTTAGATGTGTCCACGTTGCGCTTTGGGGCGTTTCCTGTCGCGGGTGCTAGGCCTACCCACACAAGTGAGGTATCATTTTTATCGGGAGACTTGGGGGAACGCTGGGTGGAAGGAAATTTGTGGCTCCTCTCAGATTCCAGAACTTTCTGCCACAGAAATGTGAGGAACGTGTGTTTTTTTAGCCAGATTTTGAGGTTTGCAAAGGATTCTGGGTAACAGAACCTGGTCCGAGACCCGCAAGTCACCCCATCTTGGATTGCCCAAGGTCTCTAGTTTTCAGAAATGTACAGGTTTGGTAGGTTTCCCTAGGTGCCGGCTGAGCTAGAAGCCAAAATCTACAGGTAGGCACTTCGCAAAAAACACCTCTGTTTTCTTTCAAAAATGTAGATGTGTCCACGTTGCGCTTTGGGGCGTTTCCTGTCGCGGGCGCTAGGCCTACCCATACAAGTGAGGTATCATTTTTATCGGGAGACTTGGGGGAACGCTGGGTGGAAGGAAATTTGTGGCTCCTCTCAGATTCCAGAACTTTCTGCCACAGAAATGTGAGGAACATGTGTTTTTTTAGCCAAATTTTGAGGTTTGCAAAGGATTCTGGGTAACAGAACCTGGTCCGAGCCCCGCAAGTCACCCCATCTTGGATTCCCCTAGGTCTCTAGTTTTCAGAAATGCACAGGTTTGGTAGGGTTCCCTAGGTGCCGGCTGAGCTAGAGGCCAAAATCTACAGGTAGGCACTTCGCAAAAAACACCTCTGTTTTCTTTCAAAAATTTAGATGTGTCCATGTTGCGCTTTGGGGCGTTTCCTGTCGCGGGCGCTAGGCCTACCCACACAAGTGAGGTATCATTTTTATCGGGAGACTTGGGGGAATGCTGGGTGGAAGGAAATTTGTGGCTCCTCTCAGATTCCAGAAATTTCTACCACAGAAATGTGAGGAACGTGTGTTTTTTTAGCCAAATTTTGAGGTTTGCAAAGGATTCTGGGTAACAGAACCTGGTCCGAGCCCCGCAAGTCACCCCATCTTGGATTCCCCTAGGTCTCTAGTTTTCAGAAATGCACAGGTTTGGTAGGTTTTCCTAGGTGCCGGCTGAGCTAGAGGCCAAAATCTACAGGTAGGCACTTCGCAAAAAACACCTCTGTTTTCTTTCAAAAATTTAGATGTGTCCACGTTGCGCTTTGGGGCGTTTCCTGTCGCGGGCGCTAGGCCTACCCACACAAGTGAGGTATCATTTTTATCGGGAGACTTGGGGGAACGCTGGGAGGAAGGAAATTTGTGGCTCCTCTCAGATTCCAGAACTTTCTGCCACAGAAATGTGAGGAACATGTGTTTTTTTAGCCAAATTTTGAGGTTTGCAAAGGATTCTGGGTAACAGAACCTGGTCCGAGCCCCGCAAGTCACCCCATCTTGGATTCCCCTAGGTCTCTAGTTTTCAGAAATGCACAGGTTTGGTAGGGTTCCCTAGGTGCCGGCTGAGCTAGAGGCCAAAATCTAGAGGTAGGCACTTCGCAAAAAACACCTCTGTTTTCTTTCAAAAATTTAGATGTGTCCACGTTGCGCTTTGGGGCGTTTCCTGTCGCGGGCGCTAGGCCTACCCACACAAGTGAGGTATCATTTTTATCGGGAGACTTGGGGGAACGCTGGGTGGAAGGAAATTTGTGGCTCCTCTCAGATTCCAGAACTTTCTGCCACGGAAATGTGAGGAACGTGTGTTTTTTTAGCCAAATTTGGAGGTTTGCAAAGGATTCTGGGTAACAGAACCTGGTCCGAGCCCCGCAAGTCACCCCATCTTGGATTCCCCTAGGTCTCTAGTTTTCAGAAATGCACAGGTTTGGTAGGTTTTCATAGGTGCCGGCTGAGCTAGAGGCCAAAATCTACAGGTAGGCACTTCGCATAAAACACCTCTGTTTTCTTTCAAAAATTTAGATGTGTCCACGTTGCGCTTTGGGGCGTTTCCTGTCGCGGGTGCTAGGCCTACCCACACAAGTGAGGTATCATTTTTATCGGGAGACTTGGGGGAACGCTGGGTGGAAGGAAATTTGTGGCTCCTCTCAGATTCCAGAACTTTCTGCCACAGAAATGTGAGGAACGTGTGTTTTTTTAGCCAAATTTTGAGGTTTGCAAAGGATTCTGGGTAACAGAACCTGGTCCGAGCCCCGCCAGTCACCCCATCTTGGATTCCCCTAGGTCTCTAGTTTTCAGAAATGCACAAGTTTGGTAGGTTTCCCTAGGTGCCGGCTGAGCTAGAGGCCAAAATCTACAGGTAGGCACTTCGCAAAAAGCACCTCTATTTTCTTTCAAAAATGTATATGTGTCCACGTTGCGCTTTGGGGCGTTTCCTGTCGCGGTCGCTAGGCCTACCCACACAAGTGAGGTATCATTTTTATCGGGAGACTTGCGGGAATGCTGGGTGGAAGGAAATTTGTGGCTCCTCTCAGATTCGAGAACTTTCTTCCACAGAAATGTGAGGAACGTGTGTTTTTTTAGCCAAAGTTTGAGGTTTGCAAAGGATTCTGGGTAACCGAACCTGGTCTGAGACCCGCAAGTCATCCCATCTTGGATTCCCCTAGGTCTCTAGTTTTCAGAAATGCACAGGTTTGGTAGGTTTCCCTAGGTGCCGGCTGAGCTAGAGGCCAAAATCTACAGGTAGGCACTTCGCAAAAAACACCTCTGTTTTCTTTCAAAAATTTAGATGTGTCCACGTTGCGCTTTGGGGCGTTTCCTGTCGCGGGCGCTAGGCCTACCCACACAAGTGAGGTATCATTTTTATCGGGAGACTTGGGGGAACGCTGGGTGGAAGGAAATTTGTGGCTCCTCTCAGATTCCAGAACTTTCTGCCACAGAAATGTGAGGAACGTGTGTTTTTTTAGCCAAATTTGGAGGTTTGCAAAGGATTCTGGGTAACAGAACCTGGTCCGAGCCCCGCAACTCACCCCATCTTGGATTCCCCTAGGTCTCTAGTTTTCAGAAATGCACAGGTTTGGTAGGTTTCCCTGGGTGCCGGCTTAGCTAGAGACCAAAATCTACAGGTAGGCACTTCGCAAAAAACACCTCTGTTTTCTTTCAAAAATTTAGATGTGTCCACGTTGCGCTTTGGGGCGTTTCCTGTCGCGGGTGCTAGGCCTACCCACAGAAGTGAGGTATCATTTTTATCGGGAGACTTGGGGGAACGCTGGGTGGAAGGAAATTTGTGTCTCCTCTCAGATTCCAGAACTTTCTGCCACAGAAATGTGAGGAACGTGTGTTTTTTTAGCCAGATTTTGAGGTTTGCAAAGGATTCTGGGTAACAGAACCTGGTCCGAGACCCGCAAGTCACCCCATCTTGGATTGCCCAAGGTCTCTAGTTTTCAGAAATGTACAGGTTTGGTAGGTTTCCCTAGGTGCCGGCTGAGCTAGAAGCCAAAATCTACAGGTAGGCACTTCGCAAAAAACACCTCTGTTTTCTTTCAAAAATTTAGATGCGTCCACATTGCGCTTTGGGGTGTTTCCTGTCGCGGGCGCTAGGCCTACCCACACAAGTGAGGTATCATTTTTATCGGGAGACTTGGGGGAACGCTGGGTGGAAGGAAATTTGTGGCTCCTCTCAGATTCCAGAACTTTCTGCCACAGAAATGTGAGGAACATGTGTTTTTTTAGCCAAATTTTGAGGTTTGCAAAGGATTCTGGGTAACAGAACCTGGTCCGAGCCCCGCAAGTCACCCCATCTTGGATTCCCCTAGGTCTCTAGTTTTCAGAAATGCACAGGTTTGGTAGGTTTCCCTAGGTGCCGGCAGAGCTAGAGGCCAAAATCTACAGGTAGGCACTTCGCAAAAAGCACCTCTATTTTCTTTCAAAAATTTATATGTGTCCACGTTGCGCTTTGGGGCGTTTCCTGTCGCGGTCGCTAGGACTACCCACACAAGTGAGGTATCATTTTTATCGGGAGACTTGGGGGAACGCTGGGTGGAAGGAAATTTGTGGCTCCTCTCAGATTCCAGAACTTTCTGCCACAGAAATGTGAGGAACGTGTGTTTTTTTAGCCAAATTTGGAGGTTTGCAAAGGATTCTGGGTAACAGAACCTGGTCCGAGCCCCGCAAGTCACCCCATCTTGGATTCCCCTAGGTCTCTAGTTTTCAGAAATGCACAGGTTTGGTAGGTTTCCCTGGGTGCCGACTTAGCTAGAGGCCAAAATCTACAGGTAGGCACTTCGCAAAAAACACCGCTGTTTTCATTCAAAAATTTAGATGTGTCCACGTTGCGCTTTGGGGCGTTTCCTGTCGCGGGTGCTAGGCCTACCCACACAAGTGAGGTATCATTTTTATCGGGAGACTTGGGGGAACGCTGGGTGGAAGAAAATTTGTGGCTCCTCTCAGATTCCAGAACTTTCTGCCACAGAAATGTGAGGAACGTGTGTTTTTTTAGCCAAATTTGGAGGTTTGCAAAGGATTCTGGGTAACAGAACCTGGTCCGAGACCCGCAAGTCACCCCATCTTGGATTGCCCAAGGTCTCTAGTTTTCAGAAATGCACAGGTTTGGTAGGTTTCCCTAGGTGCCGGCTGAGCTAGAGGCCAAAATCTACAGGTAGGCACTTCGCAAAAAACACCTCTGTTTTCTTTCAAAAATGTAGATGTGTCCACGTTGCGCTTTGGGGCGTTTCCTGTCGCGGGCGCTAGGCCTACCCACACAAGTGAGGTATCATTTTTATCGGGAGACTTGGGGGAACGCTGGGTGGAAGGAAATTTGTGGCTCCTCTCTGATTCCAGAACTTTCTGCCACAGAAATGTGAGGAACATGTGTTTTTTTAGCCAAATTTTGAGGTTTGCAAAGGATTCTGGGTAACAGAACCTGGTCCGAGCCCCGCAAGTCACCCCATCTTGGATTCCCCTAGGTCTCTAGTTTTCAGAAATGCACAGGTTTGGTAGGTTTCCCTAGGTGCCGGCGGAGCTAGAGGCCAAAATCTACAGGTAGGCACTTCGCAAAAAACACCTCTGTTTTCTTTCAAAAATTTAGATGTGTCCACGTTGCGCTTTGGGGCGTTTCATGTCGCGGGCGCTAGGCCTACCCACACAAGTGAGGTATCATTTTTATCGGGAGACTTGGGGGAACGCTGGGTGGAAGGAAATTTGTGGCTCCTCTCAGATTCCAGAACTTTCTGCCACAGAAATGTGAGGAACGTGTGTTTTTTTAGCCAAATTTTGAGGTTTGCAAAGGATTCTGGGTAACCGAACCTGGTCCGAGAGCCGCAAGTCACCCCATTTTGGATTCCCCTAGGTCTCTAGTTTTCAGAAATGCACAGGTTCGGTAGGTTTCCATAGGTGCCGGCTGAGCTAGAGGCCAAAATCTACAGGTAGGCACTTCGCAAAAAACACCTCTGTTTTCTTTCAAAAATTTAGATGTGTCCACGTTGCTCTTTGGGGCGTTTCCTGTCGCGGGCGCTAGGCCTACCCACACAAGTGAGGTATCATTTTTATCGGGAGACTTGGGGGAACGCTGGGTGGAAGGAAATTTGTGGCTCCTCTCAGATTCCAGAACTTTCTGCCACAGAAATGTGAGGAACGTGTGTTTTTTTAGCCAAATTTTGAGGTTTGCAAAGGATTCTGGGTAACAGAACCTGGTCCGAGCCCCGCAAGTCACCCCATTTTGGATTCCCCTAGGTCTCTAGTTTTCAGAAATGCACAGGTTTGGTAGGTTTCCCTGGGTGCCGGCTTAGCTAGAGGCCAAAATCTACAGGTAGGCACTTCGCAAAAAACACCTCTGTTTTCTTTAAAAAATTTAGATGTGTCCACGTTGCGCTTTGGGGCGTTTCCTGTCGCGGGTGCTAGGCCTACCCACACAAGTGAGGTATCATTTTTATCGGGAGACTTGGGGGAACGCTGGGTGGAAGGAAATTTGTGGCTCCTCTCAGATTCCAGAACTTTCTGCCACAGAAATGTGAGGAACGTGTGTTTGTTTAGCCAGATTTTGAGGTTTGCAAAGGATTCTGGGTAACAGAACCTGGTCCGAGACCCGCAAGTCACCCCATCTTGGATTGCCCAAGGTCTCTAGTTTTCAGAAATGCACAGGTTTGGTAGGTTTCCCTAGGTGCCGGCTGAGCTAGAGGCCAAAATCTACAGGTAGGCACTTAGCAAAAAACACCTCTGTTTTCTTTCAAAAATTTAGATGTGTCCACGTTGCGCTTTGGGGCGTTTCCTGTCGCGGGCGCTAGGCCTACCCACTCAAGTGAGGTATCATTTTTATCGGGAGACTTGGGGGAACGCTGGGTGGAAGGAAATTTGTGGCTCCTCTCAGATTCCAGAACTTTCTGCCACAGAAATGTGAGGAACGTTGATTTTTTTTAGCCAAATTTTGAGGTTTGCAAAGGATTCTGGGTAACAGAACCTGGTCCGAGCCCCGCAAGTCACCCCATCTTGGATTCCCCTAGGTCTCTAGTTTTCAGAAATGCACAGGTTTTGTAGGTTTCCCTAGGTGCCGGCTGAGCTAGAGGCCAAAATCTACAGGTAGGCACTTCGCAAAAAGCACCTCTATTTTCTTTCAAAAATTTATATGTGTCCATGTTGCGCTTTGGGGCGTTTCCTGTCGCGGTCGCTAGGCCTACCCACACAAGTGAGGTATCATTTTTATCGGGAGACTTGGGGGAACGCTGGGTGGAAGAAAATTTGTGGCTCCTCTCAGATTCCAGAACTTTCTGCCACAGAAATGTGAGGAACGTGTGTTTTTTTAGCCAAATTTGGAGGTTTGCAAAGGATTCTGGGTAACAGAACCTGGTCCGAGCCCCGCAACTCACCCCATCTTGGATTCCCCTAGGTCTCTAGTTTTTTAGAAATGCACAGGTTTGGTAGGTTTCCCTGGGTGCCGGCTTAGCTAGAGGCCAAAATCTACAGGTAGGCACTTCGCAAAAAACACCTCTGTTTTCTTTCAAAAATTTAGATGTGTCCACGTTGCGCTTTGGGGCGTTTCCTGTCGCGGGTGCTAGGCCTACCTACACAAGTGAGGTATCATTTTTATCGGGAGACTTGGGGGAACGCTGGGTGGAAGGAAATTTGTGGCTCCTCTCAGATTCCAGAACTTTCTGCCACAGAAATGTGAGGAACGTGTGTTTTTTTAGCCAGATTTTCAGGTTTGCAAAGGATTCTGGGTAACAGAACCTGGTCCGAGACCCGCAAGTCACCCCATCTTGGATTGCCCAAGGTCTCTAGTTTTCAGAAATGTACAGGTTTGGTAGGTTTCCCTAGGTGCCGGCTGAGCTAGAAGCCAAAATCTACAGGTAGGCACTTCGCAAAAAACACCTCTGTTTTCTTTCAAAAATTTTGATGTGTCCACGTTGCGCTTTGGGGCGTTTCCTGTCGCGGGCGCTAGGCCTACCCATACAAGTGAGGTATCATTTTTATCGGGAGACTTGGGGGAACGCTGGGTGGAAGGAAATTTGTGGCTCCCCTCAGATTCCAGAACTTTCTGCCACAGAAATGTGAGGAACATGTGTTTTTTTAGCCAAATTTTGAGGTTTGCAAAGGATTCTGGGTAACAGAACCTGGTCCGAGCCCCGCAAGTCACCCCATCTTGGATTCCCCTAGGTCTCTAGTTTTCAGAAATGCACAGGTTTGGTAGGGTTCCCTAGGTGCCGGCTGAGCTAGAGGCCAAAATCTACAGGTAGGCACTTCGCAAAAAACACCTCTGTTTTCTTTCAAAAATTTAGATGTGTCCATGTTGCGCTTTGGGGCGTTTCCTGTCGCGGGCGCTAGGCCTACCCACACAAGTGAGGTATCATTTTTATCGGGAGACTTGGGGGAATGCTGGGTGGAAGGAAATTTGTGGCTCCTCTCAGATTCCAGAAATTTCTACCACAGAAATGTGAGGAACGTGTGTTTTTTTAGCCAAATTTTGAGGTTTGCAAAGGATTCTGGGTAACAGAACCTGGTCCGAGCCCCGCAAGTCACCCCATCTTGGATTCCCCTAGGTCTCTAGTTTTCAGAAATGCACAGGTTTGGTAGGTTTTCCTAGGTGCCGGCTGAGCTAGAGGCCAAAATCTACAGGTAGGCACTTCGCAAAAAACACCTCTGTTTTCTTTCAAAAATTTAGATGTGTCCACGTTGCGCTTTGGGGCGTTTCCTGTCGCGGGCGCTAGGCCTACCCACACAAGTGAGGTATCATTTTTATCGGGAGACTTGGGGGAACGCTGGGTGGAAGGAAATTTGTGGCTCCTCTCAGATTCCAGAACTTTCTGCCACAGAAATGTGAGGAACGTGTGTTTTTTTAGCCACATTTTGAGGTTTACAAAGGATTCTGGGTAACAGAACCTGGTCCGAGACCCGCAAGTCACCCCATCTTGGATTCCCCTAGGTCTCTAGTTTTCAGAAATGCACAGGTTTGGTAGGTTTCCCTAGGTGCCGGCTGAGCTAGAGGCCAAAATCTACAGGTAGGCACTTCGCAAAAAACACCTCTGTCTTCTTTCAAAAATTTAGATGTGTCCATGTTGCGCTTTGGGGCGTTTCCTGTCGCGGGCGCTAGGCCTACCCACACAAGTGAGGTATCATTTTTATCGGGAGACTTGGGGGAACGCTGGGTGGAAGGAAATTTGTGGCTCCTCTCAGATTCCAGAACTTTCTGCCACAGAAATGTGAGGAACATGTGTTTTTTTAGCCAAATTTTGAGGTTTGCAAAGGATTCTGGGTAACAGAACCTGGTCCGAGCCCCGCAAGTCACCCCATCTTGGATTCCCCTAGGTCTCTAGTTTTCAGAAATGCACAGGTTTGGTAGGGTTCCCTAGGTGCCGGCTGAGCTAGAGGCCAAAATCTAGAGGTAGGCACTTCGCAAAAAACACCTCTGTTTTCTTTCAAAAATTTAGATGTGTCCACGTTGCGCTTTGGGGCGTTTCCTGTCGCGGGCGCTAGGCCTACCCACACAAGTGAGGTATCATTTTTATCGGGAGACTTGGGGGAACGCTGGGTGGAAGGAAATTTGTGGCTCCTCTCAGATTCCAGAACTTTCTGCCACAGAAATGTGAGGAACGTGTGTTTTTTTAGCCAAATTTTGAGGTTTGCAAAGGATTCTGGGTAACAGAACCTGGTCCGAGCCCCGCAAGTCACCCCATCTTGGATTCCCCTAGGTCTCTAGTTTTCAGAAATGCACAGGTTTGGTAGGTTTTCATAGGTGCCGGCTGAGCTAGAGGCCAAAATCTACAGGTAGGCACTTCGCAAAAAACACCTCTGTTTTCTTTCAAAAATTTAGATGTGTCCACGTTGCGCTTTGGGGCGTTTCCTGTCGCGGGTGCTAGGCCTACCCACACAAGTGAGGTATCATTTTTATCGGGAGACTTGGGGGAACGCTGGGTGGAAGGAAATTTGTGGCTCCTCTCAGATTCCAGAACTTTCTGCCACAGAAATGAGAGGAACGTGTGTTTTTTTAGCCAAATTTTGAGGTTTGCAAAGGATTCTGGGTAACAGAACCTGGTCCGAGCCCCGCCAGTCACCCCATCTTGGATTCCCCTAGGTCTCTAGTTTTCAGAAATGCACAAGTTTGGTAGGTTTCCCTAGGTGCCGGCTGAGCTAGAGGCCAAAATCTACAGGTAGGCACTTCGCAAAAAGCACCTCTATTTTCTTTCAAAAATGTATATGTGTCGACGTTGCGCTTTGGGGCGTTTCCTGTCGCGGTCGCTAGGCCTACCCACACAAGTGAGGTATCATTTTTATCGGGAGACTTGCGGGAATGCTGGGTGGAAGGAAATTTGTGGCTCCTCTCAGATTCGAGAACTTTCTTCCACAGAAATGTGAGGAACGTGTGTTTTTTTAGCCAAATTTGGAGGTTTGCAAAGGATTCTGGGTAACAGAACCTGGTCCGAGCCCCGCAAGTCACCCCATCTTGGATTCCCCTAGGTCTCTAGTTTTCAGAAATGCACAAGTTTGGTAGGTTTCCCTAGGTGCCGGCTGAGCTAGAGGCCAAAATCTACAGGTAAGCACTTCGCAAAAAACACCTCTGTTTTCTTTCAAAAATTTAGATGTGTCCACGTTGCGCTTTGGGGCGTTTCCTGTCGCGGGCGCTAGGCCTACCCACACAAGTGAGGTATCATTTTTATCGGGAGACTTGGGGGAACGCTGGGTGGAAGGAAATTTGTGGCTCCTCTCAGATTCCAGAACTTTCTGCCACAGAAATGTGAGGAACATGTGTTTTTTTAGCCAAATTTTGAGGTTTACAAGGGATTCTGGGTAACAGAACCTGGTCTGAGCCCCGCAAGTCACCCCATCTTGGATTCCCCTAGGTCTCTAGTTTTCAGAAATGCACAGGTTTGGTAGGTTTCCCTAGGTGCCGGCTATGCTAGAGGCCAAAATCTACAGGTAAGCACTTCGCAAAAAACACCTCTGTTTTCTTTCAAAAATTTAGATGTGTCCACGTTGCGCTTTGGGGCGTTTCCTGTCGCGGGCGTTAGGCCTACCCACACAAGTGAGGTATCATTTTTATCGGTAGACTTGGGGGAACGCTGGGTGGAAGGAAATTTGTGGCTCCTCTCAGATTCCAGAACTTTCTGCCACAGAAATGTGAGGAACATGTGTTTTCTTAGCCAAATTTTGAGGTTTGCAAAGGATTCTGGGTAACAGAACCTGGTCCGAGCCCCGCAAGTCACCCCATCTTGGATTCCCCTAGGTCTCTAGATTTCAGAAATGCACAGGTTTGGTAGGTTTCCGTAGGTGCCGGCTGAGCTAGAGGCCAAAATCTACAGGTAGGCACTTCGCAAAAGACACCTCTGTTTTCTTTCAAAAATTTAGATGTGTCCAGGTTTCGCTTTGGGGCGTTTCCTGTCGCGGGCGCTAGGCCTACCCACACAAGTGAGGTATCATTTTTATCGGGAGACTAGGGGGAACGCTGGGAGGAAGGAAATTTGTGGCTCCTCTCAGATTCCAGAACTTTCTGCCACAGAAATGTGAGGAACATGTGTTTTTTTAGCCAAATTTTGAGGTTTACAAGGGATTCTGGGTAACAGAACCTGGTCCGAGCCCCGCAAGTCACCCCATCTTGGATTCCCCTATGTCTCTAGTTTTCAGAAATGCACAAGTTTGGTAGGTTTCCCTAGGTGCCGGCTGAGCTAGAGGCCAAAATCTACAGGTAAGCACTTCGCAAAAAACACCTCTGTTTTCTTTCAAAAATTTAGATGTGTCCACGTTGCGCTTTGGGGCGTTTCCTGTCGCGGGCGCTAGGCCTACCCACACAAGTGAGGTATAATTTTTATCGGGAGACTTGGGGGAACGCTGGGTGGAAGGAAATTTGTGGCTCCTCTCAGATTCCAGAACTTTCTGCCACAGAAATGTGAGGAACATGTGTTTTTTTAGCCAAATTTAGAGGTTTACAAGGGATTCTGGGTAACAGAACCTGGTCCGAGCCCCGCAAGTCACCCCATCTTGGATTCCCCTAGGTCTCTAGTTTTCAGAAATGCACAAGTTTGGTAGGTTTCCCTAGGTGCCGGCTGAGCTAGAGGCCAAAATCTACAGGTAAGCACTTCGCAAAAAACACCTCTGTTTTCTTTCAAAAATTTAGATGTGTCCACGTTGCGCTTTGGGACGTTTCCTGTCGCGGGCGCTAGGCCTACCCACACAAGTGAGGTATCATTTTTATCGGGAGACTTGGGGGAACGCTGGGTGGAAGGAAATTTGTGGCTCCTCTCAGATTCCAGAACTTTCTGCCACAGAAATGTGAGGAACGTTGATTTTTTTTAGCCAAATTTTGAGGTTTGCAAAGGATTCTGGGTAACAGAACCTGGTCCGAGCCCCGCAAGTCACCCCATCTTGGATTCCCCTAGGTCTCTAGTTTTCAGAAATGCACAGGTTTTGTAGGTTTCCCTAGGTGCCGGCTGAGCTAGAGGCCAAAATCTACAGGTAGGCACTTCGCAAAAAACACCTCTGTTTTCTTTCAAAAATTTAGATGTGTCCACGTTGCGCTTTGGGGCGTTTCCTGTCGCGGGCGCTAGGCCTACCCACACAAGTGAGGTATCATTTTTATCGGGAGACTTGGGGGAACGCTGGGTGGAAGGAAATTTGTGGCTCCTCTCAGATTCCAGAACTTTCTGCCACAGAAATGTGAGGAACGTGTGTTTTTTTAGCCACATTTTGAGGTTTACAAAGGATTCTGGGTAACAGAACCTGGTCCGAGAACCTCAAGTCACCCCATCTTGGATTCCCCTAGGTCTCTAGTTTTCAGAAATGCACAGGTTTGGTAGGTTTCCCTAGGTGCCGGCTGAGCTAGAGGCCAAAATCTACAGGTAGGCACTTCGCAAAAAACACCTCTGTCTTCTTTCAAAAATTTAGATGTGTCCATGTTGCGCTTTGGGGCGTTTCCTGTCGCGGGCGCTAGGCCTACCCACACAAGTGAGGTATCATTTTTATCGGGAGACTTGGGTAACGCTGGGTGGAAGGAAATTTGTGGCTCCTCTCAGATTCCAGAACTTTCTGCCACAGAAATGTGAGGAACATGTGTTTTTTTAGCCAAATTTTGAGGTTTGCAAAGGATTCTGGGTAACAGAACCTGGTCCGAGCCCCGCAAGTCACCCCATCTTGGATTCCCCTAGGTCTCTAGTTTTCAGAAATGCACAGGTTTGGTAGGGTTCCATAGGTGCCGGCTGAGCTAGAGGCCAAAATCTAGAGGTAGGCACTTCGCAAAAAACACCTCTGTTTTCTTTAAAAAATTTAGATGTGTCCACGTTGCGCTTTGGGGCGTTTCCTGTCGCGGGCGCTAGGCCTACCCACACAAGTGAGGTATCATTTTTATCGGGAGACTTGGGGGAACGCTGGGTGGAAGGAAATTTGTGGCTCCTCTCAGATTCCAGAACTTTCTGCCACAGAAATGTGAGGAACGTGTGTTTTTTTAGCCAAATTTTGAGGTTTGCAAAGGATTCTGGGTAACCGAACCTGGTCCGAGCCCCGCAAGTCACCCCATCTTGGATTCCCCTAGGTCTCTAGTTTTCAGAAATGCACAGGTTTGGTAGGTTTTCATAGGTGCCGGCTGAGCTAGAGGCCAAAATCTACAGGTAGGCACTTCGCAAAAAACACCTCTGTTTTCTTTCAAAAATTTAGATGTGTCCACGTTGCGCTTTGGGGCGTTTCCTGTCGCGGGTGCTAGGCCTACCCACACAAGTGAGGTATCATTTTTATCGGGAGACTTGGGGGAACGCTGGGTGGAAGGAAATTTGTGGCTCCTCTCAGATTCCAGAACTTTCTGCCACAGAAATGTGAGGAACGTGTGTTTTTTTAGCCACATTTTGAGGTTTGCAAAGGATTCTGGGTAACAGAACCTGGTCCGAGCCCCGCCAGTCACCCCATCTTGGATTCCCCTAGGTCTCTAGTTTTCAGAAATTCACAAGTTTGGTAGGTTTCCCTAGGTGCCGGCTGAGCTAGAGGCCAAAATCTACAGGTAGGCACTTCGCAAAAAGCACCTCTATTTTCTTTCAAAAATGTATATGTGTCCACGTTGCGCTTTGGGGCGTTTCCTGTCGCGGTCGCTAGGCCTACCCACACAAGTGAGGTATCATTTTTATCGGGAGACTTGCGGGAACGCTGGGTGGAAGGAAATTTGTGGCTCCTCTCAGATTCGAGAACTTTCTTCCACAGAAATGTGAGGAACGTGTGTTTTTTTAGCCAAATTTGGAGGTTTGCAAAGGATTCTGGGTAACAGAACCTGGTCCGAGCCCCGCAAGTCACCCCATCTTGGATTCCCCTAGGTCTCTAGTTTTCAGAAATGCACAAGTTTGGTAGGTTTCCCTAGGTGCCGGCTGAGCTAGAGGCCAAAATCTACAGGTAGGCACTTCGCAAAAGACACCTCTGTTTTCTTTCAAAAATTTAGATGTGTCCAGGTTTCGCTTTGGGGCGTTTCCTGTCGCGGGCGCTAGGCCTACCCACACAAGTGAGGTATCATTTTTATCGGGAGACTTGGGGGAACGCTGGGAGGAAGGAAATTTGTGGCTCCTCTCAGATTCCAGAACTTTCTGCCACAGAAATGTGAGGAACATGTGTTTTTTTAGCCAAATTTTGAGGTTTACAAGGGATTCTGGGTAACAGAACCTGGTCCGAGCCCCGCAAGTCACCCCATCTTGGATTCCCCTAGGTCTCTAGTTTTCATAAATGCACAGGTTTGGTAGGTTTCCCTAGGTGCCGGCTTAGCTAGAGGCCAAAATCTACAGGTAGGCACTTCGCAAAAAACACCTCTGTTTTCTTTCAAAAATTTAGATGTGTCCACGTTGCGCTTTGGGGCGTTTCCTGTCGCGGGCGCTAGGCCTACCCACACAAGTGAGGTATCATTTTTATCGGGAGACTTGGGGGAACGCTGGGTGGAAGGAAATTTGTGGCTCCTCTCAGATTCCAGAACTTTCTGCCACAGAAATGTGAGGAACATGTGTTTTTTTAGCCAAATTTTGAGGTTTACAAGGGATTCTGGGTAACAGAACCTGGTCTGAGCCCCGCAAGTCACCCCATCTTGGATTCCCCTAGGTCTCTAGTTTTCAGAAATGCACAGGTTTGGTAGGTTTCCCTAGGTGCCGGCTATGCTAGAGGCCAAAATCTACAGGTAAGCACTTCGCAAAAAACACCTCTGTTTTCTTTCAAAAATTTAGATGTGTCCACGTTGCGCTTTGGGGCGTTTCCTGTCGCGGGCGTTAGGCCTACCCACACAAGTGAGGTATCATTTTTATCGGTAGACTTGGGGGAACGCTGGGTGGAAGGAAATTTGTGGCTCCTCTCAGATTCCAGAACTTTTTGCCACAGAAATGAGAGGAACGTGTGTTTTTTGAGCCAAATTTTGAGGTTTGCAAAGGTTTCTGGGTAACAGAACCGGGTCCGAGCCCCGCAAGTCACCCCATCTTTGATTCCCCTAGGTCTCTAGATTTCAGAAATGCACAGGATTGGTAGGTTTCCCTAGGTGCCGGCTGAGTTAGAGGCCAAAATCTACAGGTAGGCATTTTGTAAAAAACACCTCTGTTTTCTTTCAAAAATGTAGATGTGTCCACGTTGCGCTTTGGGGCGTTTCCTGTCGCGGGCGCTAGGCCTACCCACACAAGTGAGGTATCATTTTTATCGGGAGACTTGGGGGAACGCTGGGTGGAAGGAAATTTGTTGCTCCTCTCAGATTCCAGAACTTTCTGCCACAGAAATGTGAGGAACGTGTGTTTTATTAGCCAAATTTTGAGGTTTGCAAAGGATTCTGGGTAACAGAACCTGGTCCGAGCCCCCCAAGTCACCCCATCTTGGATTCCCCTAGGTTTCTAGTTTTCAGAAATGCACAGGTTTGGTAGGTTTCCCTAGGTGCCGGCTGAGCTAGAGGCCAAAATCTACAGGTAGGCACTTCGCAAAAAACACCACTGTTTTCTTTCAAGAATTTTGATGTGTCCACGTTGCGCTTTGGGGCGTTTCCTGTCGCTGGCGCTAGGCCTACCCACACAAGTGAGGTATCATTTTTATCGTGAGACTTGGGGTAACGCTGGGTGGAAGGAAATTTGTGGCTCCTCTCAGATTCCAGAACTTTCTGCCACAGAAATGTGAGGAACGTGTGTTTTTTTAGCCAGATTTTGAGGTTTACAAAGGATTCTGGGTAACAGAACCTGGTCCGAGCCCCGCAAGTCACCCCATCTTGGATTCCCCAAGGTCTCTAGTTTTCAGAAATGCACCGGTTTTGTAGTTTTCCCTAGGTGCCGGCTGAGCTAGAGGCCAAAATCTACAGGTAGGCACTTCGCAAAAAACACCTCTGTTTTCTTTCAAAAATTTAGATGTGTCCACGTTGCGCTTTGGAGCGTTTCCTGTCGCAGGCGCTAGGCCTACCCACACAAGTGAGGTATCATTTTTATCGGGAGACTTGGGGGAACACTGGGTGGAAGGAAATTTGTGGCTCCTCTCAGATTCCAGAACTTTCTGCCACAGAAATGTGAGGAACGTGTGTTTTTTTAGCCAAATTTTGAGGTTTGCAAAGGATTCTGGGTAACCGAACCTGGTCCGAGACCCGCAAGTCACCCCATCTTGGATTCCCCTAGGTCTCTAGTTTTCAGAAATGCACAGGTTTGGTAGGTTTCCCTAGGTGCCGGCTGAGCTAGAGGCCAAAATCTAGAGGTAGGCACTTCGCAAAAAACACCTCTGTTTTCTTTCAAAAATTTAGATGTGTCCACGTTGCGCTTTGGGGCGTTTCCTGTTGCGGGCGCTAGGCCTACCCACACAAGTGAGGTATCATTTTTATCGGGAGACTTGGGGGAACGCTGGGTGGAAGGAAATTTGTGGCTCCTCTCAGATTCCAGAACTTTCTGCCACAGAAATGTGAGGAACGTTGATTTTTTTTAGCCAAATTTTGAGGTTTGCAAAGGATTCTGGGTAACAGAACCTGGTCCGAGCCCCGCAAGTCACCCCATCTTGGATTCCCCTAGGTCTCTAGTTTTCAGAAATGCACAGGTTTTGTAGGTTTCCCTAGGTGCCGGCTGAGCTAGAGGCCAAAATCTACAGGTAGGCACTTCGCAAAAAGCACCTCTATTTTCTTTCAAAAATTTATATGTGTCCACGTTGCGCTTTGGGGCGTTTCCTGTCGCGGTCGCTAGGCCTACCCACACAAGTGAGGTATCATTTTTATCGGTAGACTTGGGGGAACGCTGGGTGGAAGGAAATTTGTGGCTCCTCTCAGATTCCAGAACTTTATGCCACAGAAATGTGAGGAACATGTGTTTTTTTAGCCAAATTTTGAGGTTTGCAAAGGATTCTGGGTAACAGAACCTGGTCCGAGCCCCGCAAGTCACCCCATCTTGGATTCCCCTAGGTCTCTAGTTTTCAGAAATGCACAGGTTTGGTAGGGTTCCCTAGGTGCCGGCTGAGCTAGAGGCCAAAATCTAGAGGTAGGCACTTCGCAAAAAACACCTCTGTTTTCTTTCAATAATTTAGATGTGTCCACGTTGCGCTTTGGGGCGTTTCCTGTCGCGGGCGCTAGGCCTACCCACACAAGTGAGGTATCATTTTTATCGGGAGACTTGGGGGAACGCTGGGTGGAAGGAAATTTGTGGCTCCTCTCAGATTCCAGAACTTTCTGCCACAGAAATGTGAGGAACGTGTGTTTTTTTAGCCAAATTTTGAGGTTTGCAAAGGATTCTGGGTAACAGAACCTGGTCCGAGCCCCGCAAGTCACCCCATCTTGGATTCCCCTAGGTCTCTAGTTTTCAGAAATGCACAGGTTTGGTAGGTTTTCATAGGTGCCGGCTGAGCTAGAGGCCAAAATCTACAGGTAGGCACTTCGCAAAAAACACCTCTGTTTTCTTTCAAAAATTTAGATGTGTCCACGTTGCGCTTTGGGGCGTTTCCTGTCGCGGGTGCTAGGCCTACCCACACAAGTGAGGTATCATTTTTATCGGGAGACTTGGGGGAACGCTGGGTGGAAGGAAATTTGTGGCTCCTCTCAGATTCCAGAACTTTCTGCCACAGAAATGTGAGGAACGTGTGTTTTTTTAGCCACATTTTGAGGTTTGCAAAGGATTCTGGGTAACAGAACCTGGTCCGAGCCCCGCCAGTCACCCCATCTTGGATTCCCCTAGGTCTCTAGTTTTCAGAAATTCACAAGTTTGGTAGGTTTCCCTAGGTGCCGGCTGAGCTAGAGGCCAAAATCTACAGGTAGGCACTTCGCAAAAAGCACCTCTATTTTCTTTCAAAAATGTATATGTGTCCACGTTGCGCTTTGGGGCGTTTCCTGTCGCGGTCGCTAGGCCTACCCACACAAGTGAGATATCATTTTTATCGGTAGACTTGGGGGAACGCTGGGTGGAAGGAAATTTGTGGCTCCTCTCAGATTCCAGAACTTTCTGCCACAGAAATGTGAGGAACATGTGTTTTTTTAGCCAAATTTTGAGGTTTGCAAAGGATTCTGGGTAACAGAACCTGGTCCGAGCCCCGCAAGTCACCCCATCTTGGATTCCCCTAGGTCTCTAGTTTTCAGAAATGCACAGGTTTGGTAGGGTTCCCTAGGTGCCGGCTGAGCTAGAGGCCAAAATCTAGAGGTAGGCACTTCGCAAAAAACACCTCTGTTTTCTTTCAAAAATTTAGATGTGTCCACGTTGCGCTTTGGGGCGTTTCCTGTCGCGGGCGCTAGGCCTACCCACACAAGTGAGGTATCATTTTTATCGGGAGACTTGGGGGAACGCTGGGTGGAAGGAAATTTGTGGCTCCTCTCAGATTCCAGAACTTTCTGCCACAGAAATGTGAGGAACGTGTGTTTTTTTAGCCAAATTTTGAGGTTTGCAAAGGATTCTGGGTAACAGAACCTGGTCCGAGCCCCGCAAGTCACCCCATCTTGGATTCCCCTAGGTCTCTAGTTTTCAGAAATGCACAGGTTTGGTAGGTTTTCATAGGTGCCGGCTGAGCTAGAGGCCAAAATCTACAGGTAGGCACTTCGCAAAAAACACCTCTGTTTTCTTTCAAAAATTTAGATGTGTCCACGTTGCGCTTTGGGGCGTTTCCTGTCGCGGGTGCTAGGCCTACCCACACAAGTGAGGTATCATTTTTATCGGGAGACTTGGGGGAACGCTGGGTGGAAGGAAATTTGTGGCTCCTCTCAGATTCCAGAACTTTCTGCCACAGAAATGTGAGGAACGTGTGTTTTTTTAGCCACATTTTGAGGTTTGCAAAGGATTCTGGGTAACAGAACCTGGTCCGAGCCCCGCCAGTCACCCCATCTTGGATTCCCCTAGGTCTCTAGTTTTCAGAAATTCACAAGTTTGGTAGGTTTCCCTAGGTGCCGGCTGAGCTAGAGGCCAAAATCTACAGGTAGGCACTTCGCAAAAAGCACCTCTATTTTCTTTCAAAAATGTATATGTGTCCACGTTGCGCTTTGGGGCGTTTCCTGTCGCGGTCGCTAGGCCTACCCACACAAGTGAGGTATCATTTTTATCGGGAGACTTGCGGGAACGCTGGGTGGAAGGAAATTTGTGGCTCCTCTCAGATTCGAGAACTTTCTTCCACAGAAATGTGAGGAACGTGTGTTTTTTTAGCCAAATTTGGAGGTTTGCAAAGGATTCTGGGTAACAGAACCTGGTCCGAGCCCCGCAAGTCACCCCATCTTGGATTCCCCTAGGTCTCTAGTTTTCAGAAATGCACAAGTTTGGTAGGTTTCCCTAGGTGCCGGCTGAGCTAGAGGCCAAAATCTACAGGTAAGCACTTCGCAAAAAACACCTCTGTTTTCTTTCAAAAATTTAGATGTGTCCACGTTGCGCTTTGGGGCGTTTCCTGTCGCGGGCGCTAGGCCTACCCACACAAGTGAGGTATCATTTTTATCGGGAGACTTGGGGGAACGCTGGGTGGAAGGAAATTTGTGGCTCCTCTCAGATTCCAGAACTTTCTGCCACAGAAATGTGAGGAACATGTGTTTTTTTAGCCAAATTTTGAGGTTTACAAGGGATTCTGGGTAACAGAACCTGGTCTGAGCCCCGCAAGTCACCCCATCTTGGATTCCCCTAGGTCTCTAGTTTTCAGAAATGCACAGGTTTGGTAGGTTTCCCTAGGTGCCGGCTATGCTAGAGGCCAAAATCTAGAGGTAAGCACTTCGCAAAAAACACCTCTGTTTTCTTTCAAAAATTTAGATGTGTCCACGTTGCGCTTTGGGGCGTTTCCTGTCGCGGGCGTTAGGCCTACCCACACAAGTGAGGTATCATTTTTATCGGTAGACTTGGGGGAACGCTGGGTGGAAGGAAATTTGTGGCTCCTCTCAGATTCCAGAACTTTCTGCCACAGAAATGTGAGGAACATGTGTTTTCTTAGCCAAATTTTGAGGTTTGCAAAGTATTCTGGGTAACAGAACCTGGTCCGAGCCCCGCAAGTCACCCCATCTTGGATTCCCCTAGGTCTCTAGATTTCAGAAATGCACAGGTTTGGTAGGTTTCCCTAGGTGCCGGCTGAGCTAGAGGCAAAAATCTACAGGTAGGCACTTCGCAAAAGACACCTCTGTTTTCTTTCAAAAATTTAGATGTGTCCAGGTTTCGCTTTGGGGCGTTTCCTGTCGCGGGCGCTAGGCCTACCCACACAAGTGAGGTATCATTTTTATCGGGAGACTTGGGGGAACGCTGGGAGGAAGGAAATTTGTGGCTCCTCTCAGATTCCAGAACTTTCTGCCACAGAAATGTGAGGAACATGTGTTTTTTTAGCCAAATTTTGAGGTTTACAAGGGATTCTGGGTAACAGAACCTGGTCCGAGCCCCGCAAGTCACCCCATCTTGGATTCCCCTAGGTCTCTAGTTTTCAGAAATGCACAAGTTTGGTAGGTTTCCCTAGGTGCCGGCTGAGCTAGAGGCCAAAATCTACAGGTAAGCACTTCGCAAAAAACACCTCTGTTTTCTTTCAAAAATTTAGATGTGTCCACGTTGCGCTTTGGGGCGTTTCCTGTCGCGGGCGCTAGGCCTACCCACACAAGTGAGGTATCATTTTTATCGGGAGACTTGGGGGAACGCTGGGTGGAAGGAAATTTGTGGCTCCTCTCAGATTCCAGAACTTTCTGCCACAGAAATGTGAGGAACATGTGTTTTTTTAGCCAAATTTTGAGGTTTACAAGGGATTCTGGGTAACAGAACCTGGTCCGAGCCCCGCAAGTCACCCCATCTTGGATTCCCCTAGGTCTCTAGTTTTCAGAAATGCACAAGTTTGGTAGGTTTCCCTAGGTGCCGGCTGAGCTAGAGGCCAAAATCTACAGGTAAGCACTTCGCAAAAAACACCTCTGTTTTCTTTCAAAAATTTAGATGTGTCCACGTTGCGCTTTGGGGCGTTTCCTGTCGCGGGCGCTAGGCCTACCCACACAAGTGAGGTATCATTTTTATCGGGAGACTTGGGGGAACGCTGGGTGGAAGGAAATTTGTGGCTCCTCTCAGATTCCAGAACTTTCTGCCACAGAAATGTGAGGAACATGTGTTTTTTTAGCCAAATTTTGAGGTTTACAAGGGATTCTGGGTAACAGAACCTGGTCTGAGCCCCGCAAGTCACCCCATCTTGGATTCCCCTAGGTCTCTAGTTTTCAGAAATGCACAGGTTTGGTAGGTTTCCCTAGGTGCCGGCTATGCTAGAGGCCAAAATCTACAGGTAAGCACTTCGCAAAAAACACCTCTGTTTTCTTTCAAAAATTTAGATGTGTCCACGTTGCGCTTTGGGGCGTTTCCTGTCGCGGGCGTTAGGCCTACCCACACAAGTGAGGTATCATTTTTATCGGTAGACTTGGGGGAACGCTGGGTGGAAGGAAATTTGTGGCTCCTCTCAGATTCCAGAACTTTTTGCCACAGAAATGAGAGGAACGTGTGTTTTTTGAGCCAAATTTTGAGGTTTGCAAAGGTTTCTGGGTAACAGAACCGGGTCCGAGCCCCGCAAGTCACCCCATCTTTGATTCCCCTAGGTCTCTAGATTTCAGAAATGCACAGGATTGGTAGGTTTCCCTAGGTGCCGGCTGAGTTAGAGGCCAAAATCTACAGGTAGGCATTTTGTAAAAAACACCTCTGTTTTCTTTCAAAAATGTAGATGTGTCCACGTTGCGCTT
The DNA here is from genome assembly GCF_031143425.1 of Pleurodeles waltl. NCBI lineage: Eukaryota > Metazoa > Chordata > Amphibia > Caudata > Salamandridae > Pleurodeles > Pleurodeles waltl. The sequence goes on along the minus strand of NC_090442.1, from coordinate 723,066,667 downwards.
TGGGGCGTTTCCTGTCGCGGGCGCTAGGCCTACCCACACAAGTGAGGTATCATTTTTATCGGGAGACTTGGGGGAACGCTGGGTGGAAGGAAATTTGTTGCTCCTCTCAGATTCCAGAACTTTCTGCCACAGAAATGTGAGGAACGTGTGTTTTATTAGCCAAATTTTGAGGTTTGCAAAGGATTCTGGGTAACAGAACCTGGTCCGAGCCCCCCAAGTCACCCCATCTTGGATTCCCCTAGGTTTCTAGTTTTCAGAAATGCACAGGTTTGGTAGGTTTCCCTAGGTGCCGGCTGAGCTAGAGGCCAAAATCTACAGGTAGGCACTTCGCAAAAAACACCACTGTTTTCTTTCAAGAATTTTGATGTGTCCACGTTGCGCTTTGGGGCGTTTCCTGTCGCTGGCGCTAGGCCTACCCACACAAGTGAGGTATCATTTTTATCGTGAGACTTGGGGTAACGCTGGGTGGAAGGAAATTTGTGGCTCCTCTCAGATTCCAGAACTTTCTGCCACAGAAATGTGAGGAACGTGTGTTTTTTTAGCCAGATTTTGAGGTTTACAAAGGATTCTGGGTAACAGAACCTGGTCCGAGCCCCGCAAGTCACCCCATCTTGGATTCCCCAAGGTCTCTAGTTTTCAGAAATGCACCGGTTTTGTAGTTTTCCCTAGGTGCCGGCTGAGCTAGAGGCCAAAATCTACAGGTAGGCACTTCGCAAAAAACACCTCTGTTTTCTTTCAAAAATTTAGATGTGTCCACGTTGCGCTTTGGGGCGTTTCCTGTCGCAGGCGCTAGGCCTACCCACACAAGTGAGGTATCATTTTTATCGGGAGACTTGGGGGAACACTGGGTGGAAGGAAATTTGTGGCTCCTCTCAGATTCCAGAACTTTCTGCCACAGAAATGTGAGGAACGTGTGTTTTTTTAGCCAAATTTTGAGGTTTGCAAAGGATTCTGGGTAACCGAACCTGGTCCGAGACCCGCAAGTCACCCCATCTTGGATTCCCCTAGGTCTCTAGTTTTCAGAAATGCACAGGTTTGGTAGGTTTCCCTAGGTGCCGGCTGAGCTAGAGGCCAAAATCTAGAGGTAGGCACTTCGCAAAAAACACCTCTGTTTTCTTTCAAAAATTTAGATGTGTCCACGTTGCGCTTTGGGGCGTTTCCTGTCGCGGGCGCTAGGCCTACCCACACAAGTGAGGTATCATTTTTATCGGGAGACTTGGGGGAACGCTTAGTGGAAGGAAATTTGTGGCTCCTCTCAGATTCCAGAACTTTCTGCCACAGAAATGTGAGGAACGTTGATTTTTTTTAGCCAAATTTTGAGGTTTGCAAAGGATTCTGGGTAACAGAACCTCGTCCGAGCCCCGCAAGTCACCCCATCTTGGATTCCCCTAGGTCTCTAGTTTTCAGAAATGCACAGGTTTTGTAGGTTTCCCTAGGTGCCGGCTGAGCTAGAGGCCAAAATCTACAGGTAGGCACTTCGCAAAAAGCACCTCTATTTTCTTTCAAAAATTTATATGTGTCCACGTTGCGCTTTGGGGCGTTTCCTGTCGCGGTCGCTAGGCCTACCCACACAAGTGAGGTATCATTTTTATCGGTAGACTTGGGGGAACGCTGGGTGGAAGGAAATTTGTGGCTCCTCTCAGATTCCAGAACTTTCTGCCACAGAAATGTGAGGAACATGTGTTTTCTTAGCCAAATTTTGAGGTTTGCAAAGGATTCTGGGTAACAGAACCTGGTCCGAGCCCCGCAAGTCACCCCATCTTGGATTCCCTTAGGTCTCTAGATTTCAGAAATGCACAGGTTTGGTAGGTTTCCCTAGGTGCCGGCTGAGCTAGAGGCCAAAATCTACAGGTAGGCACTTCGCAAAAGACACCTCTGTTTTCTTTCAAAAATTTAGATGTGTCCAGGTTTCGCTTTGGGGCGTTTCCTGACGCGGGCGCTAGGCCTACCCACACAAGTGAGGTATCATTTTTATCGGGAGACTTGGGGGAACGCTGGGTGGAAGGAAATTTGTGGCTCCTCTCAGATTCCAGAACTTTTTGCCACAGAAATGAGAGGAACGTGTGTTTTTTGAGCCAAATTTTGAGGTTTGCAAAGGTTTCTGGGTAACAGAACCGGGTCCGAGCCCCGCAAGTCACCCCATCTTTGATTCCCCTAGGTCTCTAGATTTCAGAAATGCACAGGATTGGTAGGTTTCCCTAGGTGCCGGCTGAGTTAGAGGCCAAAATCTACAGGTAGGCATTTTGTAAAAAACACCTCTGTTTTCTTTCAAAAATGTAGATGTGTCCATGTTGCGCTTTGGGGCGTTTCCTGTCGCGGGCGCTAGGCCTACCCACACAAGTGAGGTATCATTTTTATCGGGAGACTTGGGGGAACGCTGGGTGGAAGGAAATTTGTGGCTCCTCTCAGATTCCAGAACTTTCTGCCACAGAAATGTGAGGAACGTGTGTTTTTTTAGCCACATTTTGAGGTTTACAAAGGATTCTGGGTAACAGAACCTGGTCCGAGACCCGCAAGTCACCCCATCTTGGATTCCCCTAGGTCTCTAGTTTTCAGAAATGCACAGGTTTGGTAGGTTTCCCTAGGTGCCGGCTGAGCTAGAGGCCAAAATCTACAGGTAGGCACTTCGCAAAAAACACCTCTGTTTTCTTTCAAAAATTTAGATGTGTCCATGTTGCGCTTTGGGGCGTTTCCTGTCGCGGGCGCTAGGCCTACCCACACAAGTGAGGTATCATTTTTATCGGGAGACTTGGGGGAATGCTGGGTGGAAGGAAATTTGTGGCTCCTCTCAGATTCCAGAAATTTCTGCCACAGAAATGTGAGGAACGTGTGTTTTTTTAGCCAAATTTTGAGGTTTGCAAAGGATTCTGGGTAACAGAACCTGGTCCGAGCCCCGCAAGTCACCCCATCTTGGATTCCCCTAGGTCTCTAGTTTTCAGAAATGCACAGGTTTGGTAGGTTTTCCTAGGTGCCGGCTGAGCTAGAGGCCAAAATCTACAGGTAGGCACTTCGCAAAAAACACCTCTGTTTTCTTTCAAAAATTTAGATGTGTCCACGTTGCTCTTTGGGGCGTTTCCTGTCGCGGGCGCTAGGCCTACCCACACAAGTGAGGTATCATTTTTATCGGTAGACTTGGGGGAACGCTGGGTGGAAGGAAATTTGTGGCTCCTCTCAGATTCCAGAACTTTCTGCCACAGAAATGTGAGGAACATGTGTTTTCTTAGCCAAATTTTGAGGTTTGCAAAGGATTCTGGGTAACAGAACCTGGTCCGAGCCCCGCAAGTCACCCCATCTTGGATTCCCTTAGGTCTCTAGATTTCAGAAATGCACAGGTTTGGTAGGTTTCCCTAGGTGCCGGCTGAGCTAGAGGCCAAAATTTACAGGTAGGCACTTCGCAAAAGACACCTCTGTTTTCTTTCAAAAATTTAGATGTGTCCAGGTTTCGCTTTGGGGCGTTTCCTGACGCGGGCGCTAGGCCTACCCACACAAGTGAGGTATCATTTTTATCGGGAGACTTGGGGGAACGCTGGGTGGAAGGAAATTTGTGGCTCCTCTCAGATTCCAGAACTTTTTGCCACAGAAATGAGAGGAACGTGTGTTTTTTGAGCCAAATTTTGAGGTTTGCAAAGGTTTCTGGGTAACAGAACCGGGTCCGAGCCCCGCAAGTCACCCCATCTTTGATTCCCCTAGGTCTCTAGATTTCAGAAATGCACAGGATTGGTAGGTTTCCCTAGGTGCCGGCTGAGTTAGAGGCCAAAATCTACAGGTAAGCATTTTGTAAAAAACACCTCTGTTTTCTTTCAAAAATGTAGATGTGTCCATGTTGCGCTTTGGGGCGTTTCCTGTCGCGGGCGCTAGGCCTACCCACACAAGTGAGGTATCATTTTTATCGGGAGACTTGGGGGAACGCTGGGTGGAAGGAAATTTGTGGCTCCTCTCAGATTCCAGAACTTTCTGCCACAGAAATGTGAGGAACGTGTGTTTTTTTAGCCACATTTTGAGGTTTACAAAGGATTCTGGGTAACAGAACCTGGTCCGAGACCCGCAAGTCACCCCATCTTGGATTCCCCTAGGTCTCTAGTTTTCAGAAATGCACAGGTTTGGTAGGTTTCCCTAGGTGCCGGCTGAGCTAGAGGCCAAAATCTACAGGTAGGCACTTCGCAAAAAACACCTCTGTTTTCTTTCAAAAATTTAGATGTGTCCATGTTGCGCTTTGGGGCGTTTCCTTTCGCGGGCGCTAGGCCTACCCACACAAGTGAGGTATCATTTTTATCGGGAGACTTGGGGGAATGCTGGGTGGAAGGAAATTTGTGGCTCCTCTCAGATTCCAGAAATTTCTGCCACAGAAATGTGAGGAACGTGTGTTTTTTTAGCCAAATTTTGAGGTTTGCAAAGGATTCTGGGTAACAGAACCTGGTCCGAGCCCCGCAAGTCACCCCATCTTGGATTCCCCTAGGTCTCTAGTTTTCAGAAATGCACAGGTTTGGTAGGTTTTCCTAGGTGCCGGCTGAGCTAGAGGCCAAAATCTACAGGTAGGCACTTCGCAAAAAACACCTCTGTTTTCTTTCAAAAATTTAGATGTGTCCACGTTGCTCTTTGGGGCGTTTCCTGTCGCGGGCGCTAGGCCTACCCACACAAGTGAGATATCATTTTTATCAGGAGACTTGGGGGAACGCTGGGTGGAAGGAAATTTGTGGCTCCTCTCAGATTCCAGAACTTTCTGCCACAGAAATGTGAGGAACGTGTGTTTTTTTAGCCAAATTTGGAGGTTTGCAAAGGATTCTGGGTAACAGAACCTGGTCCGAGCCCCACAACTCACCCCATCTTGGATTCCCCTAGGTCTCTAGTTTTCAGAAATGCACAGGTTTGGTAGGTTTCCCTGGGTGCCGGCTTAGCTAGAGGCCAAAATCTACAGGTAGGCACTTCGCAAAAAACACCTCTGTTTTCTTTCAAAAATTTAGATGTGTCCACGTTGCGCTTTGGGGCGTTTCCTGTCGCAGGTGCTAGGCCTACCCACACAAGTGAGGTATCATTTTTATCGGGAGACTTGGGGGAACGCTGGGTGGAAGAAAATTTGTGGCTCCTCTCAGATTCCAGAACTTTCTGCCACAGAAATGTGAGGAACGTGTGTTTTTTTAGCCAGATTTTGAGGTTTGCAAAGGATTCTGGGTAACAGAACCTGGTCCGAGACCCGCAAGTCACCCCATCTTGGATTCCCCTAGGTCTCTAGTTTTCAGAAATGCACAGGTTTGGTAGGTTTCCCTAGGTGCCGGCAGAGCTAGAGGCCAAAATCTACAGGTAGGCACTTCGCAAAAAGCACCTCTATTTTCTTTCAAAAATGTATATGTGTCCACGTTGCGCTTTGGGGCGTTTCCTGTCGCGGTCGCTAGGCCTACCCACACAAGTGAGGTATCATTTTTATCGGGAGACTTGGGGGAACGCTGGGTGGAAGGAAATTTGTGGCTCCTCTCAGATTCCAGAACTTTCTGCCACAGAAATGTGAGGAACGTGTGTTTTTTTAGCCAAATTTGGAGGTTTGCAAAGGATTCTGGGTAACAGAACCTGGTCCGAGACCCGCAAGTCACCCCATCTTGGATTCCCCTAGGTCTCTAGTTTTCAGAAATGCACAGGTTTGGTAGGTTTCCCTAGGTGCCGGCTGAGCTAGAGGCCAAAATCTACAGGTAGGCACTTCGCAAAAAACACCTCTGTCTTCTTTCAAAAATTTAGATGTGTCCATGTTGCGCTTTGGGGCGTTTCCTGTCGCGGGCGCTAGGCCTACCCACACAAGTGAGGTATCATTTTTATCGGGAGACTTGGGGGAACGCTGGGTGGAAGGAAATTTGTGGCTCCTCTCAGATTCCAGAACTTTCTGCCACAGAAATGTGAGGAACATGTGTTTTTTTAGCCAAATTTTGAGGTTTGCAAAGGATTCTGGGTAACAGAACCTGGTCCGAGCCCCGCAAGTCACCCCATCTTGGATTCCCCTAGGTCTCTAGTTTTCAGAAATGCACAGGTTTGGTAGGGTTCCCTAGGTGCCGGCTGAGCTAGAGGCCAAAATCTAGAGGTAGGCACTTCGCAAAAAACACCTCTGTTTTCTTTCAAAAATTTAGATGTGTCCACGTTGCGCTTTGGGGCGTTTCCTGTCGCGGGCGCTAGGCCTACCCACACAAGTGAGGTATCATTTTTATCGGGAGACTTGGGGGAACGCTGGGTGGAAGGAAATTTGTGGCTCCTCTCAGATTCCAGAACTTTCTGCCACAAAAATGTGAGGAACGTGTGTTTTTTTAGCCAAATTTTGAGGTTTGCAAAGGATTCTGGGTAACAGAACCTGGTCCGAGCCCCGCAAGTCACCCCATCTTGGATTCCCCTAGGTCTCTAGTTTTCAGAAATGCACAGGTTTGGTAGGTTTTCATAGGTGCCGGCTGAGCTAGAGGCCAAAATCTACAGGTAGGCACTTCGCAAAAAACACCTCTGTTTTCTTTCAAAAATTTAGATGTGTCCACGTTGCGCTTTGGGGCGTTTCCTGTCGCGGGTGCTAGGCCTACCCACACAAGTGAGGTATCATTTTTATCGGGAGACTTGCGGGAACGCTGGGTGGAAGGAAATTTGTGGCTCCTCTCAGATTCGAGAACTTTCTTCCACAGAAATGTGAGGAACGTGTGTTTTTTTAGCCAAATTTGGAGGTTTGCAAAGGATTCTGGGTAACAGAACCTGGTCCGAGCCCCGCAAGTCACCCCATCTTGGATTCCCCTAGGTCTCTAGTTTTCAGAAATGCACAAGTTTGGTAGGTTTCCCTAGGTGCCGGCTGAGCTAGAGGCCAAAATCTACAGGTAAGCACTTCGCAAAAAACACCTCTGTTTTCTTTCAAAAATTTAGATGTGTCCACGTTGCGCTTTGGGGCATTTCCTGTCGCGGGCGCTAGGCCTACCCACACAAGTGAGGTATCATTTTTATCGGGAGACTTGGGGGAACGCTGGGTGGAAGGACATTTGTGGCTCCTCTCAGATTCCAGAACTTTCTGCCTCAGAAATGTGAGGAACATGTGTTTTTTTAGCCAAATTTTGAGGTTTACAAGGGATTCTGGGTAACAGAACCTGGTCTGAGCCCCGCAAGTCACCCCATCTTGGATTCCCCTAGGTCTCTAGTTTTCAGAAATGCACAGGTTTGGTAGGTTTCCCTAGGTGCCGGCTATGCTAGAGGCCAAAATCTACAGGTAAGCACTTCGCAAAAAACACCTCTGTTTTCTTTCAAAAATTTAGATGTGTCCACGTTGCGCTTTGGGGCATTTCCTGTCGCGGGCGTTAGGCCTACCCACACAAGTGAGGTATCATTTTTATCGGGAGACTTGGGGGAACGCTGGGTGGAAGGAAATTTGTGGCTCCTCTCAGATTCCAGAACTTTTTGCCACAGAAATGAGAGGAACGTGTGTTTTTTGAGCCAAATTTTGAGGTTTGCAAAGGTTTCTGGGTAACAGAACCGGGTCCGAGCCCCGCAAGTCACCCCATCTTTGATTCCCCTAGGTCTCTAGATTTCAGAAATGCACAGGATTGGTAGGTTTCCCTAGGTGCCGGCTGAGTTAGAGGCCAAAATCTACAGGTAGGCATTTTGTAAAAAACACCTCTGTTTTCTTTCAAAAATGTAGATGTGTCCACGTTGCGCTTTGGGGCGTTTCCTGTCGCGGGCGCTAGGCCTACCCACACAAGTGAGGTATCATTTTTATCGGGAGACTTGGGGGAACGCTGGGTGGAAGGAAATTTGTGGCTCCTCTCAGATTCCAGAACTTTCTGCCACAGAAATGTGAGGAACGTGTGTTTTTTTAGCCACATTTTGAGGTTTACAAAGGATTCTGGGTAACAGAACCTGGTCCGAGACCCGCAAGTCACCCCATCTTGGATTCCCCTAGGTCTCTAGTTTTCAGAAATGCACAGGTTTGGTAGGTTTCCCTAGGTGCCGGCTGAGCTAGAGGCCAAAATCTACAGGTAGGCACTTCGCAAAAAACACCTCTGTTTTCTTTCAAAAATTTAGATGTGTCCATGTTGCGCTTTGGGGCGTTTCCTGTCGCGGGCGCTAGGCCTACCCACACAAGTGAGGTATCATTTTTATCGGGAGACTTGGGGGAATGCTGGGTGGAAGGAAATTTGTGGCTCCTCTCAGATTCCAGAAATTTCTGCCACAGAAATGTGAGGAACGTGTGTTTTTTTAGCCAAATTTTGAGGTTTGCAAAGGATTCTGGGTAACAGAACCTGGTCCGAGCCCCGCAAGTCACCCCATCTTGGATTCCCCTAGGTCTCTAGTTTTCAGAAATGCACAGGTTTGGTAGGTTTTCCTAGGTGCCGGCTGAGCTAGAGGCCAAAATCTACAGGTAGGCACTTCGCAAAAAACACCTCTGTTTTCTTTCAAAAATTTAGATGTGTCCACGTTGCTCTTTGGGGCGTTTCCTGTCGCGGGCGCTAGGCCTACCCACACAAGTGAGATATCATTTTTATCAGGAGACTTGGGGGAACGCTGGGTGGAAGGAAATTTGTGGCTCCTCTCAGATTCCAGAACTTTCTGCCACAGAAATGTGAGGAACGTGTGTTTTTTTAGCCAAATTTGGAGGTTTGCAAAGGATTCTGGGTAACAGAACCTGGTCCGAGCCCCGCAACTCACCCCATCTTGGATTCCCCTAGGTCTCTAGTTTTCAGAAATGCACAGGTTTGGTAGGTTTCCCTGGGTGCCGGCTTAGCTAGAGGCCAAAATCTACAGGTAGGCACTTCGCAAAAAACACCTCTGTTTTCTATCAAAAATTTAGATGTGTCCACGTTGCGCTTTGGGGCGTTTCCTGTCGCAGGTGCTAGGCCTACCCACACAAGTGAGGTATCATTTTTATCGGGAGACTTGGGGGAAAGCTGGGTGGAAGAAAATTTGTGGCTCCTCTCAGATTCCAGAACTTTCTGCCACAGAAATGTGAGGAACGTGTGTTTTTTTAGCCAGATTTTGAGGTTTGCAAAGGATTCTGGGTAACAGAACCTGGTCCGAGACCCGCAAGTCACCCCATCTTGGATTCCCCTAGGTCTCTAGTTTTCAGAAATGCACAGGTTTGGTAGGTTTCCCTAGGTGCCGGCAGAGCTAGAGGCCAAAATCTACAGGTAGGCACTTCGCAAAAAGCACCTCTATTTTCTTTCAAAAATTTATATGTGTCCACGTTGCGCTTTGGGGCGTTTCCTGTCGCGGTCGCTAGGCCTACCCACACAAGTGAGGTATCATTTTTATCGGGAGACTTGGGGGAACGCTGGGTGGAAGGAAATTTGTGGCTCCTCTCAGATTCCAGAACTTTCTGCCACAGAAATGTGAGGAACGTGTGTTTTTTTAGCCAAATTTGGAGGTTTGCAAAGGATTCTGGGTAACAGAACCTGGTCCGAGACCCGCAAGTCACCCCATCTTGGATTCCCCTAGGTCTCTAGTTTTCAGAAATGCACAGGTTTGGTAGGTTTCCCTAGGTGCCGGCTGAGCTAGAGGCCAAAATCTACAGGTAGGCACTTCGCAAAAAACACCTCTGTCTTCTTTCAAAAATTTAGATGTGTCCATGTTGCGCTTTGGGGCGTTTCCTGTCGCGGGCGCTAGGCCTACCCACACAAGTGAGGTATCATTTTTATCGGGAGACTTGGGGGAACGCTGGGTGGAAGGAAATTTGTGGCTCCTCTCAGATTCCAGAACTTTCTGCCACAGAAATGTGAGGAACATGTGTTTTTTTAGCCAAATTTTGAGGTTTGCAAAGGATTCTGGGTAACAGAACCTGGTCCGAGCCCCGCAAGTCACCCCATCTTGGATTCCCCTAGGTCTCTAGTTTTCAGAAATGCACAGGTTTGGTAGGGTTCCCTAGGTGCCGGCTGAGCTAGAGGCCAAAATCTAGAGGTAGGCACTTCGCAAAAAACACCTCTGTTTTCTTTCAAAAATTTAGATGTGTCCACGTTGCGCTTTGGGGCGTTTCCTGTCGCGGGCGCTAGGCCTACCCACACAAGTGAGGTATCATTTTTATCGGGAGACTTGGGGGAACGCTGGGTGGAAGGAAATTTGTGGCTCCTCTCAGATTCCAGAACTTTCTGCCACAAAAATGTGAGGAACGTGTGTTTTTTTAGCCAAATTTTGAGGTTTGCAAAGGATTCTGGGTAACAGAACCTGGTCCGAGCCCCGCAAGTCACCCCATCTTGGATTCCCCTAGGTCTCTAGTTTTCAGAAATGCACAGGTTTGGTAGGTTTTCATAGGTGCCGGCTGAGCTAGAGGCCAAAATCTACAGGTAGGCACTTCGCAAAAAACACCTCTGTTTTCTTTCAAAAATTTAGATGTGTCCACGTTGCGCTTTGGGGCGTTTCCTGTCGCGGGTGCTAGGCCTACCCACACAAGTGAGGTATCATTTTTATCGGGAGACTTGCGGGAACGCTGGGTGGAAGGAAATTTGTGGCTCCTCTCAGATTCGAGAACTTTCTTCCACAGAAATGTGAGGAACGTGTGTTTTTTTAGCCCAATTTGGAGGTTTGCAAAGGATTCTGGGTAACAGAACCTGGTCCGAGCCCCGCAAGTCACCCCATCTTGGATTCCCCTAGGTCTCTAGTTTTCAGAAATGCACAGGTTTGGTAGGTTTTCCTAGGTGCCGGCTGAGCTAGAGGCCAAAATCTACAGGTAGGCACTTCGCAAAAAACACCTCTGTTTTCTTTCAAAAATTTAGATGTGTCCACGTTGCTCTTTGGGGCGTTTCCTGTCGCGGGCGCTAGGCCTACCCACACAAGTGAGATATCATTTTTATCAGGAGACTTGGGGGAACGCTGGGTGGAAGGAAATTTGTGGCTCCTCTCAGATTCCAGAACTTTCTGCCACAGAAATGTGAGGAACGTGTGTTTTTTTAGCCAAATTTGGAGGTTTGCAAAGGATTCTGGGTAACAGAACCTGGTCCGAGCCCCGCAACTCACCCCATCTTGGATTCCCCTAGGTCTCTAGTTTTCAGAAATGCACAGGTTTGGTAGGTTTCCCTGGGTGCCGGCTTAGCTAGAGGCCAAAATCTACAGGTAGGCACTTCGCAAAAAACACCTCTGTTTTCTTTCAAAAATTTAGATGTGTCCACGTTGCGCTTTGGGGCGTTTCCTGTCGCAGGTGCTAGGCCTACCCACACAAGTGAGGTATCATTTTTATCGGGAGACTTGGGGGAACGCTGGGTGGAAGAAAATTTGTGGCTCCTCTCAGATTCTAGAACTTTCTGCCACAGAAATGTGAGGAACGTGTGTTTTTTTAGCCAGATTTTGAGGTTTGCAAAGGATTCTGGGTAACAGAACCTGGTCCGAGACCCGCAAGTCACCCCATCTTGGATTCCCCTAGGTCTCTAGTTTTCAGAAATGCACAGGTTTGGTAGGTTTCCCTAGGTGCCGGCAGAGCTAGAGGCCAAAATCTACAGGTAGGCACTTCGCAAAAAGCACCTCTATTTTCTTTCAAAAATGTATATGTGTCCACGTTGCGCTTTGGGGCGTTTCCTGTCGCGGTCGCTAGGCCTACCCACACAAGTGAGGTATCATTTTTATCGGGAGACTTGGGGGAACGCTGGGTGGAAGGAAATTTGTGGCTCCTCTCAGATTCCAGAACTTTCAGCCACAGAAATGTGAGGAACGTGTGTTTTTTTAGCCAAATTTGGAGGTTTGCAAAGGATTCTGGGTAACAGAACCTGGTCCGAGACCCGCAAGTCACCCCATCTTGGATTCCCCTAGGTCTCTAGTTTTCAGAAATGCACAGGTTTGGTAGGTTTCCCTAGGTGCCGGCTGAGCTAGAGGCCAAAATCTACAGGTAGGCACTTCGCAAAAAACACCTCTGTCTTCTTTCAAAAATTTAGATGTGTCCATGTTGCGCTTTGGGGCGTTTCCTGTCGCGGGCGCTAGGCCTACCCACACAAGTGAGGTATCATTTTTATCGGGAGACTTGGGGGAACGCTGGGTGGAAGGAAATTTGTGGCTCCTCTCAGATTCCAGAACTTTCTGCCACAGAAATGTGAGGAACATGTGTTTTTTTAGCCAAATTTTGAGGTTTGCAAAGGATTCTGGGTAACAGAACCTGGTCCGAGCCCCGCAAGTCACCCCATCTTGGATTCCCCTAGGTCTCTAGTTTTCAGAAATGCACAGGTTTGGTAGGGTTCCCTAGGTGCCGGCTGAGCTAGAGGCCAAAATCTAGAGGTAGGCACTTCGCAAAAAACACCTCTGTTTTCTTTCAAAAATTTAGATGTGTCCACGTTGCGCTTTGGGGCGTTTCCTGTCGCGGGCGCTAGGCCTACCCACACAAGTGAGGTATCATTTTTATCGGGAGACTTGGGGGAACGCTGGGTGGAAGGAAATTTGTGGCTCCTCTCAGATTCCAGAACTTTCTGCCACAAAAATGTGAGGAACGTGTGTTTTTTTAGCCAAATTTTGAGGTTTGCAAAGGATTCTGGGTAACAGAACCTGGTCCGAGCCCCGCAAGTCACCCCATCTTGGAATCCCCTAGGTCTCTAGTTTTCAGAAATGCACAGGTTTGGTAGGTTTTCATAGGTGCCGGCTGAGCTAGAGGCCAAAATCTACAGGTAGGCACTTCGCAAAAAACACCTCTGTTTTCTTTCAAAAATTTAGATGTGTCCACGTTGCGCTTTGGGGCGTTTCCTGTCGCGGGTGCTAGGCCTACCCACACAAGTGAGGTATCATTTTTATCGGGAGACTTGCGGGAACGCTGGGTGGAAGGAAATTTGTGGCTCCTCTCAGATTCGAGAACTTTCTTCCACAGAAATGTGAGGAACGTGTGTTTTTTTAGCCAAATTTGGAGGTTTGCAAAGGATTCTGGGTAACAGAACCTGGTCTGAGCCCCGCAAGTCACCCCATCTTGGATTCCCCTAGGTCTCTAGTTTTCAGAAATGCACAGGTTTGGTAGGTTTCCCTAGGTGCCGGCTATGCTAGAGGCCAAAATCTACAGGTAAGCACTTCGCAAAAAACACCTCTGTTTTCTTTCAAAAATTTAGATGTGTCCACGTTGCGCTTTGGGGCGTTTCCTGTCGCGGGCGTTAGGCCTACCCACACAAGTGAGGTATCATTTTTATCGGGAGACTTGGGGGAACGCTGGGTGGAAGGAAATTTGTGGCTCCTCTCAGATTCCAGAACTTTTTGCCACAGAAATGAGAGGAACGTGTGTTTTTTGAGCCAAATTTTGAGGTTTGCAAAGGTTTCTGGGTAACAGAACCGGGTCCGAGCCCCGCAAGTCACCCCATCTTTGATTCCCCTAGGTCTCTAGATTTCAGAAATGCACAGGATTGGTAGGTTTCCCTAGGTGCCGGCTGAGTTAGAGGCCAAAATCTACAGGTAGGCATTTTGTAAAAAACACCTCTGTTTTCTTTCAAAAATGTAGATGTGTCCACGTTGCGCTTTGGGGCGTTTCCTGTCGCGGGCGCTAGGCCTACCCACACAAGTGAGGTATCATTTTTATCGGGAGACTTGGGGGAACGCTGGGTGGAAGGAAATTTGTGGCTCCTCTCAGATTCCAGAACTTTCTGCCACAGAAATGTGAGGAACGTGTGTTTTTTTAGCCACATTTTGAGGTTTACAAAGGATTCTGGGTAACAGAACCTGGTCCGAGACCCGCAAGTCACCCCATCTTGGATTCCCCTAGGTCTCTAGTTTTCAGAAATGCACAGGTTTGGTAGGTTTCCCTAGGTGCCGGCTGAGCTAGAGGCCAAAATCTACAGGTAGGCACTTCGCAAAAAACACCTCTGTTTTCTTTCAAAAATTTAGATGTGTCCATGTTGCGCTTTGGGGCGTTTCCTGTCGCGGGCGCTAGGCCTACCCACACAAGTGAGGTATCATTTTTATCGGGAGACTTGGGGGAATGCTGGGTGGAAGGAAATTTGTGGCTCCTCTCAGATTCCAGAAATTTCTGCCACAGAAATGTGAGGAACGTGTGTTTTTTTAGCCAAATATTGAGGTTTGCAAAGGATTCTGGGTAACAGAACCTGGTCCGAGCCCCGCAAGTCACCCCATCTTGGATTCCCCTAGGTCTCTAGTTTTCAGAAATGCACAGGTTTGGTAGGTTTTCCTAGGTGCCGGCTGAGCTAGAGGCCAAAATCTACAGGTAGGCACTTCGCAAAAAACACCTCTGTTTTCTTTCAAAAATTTAGATGTGTCCACGTTGCTCTTTGGGGCGTTTCCTGTCGCGGGCGCTAGGCCTACCCACACAAGTGAGATATCATTTTTATCAGGAGACTTGGGGGAACGCTGGGTGGAAGGAAATTTGTGGCTCCTCTCAGATTCCAGAACTTTCTGCCACAGAAATGTGAGGAACGTGTGTTTTTTTAGCCAAATTTGGAGGTTTGCAAAGGATTCTGGGTAACAGAACCTGGTCCGAGCCCCGCAACTCACCCCATCTTGGATTCCCCTAGGTCTCTAGTTTTCAGAAATGCACAGGTTTGGTAGGTTTCCCTGGGTGCCGGCTTAGCTAGAGGCCAAAATCTACAGGTAGGCACTTCGCAAAAAACACCTCTGTTTTCTTTCAAAAATGTAGATGTGTCCACGTTGCGCTTTGGGGCGTTTCCTGTCGCAGGTGCTAGGCCTACCCACACAAGTGAGGTATCATTTTTATCGGGAGACTTGGGGGAAAGCTGGGTGGAAGAAAATTTGTGGCTCCTCTCAGATTCCAGAACTTTCTGCCACAGAAATGTGAGGAACGTGTGTTTTTTTAGCCAGATTTTGAGGTTTGCAAAGGATTCTGGGTAACAGAACCTGGTCCGAGACCCGCAAGTCACCCCATCTTGGATTCCCCTAGGTCTCTAGTTTTCAGAAATGCACAGGTTTGGTAGGTTTCCCTAGGTGCCGGCAGAGCTAGAGGCCAAAATCTACAGGTAGGCACTTCGCAAAAAGCACCTCTATTTTCTTTCAAAAATTTATATGTGTCCACGTTGCGCTTTGGGGCGTTTCCTGTCGCGGTCGCTAGGCCTACCCACACAAGTGAGGTATCATTTTGATCGGGAGACTTGGGGGAACGCTGGGTGGAAGGAAATTTGTGGCTCCTCTCAGATTCCAGAACTTTCTGCCACAGAAATGTGAGGAACGTGTGTTTTTTTAGCCAAATTTGGAGGTTTGCAAAGGATTCTGGGTAACAGAACCTGGTCCGAGACCCGCAAGTCACCCCATCTTGGATTCCCCTAGGTCTCTAGTTTTCAGAAATGCACAGGTTTGGTAGGTTTCCCTAGGTGCCGGCTGAGCTAGAGGCCAAAATCTACAGGTAGGCACTTCGCAAAAAACACCTCTGTCTTCTTTCAAAAATTTAGATGTGTCCATGTTGCGCTTTGGGGCGTTTCATGTCGCGGGCGCTAGGCCTACCCACACAAGTGAGGTATCATTTTTATCGGGAGACTTGGGGGAACGCTGGGTGGAAGGAAATTTGTGGCTCCTCTCAGATTCCAGAACTTTCTGCCACAGAAATGTGAGGAACATGTGTTTTTTTAGCCAAATTTTGAGGTTTGCAAAGGATTCTGGGTAACAGAACCTGGTCCGAGCCCCGCAAGTCACCCCATCTTGGATTCCCCTAGGTCTCTAGTTTTCAGAAATGCACAGGTTTGGTAGGGTTCCCTAGGTGCCGGCTGAGCTAGAGGCCAAAATCTAGAGGTAGGCACTTCGCAAAAAACACCTCTGTTTTCTTTCAAAAATTTAGATGTGTCCACGTTGCGCTTTGGGGCGTTTTCTGTCGCGGGCGCTAGGCCTACCCACACAAGTGAGGTATCATTTTTATCGGGAGACTTGGGGGAACGCTGGTTGGAAGGAAATTTGTGGCTCCTCTCAGATTCCAGAACTTTCTGCCACAAAAATGTGAGGAACGTGTGTTTTTTTAGCCAAATTTTGAGGTTTGCAAAGGATTCTGGGTAACAGAACCTGGTCCGAGCCCCGCAAGTCACCCCATCTTGGATTCCCCTAGGTCTCTAGTTTTCAGAAATGCACAGGTTTGGTAGGTTTTCATAGGTGCCGGCTGAGCTAGAGGCCAAAATCTACAGGTAGGCACTTCGCAAAAAACACCTCTGTTTTCTTTCAAAAATTTAGATGTGTCCACGTTGCGCTTTGGGGCGTTTCCTGTCGCGGGTGCTAGGCCTACCCACACAAGTGAGGTATCATTTTTATCGGGAGACTTGCGGGAACGCTGGGTGGAAGGAAATTTGTGGCTCCTCTCAGATTCGAGAACTTTCTTCCACAGAAATGTGAGGAACGTGTGTTTTTTTAGCCAAATTTGGAGGTTTGCAAAGGATTCTGGGTAACAGAACCTGGTCCGAGCCCCGCAAGTCACCCCATCTTGGATTCCCCTAGGTCTCTAGTTTTCAGAAATGCACAAGTTTGGTAGGTTTCCCTAGGTGCCGGCTGAGCTAGAGGCCAAAATCTACAGGTAAGCACTTCGCAAAAAACACCTCTGTTTTCTTTCAAAAATTTAGATGTGTCCACGTTGCGCTTTGGGGCGTTTCCTGTCGCGGGCGCTAGGCCTACCCACACAAGTGAGGTATCATTTTTATCGGGAGACTTGGGGGAACGCTGGGTGGAAGGACATTTGTGGCTCCTCTCAGATTCCAGAACTTTCTGCCACAGAAATGTGAGGAACATGTGTTTTTTTAGCCAAATTTTGAGGTTTACAAGGGATTCTGGGTAACAGAACCTGGTCTGAGCCCCGCAAGTCACCCCATCTTGGATTCCCCTAGGTCTCTAGTTTTCAGAAATGCACAGGTTTGGTAGGTTTCCCTAGGTGCCGGCTATGCTAGAGGCCAAAATCTACAGGTAAGCACTTCGCAAAAAACACCTCTGTTTTCTTTAAAAAATTTAGATGTGTCCACGTTGCGCTTTGGGGCGTTTCCTGTCGCGGGCGTTAGGCCTACCCACACAAGTGAGGTATCATTTTTATCGGTAGACTTGGGGGAACGCTGGGTGGAAGGAAATTTGTGGCTCCTCTCAGATTCCAGAACTTTCTGCCACAGAAATGTGAGGAACATGTGTTTTCTTAGCCAAATTTTGAGGTTTGCAAAGGATTCTGGGTAACAGAACCTGGTCCGAGCCCCGCAAGTCACCCCATCTTGGATTCACCTAGGTCTCTAGATTTCAGAAATGCACAGGTTTGGTAGGTTTCCCTAGGTGCCGGCTGAGCTAGAGGCCAAAATCTACAGGTAGGCACTTCGCAAAAGACACCTCTGTTTTCTTTAAAAAAATTAGATGTGTCCAGGTTTCGCTTTGGGGCGTTTCCTGTCGCGGGCGCTAGGCCTACCCACACAAGTGAGGTATCATTTTTATCGGGAGACTTGGGGGAACGCTGGGAGGAAGGACATTTGTGGCTCCTCTCAGATTCCAGAACTTTCTGCCACAGAAATGTGAGGAACATGTGTTTTTTTAGCCAAATTTTGAGGTTTACAAGGGATTCTGGGTAACAGAACCTGGTCCGAGCCCCGCAAGTCACCCCATCTTGGATTCCCCTAGGTCTCTAGTTTTCAGAAATGCACAAGTTTGGTAGGTTTCCCTAGGTGCCGGCTGAGCTAGAGGCCAAAATCTACAGGTAAGCACTTCGCAAAAAACACCTCTGTTTTCTTTCAAAAATTTAGATGTGTCCACGTTGCGCTTTGGGGCGTTTCCTGTCGCGGGCGCTAGGCCTACCCACACAAGTGAGGTATCATTTTTATCGGGAGACTTGGGGGAACGCTGGGTGGAAGGAAATTTGTGGCTCCTCTCAGATTCCAGAACTTTCTGCCACAGAAATGTGAGGAACATGTGTTTTTTTAGCCAAATTTTGAGGTTTACAAGGGATTCTGGGTAACAGAACCTGGTCTGAGCCCCGCAAGTCACCCCATCTTGGATTCCCCTAGGTCTCTAGTTTTCAGAAATGCACAGGTTTGGTAGGTTTCCCTAGGTGCCGGCTATGCTAGAGGCCAAAATCTACAGGTAAGCACTTCGCAAAAAACACCTCTGTTTTCTTTCAAAAATTTAGATGTGTCCACGTTGCGCTTTGGGGCGTTTCCTGTCGCGGGCGTTAGGCCTACCCACACAAGTGAGGTATCATTTTTATCGGTAGACTTGGGGGAACGCTGGGTGGAAGGAAATTTGTGGCTCCTCTCAGATTCCAGAACTTTTTGCCACAGAAATGAGAGGAACGTGTGTTTTTTGAGCCAAATTTTGAGGTTTGCAAAGGTTTCTGGGTAACAGAACCGGGTCCGAGCCCCGCAAGTCACCCCATCTTTGATTCCCCTAGGTCTCTAGATTTCAGAAATGCACAGGATTGGTAGGTTTCCCTAGGTGCCGGCTGAGTTAGAGGCCAAAATCTACAGGTAGGCATTTTGTAAAAAACACCTCTGTTTTCTTTCAAAAATGTAGATGTGTCCACGTTGCGCTTTGGGGCGTTTCCTGTCGCGGGCGCTAGGCCTACCCACACAAGTGAGGTATCATTTTTATCGGGAGACTTGGGGGAACGCTGGGTGGAAGGAAATTTGTTGCTCCTCTCAGATTCCAGAACTTTCAGCCACAGAAATGTGAGGAACGTGTGTTTTATTAGCCAAATTTTGAGGTTTGCAAAGGATTCTGGGTAACAGAACCTGGTCCGAGCCCCCCAAGTCACCCCATCTTGGATTCCCCTAGGTTTCTAGTTTTCAGAAATGCACAGGTTTGGTAGGTTTCCCTAGGTGCCGGCTGAGCTAGAGGCCAAAATCTACAGGTAGGCACTTCGCAAAAAACACCACTGTTTTCTTTCAAGAATTTTGATGTGTCCACGTTGCGCTTTGGGGCGTTTCCTGTCGCTGGCGCTAGGCCTACCCACACAAGTGAGGTATCATTTTTATCGTGAGACTTGGGGTAACGCTGGGTGGAAGGAAATTTGTGGCTCCTCTCAGATTCCAGAACTTTCTGCCACAGAAATGTGAGGAACGTGTGTTTTTTTAGCCAGATTTTGAGGTTTACAAAGGATTCTGGGTAACAGAACCTGGACCGAGCCCCGCAAGTCACCCCATCTTGGATTCCCCAAGGTCTCTAGTTTTCAGAAATGCACAGGTTTTGTAGTTTTCCCTAGGTGCCGGCTGAGCTAGAGGCCAAAATCTACAGGTAGGCACTTCGCAAAAAACACCTCTGTTTTCTTTCAAAAATTTAGATGTGTCCACGTTGCGCTTTGGGGCGTTTCCTGTCGCAGGCGCTAGGCCTACCCACACAAGTGAGGTATCATTTTTATCGGGAGACTTGGGGGAACACTGGGTGGAAGGAAATTTGTGGCTCCTCTCAGATTCCAGAACTTTCTGCCACAGAAATGTGAGGAACGTGTGTTTTTTTAGCCAAATTTTGAGGTTTGCAAAGGATTCTGGGTAACCGAACCTGGTCCGAGACCCGCAAGTCACCCCATCTTGGATTCCCCTAGGTCTCTAGTTTTCAGAAATGCACAGGTTTGGTAGGTTTCCCTAGGTGCCGGCTGAGCTAGAGGCCAAAATCTAGAGGTAGGCACTTCGCAAAAAACACCTCTGTTTTCTTTCAAAAATTTAGATGTGTCCACGTTGCGCTTTGGGGCGTTTCCTGTCGCGGGCGCTAGGCCTACCCACACAAGTGAGGTATCATTTTTATCGGGAGACTTGGGGGAACGCTGGGTGGAAGGAAATTTGTGGCTCCTCTCAGATTCCAGAACTTTCTGCCACAGAAATGTGAGGAACGTTGATTTTTTTTAGCCAAATTTTGAGGTTTGCAAAGGATTCTGGGTAACAGAACCTGGTCCGAGCCCCGCAAGTCACCCCATCTTGGATTCCCCTAGGTCTCTAGTTTTCAGAAATGCACAGGTTTTGTAGGTTTCCCTAGGTGCCGGCTGAGCTAGAGGCCAAAATCTACAGGTAGGCACTTCGCAAAAAGCACCTCTATTTTCTTTCAAAAATTTATATGTGTCCACGTTGCGCTTTGGGGCGTTTCCTGTCGCGGTCGCTAGGCCTACCCACACAAGTGAGGTATCATTTTTATCGGTAGACTTGGGGGAACGCTGGGTGGAAGGAAATTTGTGGCTCCTCTCAGATTCCAGAACTTTCTGCCACAGAAATGTGAGGAACATGTGTTTTCTTAGCCAAATTTTGAGGTTTGCAAAGGATTCTGGGTAACAGAACCTGGTCCGAGCCCCGCAAGTCACCCCATCTTGGATTCCCTTAGGTCTCTAGATTTCAGAAATGCACAGGTTTGGTAGGTTTCCCTAGGTGCCGGCTGAGCTAGAGGCCAAAATCTACAGGTAGGCACTTCGCAAAAGACACCTCTGTTTTCTTTCAAAAATTTAGATGTGTCCAGGTTTCGCTTTGGGGCGTTTCCTGTCGCGGGCGCAAGGCCTACCCACACAAGTGAGGTATCATTTTTATCGGGAGACTTGGGGGAACGCTGGGTGGAAGGAAATTTGTGGCTCCTCTCAGATTCCAGAACTTTTTGCCACAGAAATGAGAGGAACGTGTGTTTTTTGAGCCAAATTTTGAGGTTTGCAAAGGTTTCTGGGTAACAGAACCGGGTCCGAGCCCCGCAAGTCTCCCCATCTTTGATTCCCCTAGGTCTCTAGATTTCAGAAATGCACAGGATTGGTAGGTTTCCCTAGGTGCCGGCTGAGTTAGAGGCCAAAATCTACAGGTAGGCATTTTGTTAAAAACACCTCTGTTTTCTTTCAAAAATGTAGATGTGTCCACGTTGCGCTTTGGGGCGTTTCCTGTCGCGGGCGCTAGGCCTACCCACACAAGTGAGGTATCATTTTTATCGGGAGACTTGGGGGAACGCTGGGTGGAAGGAAATTTGTTGCTCCTCTCAGATTCCAGAACTTTCAGCCACAGAAATGTGAGGAACGTGTGTTTTATTAGCCAAATTTTGAGGTTTGCAAAGGATTCTGGGTAACAGAACCTGGTCCGAGCCCCCCAAGTCACCCCATCTTGGATTCCCCTAGGTTTCTAGTTTTCAGAAATGCACAGGTTTGGTAGGTTTCCCTAGGTGCCGGCTGAGCTAGAGGCCAAAATCTACAGGTAGGCACTTCGCAAAAAACACCACTGTTTTCTTTCAAGAATTTTGATGTGTCCACGTTGCGCTTTGGGGCGTTTCCTGTCGCTGGCGCTAGGCCTACCCACACAAGTGAGGTATCATTTTTATCGTGAGACTTGGGGTAACGCTGGGTGGAAGGAAATTTGTGGCTCCTCTCAGATTCCAGAACTTTCTGCCACAGAAATGTGAGGAACGTGTGTTTTTTTAGCCAGATTTTGAGGTTTACAAAGGATTCTGGGTAACAGAACCTGGTCCGAGCCCCGCAAGTCACCCCATCTTGGATTCCCCAAGGTCTCTAGTTTTCAGAAATGCACAGGTTTTTTAGTTTTCCCTAGGTGCCGGCTGAGCTAGAGGCCAAAATCTACAGGTAGGCACTTCGCAAAAAACACCTCTGTTTTCTTTCAAAAATTTAGATGTGTCCACGTTGCGCTTTGGGGCGTTTCCTGTCGCAGGCGCTAGGCCTACCCACACAAGTGAGGTATCATTTTTATCGGGAGACTTGGGGGAACACTGGGTGGAAGGAAATTTGTGGCTCCTCTCAGATTCCAGAACTTTGTGCCACAGAAATGTGAGGAACGTGTGTTTTTTTAGCCAAATTTTGAGGTTTGCAAAGGATTCTGGGTAACCGAACCTGGTCCGAGACCCGCAAGTCACCCCATCTTGGATTCCCCTAGGTCTCTAGTTTTCAGAAATGCACAGGTTTGGTAGGTTTCCCTAGGTGCCGGCTGAGCTAGAGGCCAAAATCTAGAGGTAGGCACTTCGCAAAAAACACCTCTGTTTTCTTTCAAAAATTTAGATGTGTCCACGTTGCGCTTTGGGGCGTTTCCTGTCGCGGGCGCTAGGCCTACCCACACAAGTGAGGTATCATTTTTATCGGGAGACTTGGGGGAACGCTGGGTGGAAGGAAATGTGTGGCTCCTCTCAGATTCCAGAACTTTCTGCCACAGAAATGTGAGGAACGTTGATTTTTTTTAGCCAAATTTTGAGGTTTGCAAAGGATTCTGGGTAACAGAACTTGGTCCGAGCCCCGCAAGTCACCCCATCTTGGATTCCCCTAGGTCTCTAGTTTTCAGAAATGCACAGGTTTTGTAGGTTTCCCTAGGTGCCGGCTGAGCTAGAGGCCAAAATCTACAGGTAGGCACTTCGCAAAAAGCACCTCTATTTTCTTTCAAAAATTTATATGTGTCCACGTTGCGCTTTGGGGCGTTTCCTGTCGCGGTCGCTAGGCCTACCCACACAAGTGAGGTATCATTTTTATCGGTAGACTTGGGGGAACGCTGGGTGGAAGGAAATTTGTGGCTCCTCTCAGATTCCAGAACTTTCTGCCACAGAAATGTGAGGAACATGTGTTTTCTTAGCCAAATTTTGAGGTTTGCAAAGGATTCTGGGTAACAGAACCTGGTCCGAGCCCCGCAAGTCACCCCATCTTGGATTCCCTTAGGTCTCTAGATTTCAGAAATGCACAGGTTTGGTAGGTTTCCCTAGGTGACGGCTGAGCTAGAGGCCAAAATCTACAGGTAGGCACTTCGCAAAAGACACCTCTGTTTTCTTTCAAAAATTTAGATGTGTCCAGGTTTCGCTTTGGGGCGTTTCCTGTCGCGGGCGCAAGGCCTACCCACACAAGTGAGGTATCATTTTTATCGGGAGACTTGGGGGAACGCTGGGTGGAAGGAAATTTGTGGCTCCTCTCAGATTCCAGAACTTTTTGCCACAGAAATGAGAGGAACGTGTGTTTTTTGAGCCAAATTTTGAGGTTTGCAAAGGTTTCTGGGTAACAGAACCGGGTCCGAGCCCCGCAAGTCTCCCCATCTTTGATTCCCCTAGGTCTCTAGATTTCAGAAATGCACAGGATTGGTAGGTTTCCCTAGGTGCCGGCTGAGTTAGAGGCCAAAATCTACAGGTAGGCATTTTGTTAAAAACACCTCTGTTTTCTTTCAAAAATGTAGATGTGTCCACGTTGCGCTTTGGGGCGTTTCCTGTCGCGGGCGCTAGGCCTACCCACACAAGTGAGGTATCATTTTTATCGGGAGACTTGGGGGAACGCTGGGTGGAAGGAAATTTGTGGCTCCTCTCAGATTCCAGAACTTTCTGCCACAGAAATGTGAGGAACGTGTGTTTTTTTAGCCACATTTTGAGGTTTACAAAGGATTCTGGGTAACAGAACCTGGTCCGAGACCCGCAAGTCACCCCATCTTGGATTCCCCTAGGTCTCTAGTTTTCAGAAATGCACAGGTTTGGTAGGTTTCCCTAGGTGCCGGCTGAGCTAGAGGCCAAAATCTACAGGTAGGCACTTCGCAAAAAACACCTCTGTTTTCTTTCAAAAATTTAGATGTGTCCATGTTGCGCTTTGGGGCGTTTCCTGTCGCGGGCGCTAGGCCTACCCACACAAGTGAGGTATCATTTTTATCGGGAGACTTGGGGGAACGCTGGGAGGAAGGACATTTGTGGCTCCTCTCAGATTCCAGAACTTTCTGCCACAGAAATGTGAGGAACATGTGTTTTTTTAGCCAAATTTTGAGGTTTACAAGGGATTCTGGGTAACAGAACCTGGTCCGAGCCCCGCAAGTCACCCCATCTTGGATTCCCCTAGGTCTCTAGTTTTCAGAAATGCACAAGTTTGGTAGGTTTCCCTAGGTGCCGGCTGAGCTAGAGGCCAAAATCTACAGGTAAGCACTTCGCAAAAAACACCTCTGTTTTCTTTCAAAAATTTAGATGTGTCCACGTTGCGCTTTGGGGCGTTTCCTGTCGCGGGCGCTAGGCCTACCCACACAAGTGAGGTATCATTTTTATCGGGAGACTTGGGGGAACGCTGGGTGGAAGGAAATTTGTGGCTCCTCTCAGATTCCAGAACTTTCTGCCACAGAAATGTGAGGAACATGTGTTTTTTTAGCCAAATTTTGAGGTTTACAAGGGATTCTGGGTAACAGAACCTGGTCCGAGCCCCGCAAGTCACCCCATCTTGGATTCCCCTAGGTCTCTAGTTTTCAGAAATGCACAAGTTTGGTAGGTTTCCCTAGGTGCCGGCTGAGCTAGAGGCCAAAATCTACAGGTAAGCACTTCGCAAAAAACACCTCTGTTTTCTTTCAAAAATTTAGATGTGTCCACGTTGCGCTTTGGGGCGTTTCCTGTCGCGGGCGCTAGGCCTACCCACACAAGTGAGGTATCATTTTTATCGGGAGACTTGGGGGAACGCTGGGTGGAAGGAAATTTGTGGCTCCTCTCAGATTCCAGAACTTTCTGCCACAGAAATGTGAGGAACGTGTGTTTTTTGAGCCAAATTTTGAGGTTTACAAGGGATTCTGGGTAACAGAACCTGGTCTGAGCCCCGCAAGTCACCCCATCTTGGATTCCCCTAGGTCTCTAGTTTTCAGAAATGCACAGGTTTGGTAGGTTTCCCTAGGTGCCGGCTATGCTAGAGGCCAAAATCTACAGGTAAGCACTTCGCAAAAAACACCTCTGTTTTCTTTCAAAAATTTAGATGTGTCCACGTTGCGCTTTGAGGCGTTTCCTGTCGCGGGCGTTAGGCCTACCCACACAAGTGAGGTATCATTTTTATCGGTAGACTTGGGGGAACGCTGGGTGGAAGGAAATTTGTGGCTCCTCTCAGATTCCAGAACTTTTTGCCACAGAAATGAGAGGAACGTGTGTTTTTTGAGCCAAATTTTGAGGTTTGCAAAGGTTTCTGGGTAACAGAACCGGGTCCGAGCCCCGCAAGTCACCCCATCTTTGATTCCCCTAGGTCTCTAGATTTCAGAAATGCACAGGATTGGTAGGTTTCCCTAGGTGCCGGCTGAGTTAGAGGCCAAAATCTACAGGTAGGCATTTTGTAAAAAACACCTCTGTTTTCTTTCAAAAATGTAGATGTGTCCACGTTGCGCTTTGGGGCGTTTCCTGTCGCGGGCGCTAGGCCTACCCACACAAGTGAGGTATCATTTTTATCGGGAGACTTGGGGGAACGCTGGGTGGAAGGAAATTTGTTGCTCCTCTCAGATTCCAGAACTTTCAGCCACAGAAATGTGAGGAACGTGTGTTTTATTAGCCAAATTTTGAGGTTTGCAAAGGATTCTGGGTAACAGAACCTGGTCCGAGCCCCCCAAGTCACCCCATCTTGGATTCCCCTAGGTTTCTAGTTTTCAGAAATGCACAGGTTTGGTAGGTTTCCCTAGGTGCCGGCTGAGCTAGAGGCCAAAATCTACAGGTAGGCACTTCGCAAAAAACACCACTGTTTTCTTTCAAGAATTTTGATGTGTCCACGTTGCGCTTTGGGGCGTTTCCTGTCGCTGGCGCTAGGCCTACCCACACAAGTGAGGTATCATTTTTATCGTGAGACTTGGGGTAACGCTGGGTGGAAGGAAATTTGTGGCTCCTCTCAGATTCCAGAACTTTCTGCCACAGAAATGTGAGGAACGTGTGTTTTTTTAGCCAGATTTTGAGGTTTACAAAGGATTCTGGGTAACAGAACCTGGTCCGAGCCCCGCAAGTCACCCCATCTTGGATTCCCCAAGGTCTCTAGTTTTCAGAAATGCACAGGTTTTGTAGTTTTCCCTAGGTGCCGGCTGAGCTAGAGGCCAAAATCTACAGGTAGGCACTTCGCAAAAAACACCTCTGTTTTCTTTCAAAAATTTAGATGTGTCCACGTTGCGCTTTGGGGCGTTTCCTGTCGCAGGCGCTAGGCCTACCCACACAAGTGAGGTATCATTTTTATCGGGAGACTTGGGGGAACACTGGGTGGAAGGAAATTTGTGGCTCCTCTCAGATTCCAGAACTTTCTGCCACAGAAATGTGAGGAACGTGTGTTTTTTTAGCCAAATTTTGAGGTTTGCAAAGGATTCTGGGTAACCGAACCTGGTCCGAGACCCGCAAGTCACCCCATCTTGGATTCCCCTAGGTCTCTAGTTTTCAGAAATGCACAGGTTTGGTAGGTTTCCCTAGGTGCCGGCTGAGCTAGAGGCCAAAATCTAGAGGTAGGCACTTCGCAAAAAACACCTCTGTTTTCTTTCAAAAATTTAGATGTGTCCACGTTGCGCTTTGGGGCGTTTCCTGTCGCGGGCGCTAGGCCTACCCACACAAGTGAGGTATCATTTTTATCGGGAGACTTGGGGGAATGCTGGGTGGAAGGAAATTTGTGGCTCCTCTCAGATTCCAGAACTTTCTGCCACAGAAATGTGAGGAACGTTGATTTTTTTTAGCCAAATTTTGAGGTTTGCAAAGGATTCTGGGTAACAGAACCTGGTCCGAGCCCCGCAAGTCACCCCATCTTGGATTCCCCTAGGTCTCTAGTTTTCAGAAATGCACAGGTTTTGTAGGTTTCCCTAGGTGCCGTCTGAGCTAGAGGCCAAAATCTACAGGTAGGCACTTCGCAAAAAGCACCTCTATTTTCTTTCAAAAATTTATATGTGTCCACGTTGCGCTTTGGGGCGTTTCCTGTCGCGGTCGCTAGGCCTACCCACACAAGTGAGGTATCATTTTTATCGGTAGACTTGGGGGAACGCTGGGTGGAAGGAAATTTGTGGCTCCTCTCAGATTCCAGAACTTTCTGCCACAGAAATGTGAGGAACATGTGTTTTCTTAGCCAAATTTTGAGGTTTGCAAAGGATTCTGGGTAACAGAACCTGGTCCGAGCCCCGCAAGTCACCCCATCTTGGATTCCCTTAGGTCTCTAGATTTCAGAAATGCACAGGTTTGGTAGGTTTCCCTAGGTGCCGGCTGAGCTAGAGGCCAAAATCTACAGGTAGGCACTTCGCAAAAGACACCTCTGTTTTCTTTCAAAAATTTAGATGTGTCCAGGTTTCGCTTTGGGGCGTTTCCTGTTGCGGGCGCAAGGCCTACCCACACAAGTGAGGTATCATTTTTATCGGGAGACTTGGGGGAACGCTGGGTGGAAGGAAATTTGTGGCTCCTCTCAGATTCCAGAACTTTTTGCCACAGAAATGAGAGGAACGTGTGTTTTTTGAGCCAAATTTTGAGGTTTGCAAAGGTTTCTGGGTAACAGAACCGGGTCCGAGCCCCGCAAGTCTCCCCATCTTTGATTCCCCTAGGTCTCTAGATTTCAGAAATGCACAGGATTGGTAGGTTTCCCTAGGTGCCGGCTGAGTTAGAGGCCAAAATCTACAGGTAGGCATTTTGTTAAAAACACCTCTGTTTTCTTTCAAAAATGTAGATGTGTCCACGTTGCGCTTTGGGGCGTTTCCTGTCGCGTGCGCTAGGCCTACCCACACAAGTGAGGTATCATTTTTATCGGGAGACTTGGGGGAACGCTGGGTGGAAGGAAATTTGTTGCTCCTCTCAGATTCCAGAACTTTCAGCCACAGAAATGTGAGGAACGTGTGTTTTATTAGCCAAATTTTGAGGTTTGCAAAGGATTCTGGGTAACAGAACCTGGTCCGAGCCCCCCAAGTCACCCCATCTTGGATTCCCCTAGGTTTCTAGTTTTCAGAAATGCACAGGTTTGGTAGGTTTCCCTAGGTGCCGGCTGAGCTAGAGGCCAAAATCTACAGGTAGGCACTTCGCAAAAAACACCACTGTTTTCTTTCAAGAATTTTGATGTGTCCACGTTGCGCTTTGGGGCGTTTCCTGTCGCTGGCGCTAGGCCTACCCACACAAGTGAGGTATCATTTTTATCGTGAGACTTGGGGTAACGCTGGGTGGAAGGAAATTTGTGGCTCCTCTCAGATTCCAGAACTTTCTGCCACAGAAATGTGAGGAACGTGTGTTTTTTTAGCCAGATTTTGAGGTTTAAAAAGGATTCTGGGTAACAGAACCTGGTCCGAGCCCCGCAAGTCACCCCATCTTGGATTCCCCAAGGTCTCTAGTTTTCAGAAATGCACAGGTTTTGTAGTTTTCCCTAGGTGCCGGCTGAGCTAGAGGCCAAAATCTACAGGTAGGCACTTCGCAAAAAACACCTCTGTTTTCTTTCAAAAATTTAGATGTGTCCACGTTGCGCTTTGGGGCGTTTCCTGTCGCAGGCGCTAGGCCTACCCACACAAGTGAGGTATCATTTTTATCGGGAGACTTGGGGGAACACTGGGTGGAAGGAAATTTGTGGCTCCTCTCAGATTCCAGAACTTTCTGCCACAGAAATGTGAGGAACGTGTGTTTTTTTAGCCAAATTTTGAGGTTTGCAAAGGATTCTGGGTAACCGAACCTGGTCCGAGACCCGCAAGTCACCCCATCTTGGATTCCCCTAGGTCTCTAGTTTTCAGAAATGCACAGGTTTGGTAGGTTTCCCTAGGTGCCGGCTGAGCTAGAGGCCAAAATCTAGAGGTAGGCACTTCGCAAAAAACACCTCTGTTTTCTTTCAAAAATTTAGATGTGTCCACGTTGCGCTTTGGGGCGTTTCCTGTCGCGGGCGCTAGGCCTACCCACACAAGTGAGGTATCATTTTTATCGGGGACTTGGGGGAACGCTGGGTGGAAGGAAATTTGTGGCTCCTCTCAGATTCCAGAACTTTCTGCCACAGAAATGTGAGGAACGTTGATTTTTTTTAGCCAAATTTTGAGGTTTGCAAAGGATTCTGGGTAACAGAACCTGGTCCGAGCCCCGCAAGTCACCCCATCTTGGATTCCCCTAGGTCTCTAGTTTTCAGAAATGCACAGGTTTTGTAGGTTTCCCTAGGTGCCGGCTGAGCTAGAGGCCAAAATCTACAGGTAGGCACTTCGCAAAAAGCACCTCTATTTTCTTTCAAAAATTTATATGTGTCCACGTTGCGCTTTGGGGCGTTTCCTGTCGCGGTCGCTAGGCCTACCCACACAAGTGAGGTATCATTTTTATCGGTAGACTTGGGGGAACGCTGGGTGGAAGGAAATTTGTGGCTCCTCTCAGATTCCAGAACTTTCTGCCACAGAAATGTGAGGAACATGTGTTTTCTTAGCCAAATTTTGAGGTTTGCAAAGGATTCTGGGTAACAGAACCTGGTCCGAGCCCCGCAAGTCACCCCATCTTGGATTCCCTTAGGTCTCTAGATTTCAGAAATGCACAGGTTTGGTAGGTTTCCCTAGGTGCCGGCTGAGCTAGAGGCCAAAATCTACAGGTAGGCACTTCGCAAAAGACACCTCTGTTTTCTTTCAAAAATTTAGATGTGTCCAGGTTTCGCTTTGGGGCGTTTCCTGTCGCGGGCGCAAGGCCTACCCACACAAGTGAGGTATCATTTTTATCGGGAGACTTGGGGGAACGCTGGGTGGAAGGAAATTTGTGGCTCCTCTCAGATTCCAGAACTTTTTGCCACAGAAATGAGAGGAACGTGTGTTTTATGAGCCAAATTTTGAGGTTTGCAAAGGTTTCTGGGTAACAGAACCGGGTCCGAGCCCCGCAAGTCTCCCCATCTTTGATTCCCCTAGGTCTCTAGATTTCAGAAATGCACAGGATTGGTAGGTTTCCCTAGGTGCCGGCTGAGTTAGAGGCCAAAATCTACAGGTAGGCATTTTGTTAAAAACACCTCTGATTTCTTTCAAAAATGTAGATGTGTCCACTTTGCGCTTTGGGGCGTTTCCTGTCGCGGGCGCTAGGCCTACCCACACAAGTGAGGTATCATTTTTATCGGGAGACTTGGGGGAACGCTGGGTGGAAGGAAATTTGTGGCTCCTCTCAGATTCCAGAACTTTCTGCCACAGAAATGTGAGGAACGTGTGTTTTTTTAGCCACATTTTGAGGTTTACAAAGGATTCTGGGTAACAGAACCTGGTCCGAGACCCGCAAGTCACCCCATCTTGGATTCCCCTAGGTCTCTAGTTTTCAGAAATGCACAGGTTTGGTAGGTTTCCCTAGGTGCCGGCTGAGCTAGAGGCCAAAATCTACAGGTAGGCACTTCGCAAAAAACACCTCTGTTTTCTTTCAAAAATTTAGATGTGTCCATGTTGCGCTTTGGGGCGTTTCCTGTCGCGGGCGCTAGGCCTACCCACACAAGTGAGGTATCATTTTTATCGGGAGACTTGGGGGAATGCTGGGTGGAAGGAAATTTGTGGCTCCTCTCAGATTCCAGAAATTTCTGCCACAGAAATGTGAGGAATGTGTGTTTTTTTAGCCAAATTTGGAGGTTTGCAAAGGATTCTGGGTAACAGAACCTGGTCCGAGCCCCGCAAGTCACCCCATCTTGGATTCCCCTAGGTCTCTAGTTTTCAGAAATGCACAGTTTTGGTAGGTTTTCCTAGGTGCCGGCTGAGCTAGAGGCCAAAATCTACAGGTAGGCACTTCGCAAAAAACACCTCTGTTTTCTTTCAAAAATTTAGATGTGTCCACGTTGCTCTTTGGGGCGTTTCCTGTCGCGGGCGCTAGGCCTACCCACACAAGTGAGATATCATTTTTATCGGGAGACTTGGGGGAACGCTGGGTGGAAGGAAATTTGTGGCTCCTCTCAGATTCCAGAACTTTCTGCCACAGAAATGTGAGGAACGTGTGTTTTTTTAGCCAAATTTGGAGGTTTGCAAAGGATTCTGGGTAACAGAACCTGGTCCGAGCCCCGCAACTCACCCCATCTTGGATTCCCCTAGGTCTCTAGTTTTCAGAAATGCACAGGTTTGGTAGGTTTCCCTGGGTGCCGGCTTAGCTAGAGGCCAAAATCTACAGGTAGGCACTTCGCAAAAAACACCTCTGTTTTCTTTCAAAAATTTAGATGTGTCCACGTTGCGCTTTGGGGCGTTTCCTGTCGCAGGTGCTAGGCCTACCCACACAAGTGAGGTATCATTTTTATCGGGAGACTTGGGGGAACGCTGGGTGGAAGAAAATTTGTGGCTCCTCTCAAATTCCAGAACTTTCTGCCACAGAAATCTGAGGAACGTGTGTTTTTTTAGCCAGATTTTGAGGTTTGCAAAGGATTCTGGGTAACAGAACCTGGTCCGAGACCCGCAAGTCACCCCATCTTGGATTCCCCTAGGTCTCTAGTTTTCAGAAATGCACAGGTTTGGTAGGTTTCCCTAGGTGCCGGCAGAGCTAGAGGCCAAAATCTACAGGTAGGCACTTCGCAAAAAGCACCTCTATTTTCTTTCAAAAATTTATATGTGTCCACGTTGCGCTTTGGGGCGTTTCCTGTCGCGGTCGCTAGGCCTACCCACACAAGTGAGCTATCATTTTTATCGGGAGACTTGGGGGAACGCTGGGTGGAAGGAAATTTGTGGCTCCTCTCAGATTCCAGAACTTTCTGCCACAGAAATGTGAGGAACGTGTGTTTTTTTAGCCAAATTTGGAGGTTTGCAAAGGATTCTGGGTAACAGAACCTGGTCCGAGACCCGCAAGTCACCCCATCTTGGATTCCCCTAGGTCTCTAGTTTTCAGAAATGCACAGGTTTGGTAGGTTTCCCTAGGTGCCGGCTGAGCTAGAGGCCAAAATCTACAGGTAGGCACTTCGCAAAAAACACCTCTGTCTTCTTTCAAAAATTTAGATGTGTCCATGTTGCGCTTTGGGGCGTTTCCTGTCGCGGGCGCTAGGCCTACCCACACAAGTGAGGTATCATTTTTATCGGGAGACTTGGGGGAACGCTGGGTGGAAGGAAATTTGTGGCTCCTCTCAGATTCCAGAACTTTCTGCCACAGAAATGTGAGGAACATGTGTTTTTTTAGCCAAATTTTGAGGTTTGCAAAGGATTCTGGGTAACAGAACCTGGTCCGAGCCCCGCAAGTCACCCCATCTTGGATTCCCCTAGGTCTCTAGTTTTCAGAAATGCACAGGTTTGGTAGGGTTCCCTAGGTGCCGGCTGAGCTAGAGGCCAAAATCTAGAGGTAGGCACTTCGCAAAAAACACCTCTGTTTTCTTTCAAAAATTTAGATGTGTCCACGTTGCGCTTTGGGGCGTTTCCTGTCGCGGGCGCTAGGCCTACCCACACAAGTGAGGTATCATTTTTATCGGGAGACTTGGGGGAACGCTGGGTGGAAGGAAATTTGTGGCTCCTCTCAGATTCCAGAACTTTCTGCCACAGAAATGTGAGGAACGTGTGTTTTTTTAGCCAAATTTTGAGGTTTGCAAAGGATTCTGGGTAACAGAACCTGGTCCGAGCCCCGCAAGTCACCCCATCTTGGATTCCGCTAGGTCTCTAGTTTTCAGAAATGCACAGGTTTGGTAGGTTTTCATAGGTGCCGGCTGAGCAAAAGGCCAAAATCTACAGGGAGGCACTTCGCAAAAAACACCTCTGTTTTCTTTCAAAAATTTAGATGTGTCCACGTTGCGCTTTGGGGCGTTTCCTGTCGCGGGTGCTAGGCCTACCCACACAAGTGAGGAATCATTTTTATCGGGAGACTTGGGGGAACGCTGGGTGGAAGGAAATTTGTGGCTCCTCTCAGATTCCAGAACTTTCTGCCACAGAAATGTGAGGAACGTGTGTTTTTTTAGCCAAATTTTGAGGTTTGCAAAGGATTCTGGGTAACAGAACCTGGTCCGAGCCCCGCCAGTCACCCCATCTTGGATTCCCCTAGGTCTCTAGTTATCAGAAATGCACAAGTTTGGTAGGTTTCCCTAGGTGCCGGCTGAGCTAGAGGCCAAAATCTACAGGTAGGCACTTCGCAAAAAGCACCTCTATTTTCTTTCAAAAATGTATATGTGTCCACGTTGCGCTTTGGGGCGTTTCCTGTCGCGGTCGCTAGGCCTACCCACACAAGTGAGGTATCATTTTTATCGGGAGACTTGCGGGAACGCTGGGTGGAAGGAAATTTGTGGCTCCTCTCAGATTCGAGAACTTTCTTCCACAGAAATGTGAGGAACGTGTGTTTTTTTAGCCAAATTTGGATGTTTGCAAAGGATTCTGGGTAACAGAACCTGGTCCGAGCCCCGCAAGTCACCCCATCTTGGATTCCCCTAGGTCTCTAGTTTTCAGAAATGCACAAGTTTGGTAGGTTTCCCTAGGTGCCGGCTGAGCTAGAGGCCAAAATCTACAGGTAAGCACTTCGCAAAAAACACCTCTGTTTTCTTTCAAAAATTTAGATGTGTCCACGTTGCGCTTTGGGGCGTTTCCTGTCGCGGGCGCTAGGCCTACCCACACAAGTGAGGTATCATTTTTATCGGGAGACTTGGGGGAACGCTGGGTGGAAGGACATTTGTGGCTCCTCTCAGATTCCAGAACTTTCTGCCACAGAAATGTGAGGAACATGTGTTTTTTTAGCCAAATTTTGAGGTTTACAAGGGATTCTGGGTAACAGAACCTGGTCTGAGCCCCGCAAGTCACCCCATCTTGGATTCCCCTAGGTCTCTAGTTTTCAGAAATGCACAGGTTTGGTAGGTTTCCCTAGGTGCCGGCTATGCTAGAGGCCAAAATCTACAGGTAAGCACTTCGCAAAAAACACCTCTGTTTTCTTTCAAAAATTTAGATGTGTCCACGTTGCGCTTTGGGGCGTTTCCTGTCGCGGGCGTTAGGCCTACCCACACAAGTGAGGTATCATTTTTATCGGTAGACTTGGGGGAACGCTGGGTGGAAGGAAATTTGTGGCTCCTCTCAGATTCCAGAACTTTCTGCCACAGAAATGTGAGGAACATGTGTTTTCTTAGCCAAATTTTGAGGTTTGCAAAGGATTCTGGGTAACAGAACCTGGTCCGAGCCCCGCAAGTCACCCCATCTTGGATTCCCCTACGTCTCTAGATTTCAGAAATGCACAGGTTTGGTAGGTTTCCCTAGGTGCCGGCTGAGCTAGAGGCCAAAATCTACAGGTAGGCACTTCGCAAAAGACACCTCTGTTTTCTTTCAAAAATTTAGATGTGTCCAGGTTTCGCTTTGGGGCGTTTCCTGTCGCGGGCGCTAGGCCTACCCACACAAGTGAGGTATCATTTTTATCGGGAGACTTGGGGGAACGCTGGGAGGAAGGAAATTTGTGGCTCCTCTCAGATTCCAGAACTTTCTGCCACAGAAATGTGAGGAACATGTGTTTTTTTAGCCAAATTTTGAGGTTTACAAGGGATTCTGGGTAACAGAACCTGGTCCGAGCCCCGCAAGTCACCCCATCTTGGATTCCCCTAGGTCTCTAGTTTTCAGAAATGCACAAGTTTGGTAGGTTTCCCTAGGTGCCGGCTGAGCTAGAGGCCAAAATCTACAGGTAAGCACTTCGCAAAAAACACCTCTGTTTTCTTTCAAAAATTTAGATGTGTCCACGTTGCGCTTTGGGGCGTTTCCTGTCGCGGGCGCTAGGCCTACCCACACAAGTGAGGTATCATTTTTATCGGGAGACTTGGGGGAACGCTGGGTGGAAGGAAATTTGTGGCTCCTCTCAGATTCGAGAACTTTCTTCCACAGAAATGTGAGGAACGTGTGTTTTTTTAGCCAAATTTGGAGGTTTGCAAAGGATTCTGGGTAACAGAACCTGGTCCGAGCCCCGCAAGTCACCCCATCTTGGATTCCCCTAGGTCTCTAGTTTTCAGAAATGCACAAGTTTGGTAGGTTTCCCTAGGTGCCGGCTGAGCTAGAGGCCAAAATCTACAGGTAAGCACTTCGCAAAAAACACCTCTGTTTTCTTTCAAAAATTTAGATGTGTCCACGTTGCGCTTTGGGGCGTTTCCTGTCGCGGGCGCTAGGCCTACCCACACAAGTGAGGTATCATTTTTATCGGGAGACTTGGGGGAACGCTGGGTGGAAGGACATTTGTGGCTCCTCTCAGATTCCAGAACATTCTGCCACAGAAATGTGAGGAACATGTGTTTTTTTAGCCAAATTTTGAGGTTTACAAGGGATTCTGGGTAACAGAACCTGGTCTGAGCCCCGCAAGTCACCCCATCTTGGATTCCCCTAGGTCTCTAGTTTTCAGAAATGCACAGGTTTGGTAGGTTTCCCTAGGTGCCGGCTATGCTAGAGGCCAAAATCTACAGGTAAGCACTTCGCAAAAAACACCTCTGTTTTCTTTCAAAAATTTAGATGTGTCCACGTTGCGCTTTGGGGCGTTTCCTGTCGCGGGCGTTAGGCCTACCCACACAAGTGAGGTATCATTTTTATCGGTAGACTTGGGGGAACGCTGGGTGGAAGGAAATTTGTGGCTCCTCTCAGATTCCAGAACTTTCTGCCACAGAAATGTGAGGAACATGTGTTTTCTTAGCCAAATTTTGAGGTTTGCAAAGGATTCTGGGTAACAGAACCTGGTCCGAGCCCCGCAAGTCACCCCATCTTGGATTCCCCTAGGTCTCTAGATTTCAGAAATGCACAGGTTTGGTAGGTTTCCCTAGGTGCCGGCTGAGCTAGAGGCCAAAATCTACAGGTAGGCACTTCGCAAAAGACACCTCTGTTTTCTTTCAAAAATTTAGATGTGTCCAGGTTTCGCTTTGGGGCGTTTACTGTCGCGGGCGCTAGGCCTACCCACACAAGTGAGGTATCATTTTTATCGGGAGACTTGGGGGAACGCTGGGAGGAAGGAAATTTGTGGCTCCTCTCAGATTCCAGAACTTTCTGCCACAGAAATGTGAGGAACATGTGTTTTTTTAGCCAAATTTTTAGGTTTACAAGGGATTCTGGGTAACAGAACCTGGTCCGAGCCCCGCAAGTCACCCCATCTTGGATTCCCCTAGGTCTCTAGTTTTCAGAAATGCACAAGTTTGGTAGGTTTCCCTAGGTGCCGGCTGAGCTAGAGGCCAAAATCTACAGGTAAGCACTTCGCAAAAAACACCTCTGTTTTCTTTCAAAAATTTAGATGTGTCCACGTTGCGCTTTGGGGCGTTTCCTGTCGCGGGCGCTAGGCCTACCCACACAAGTGAGGTATCATTTTTATCGGGAGACTTGGGGGAACGCTGGGTGGAAGGAAATTTGTGGCTCCTCTCAGATTCCAGAACTTTCTGCCACAGAAATGTGAGGAACATGTGTTTTTTTAGCCAAATTTTGAGGTTTACAAGGGATTCTGGGTAACAGAACCTGGTCCGAGCCCCGCAAGTCACCCCATCTTGGATTCCCCTAGGTCTCTAGTTTTCAGAAATGCACAAGTTTGGTAGGTTTCCCTAGGTGCCGGCTGAGCTAGAGGCCAAAATCTACAGGTAAGCACTTCGCAAAAAACACCTCTGTTTTCTTTCAAAAATTTAGATGTGTCCACGTTGCGCTTTGGGGCGTTTCCTGTCGCGGGCGCTAGGCCTACCCACACAAGTGAGGTATCATTTTTATCGGGAGACTTGGGGGAACGCTGGGTGGAAGGAAATTTGTGGCTCCTCTCAGATTCCAGAACTTTCTGCCACAGAAATGTGAGGAACATGTGTTTTTTTAGCCAAATTTTGAGGTTTACAAGGGATTCTGGGTAACAGAACCTGGTCTGAGCCCCGCAAGTCACCCCATCTTGGATTCCCCTAGGTCTCTAGTTTTCAGAAATGCACAGGTTTGGTAGGTTTCCCTAGGTGCCGGCTATGCTAGAGGCCAAAATCTACAGGTAAGCACTTCGCAAAAAACACCTCTGTTTTCTTTCAAAAATTTAGATGTGTCCACGTTGCGCTTTGGGGCGTTTCCTGTCGCGGGCGTTAGGCCTACCCACACAAGTGAGGTATCATTTTTATCGGTAGACTTGGGGGAACGCTGGGTGGAAGGAAATTTGTGGCTCCTCTCAGATTCCAGAACTTTCTGCCACAGAAATGTGAGGAACATGTGTTTTCTTAGCCAAATTTTGAGGTTTGCAAAGGATTCTGGGTAACAGAACCTGGTCCGAGCCCCGCAAGTCACCCCATCTTGGATTCCCCTAGGTCTCTAGATTTCAGAAATGCACAGGTTTGGTAGGTTTCCCTAGGTGCCGGCTGAGCTAGAGGCCAAAATCTACAGGTAGGCACTTCGCAAAAGACACCTCTGTTTTCTTTCAAAAATTTAGATGTGTCCAGGTTTCGCTTTGGGGCGTTTCCTGTCGCGGGCGCTAGGCCTACCCACACAAGTGAGGTATCATTTTTATCGGGAGACTTGGGGGAACGCTGGGAGGAAGGAAATTTGTAGCTCCTCTCAGATTCCAGAACTTTCTGCCACAGAAATGTGAGGAACATGTGTTTTTTTAGCCAAATTTTGAGGTTTACAAGGGATTCTGGGTAACAGAACCTGGTCCGAGCCCCGCAAGTCACCCCATCTTGGATTCCCCTAGGTCTCTAGTTTTCAGAAATGCACAAGTTTGGTAGGTTTCCCTAGGTGCCGGCTGAGCTAGAGGCCAAAATCTACAGGTAAGCACTTCGCAAAAAACACCTCTGTTTTCTTTCAAAAATTTAGATGTGTCCACGTTGCGCTTTGGGGCGTTTCCTGTCGCGGGCGCTAGGCCTACCCACACAAGTGAGGTATCATTTTTATCGGGAGACTTGGGGGAACGCTGGGTGGAAGGAAATTTGTGGCTCCTCTCAGATTCCAGAACTTTCTGCCACAGAAATGTGAGGAACATGTGTTTTTTTAGCCAAATTTTGAGGTTTACAAGGGATTCTGGGTAACAGAACCTGGTCCGAGCCCCGCAAGTCACCCCATCTTGGATTCCCCTAGGTCTCTAGTTTTCAGAAATGCACAAGTTTGGTAGGTTTCCCTAGGTGCCGGCTGAGCTAGAGGCCAAAATCTACAGGTAAGCACTTCGCAAAAAACACCTCTGTTTTCTTTCAAAAATTTAGATGTGTCCACGTTGCGCTTTGGGGCGTTTCCTGTCGCGGGCGCTAGGCCTACCCACACAAGTGAGGTATCATTTTTATCGGGAGACTTGGGGGAACGCTGGTTGGAAGGAAATTTGTGGCTCCTCTCAGATTCCAGAACTTTCTGCCACAGAAATGTGAGGAACATGTGTTTTTTTAGCCAAATTTTGAGGTTTACAAGGGATTCTGGGTAACAGAACCTGGTCTGAGCCCCGCAAGTCACCCCATCTTGGATTCCCCTAGGTCTCTAGTTTTCAGAAATGCACAGGTTTGGTAGGTTTCCCTAGGTGCCGGCTATGCTAGAGGCCAAAATCTACAGGTAAGCACTTCGCAAAAAACACCTCTGTTTTCTTTAAAAAATTTAGATGTGTCCACGTTGCGCTTTGGGGCGTTTCCTGTCGCGGGCGTTAGGCCTACCCACACAAGTGAGGTATCATTTTTATCGGTAGACTTGGGGGAACGCTCGGTGGAAGGAAATTTGTGGCTCTTCTCAGATTCCAGAACTTTTTGCCACAGAAATGAGAGGAAAGTGTGTTTTTTGAGCCAAATTTTGAGGTTTGCAAAGGTTTCTGGGTAACAGAACCGGGTCCGAGCCCCGCAAGTCACCCCATCTTTGATTCCCCTAGGTCTCTAGATTTCAGAAATGCACAGGATTGGTAGGTTTCCCTAGGTGCCGGCTGAGTTAGAGGCCAAAATCTACAGGTAGGCATTTTGTAAAAAACACCTCTGTTTTCTTTCAAAAATGTAGATGTGTCCACGTTGCGCTTTGGGGCGTTTCCTGTCGCGGGCGCTAGGCCTACCCACACAAGTGAGGTATCATTTTTATCGGGAGACTTGGGGGAACGCTGGGTGGAAGGAAATTTGTTGCTCCTCTCAGATTCCAGAACTTTCTGCCACAGAAATGTGAGGAACGTGTGTTTTATTAGCCAAATTTTGAGGTTTGCAAAGGATTCTGGGTAACAGAACCTGGTCCGAGCCCCCCAAGTCACCCAATCTTGGATTCCCCTAGGTTTCTAGTTTTCAGAAATGCACAGGTTTGGTAGGTTTCCCTAGGTGCCGGCTGAGCTAGAGGCCAAAATCTACAGGTAGGCACTTCGCAAAAAACACCACTGTTTTCTTTCAAGAATTTTGATGAGTCAACGTTGCGCTTTGGGGCGTTTCCTGTCGCTGGCGCTAGGCCTACCCACACAAGTGAGGTATCATTTTTATCGTGAGACTTGGGGTAACGCTGGGTGGAAGGAAATTTGTGGCTCCTCTCAGATTCCAGAACTTTCTGACACAGAAATGTGAGGAACATGTGTTTTTTTAGCCAAATTTTGAGGTTTACAAGGGATTCTGGGTAACAGAACCTGGTCCGAGCCCCGCAAGTCACCCCATCTTGGATTCCCCTAGGTCTCTAGTTTTCAGAAATGCACAAGTTTGGTAGGTTTCCCTAGGTGCCGGCTGAGCTAGAGGCCAAAATCTACAGGTAAGCACTTCGCAAAAAACACCTCTGTTTTCTTTCAAAAATTTAGATGTGTCCACGTTGCGCTTTGGGGCGTTTCCTGTCGCGTGCGCTAGGCCTACCCACACAAGTGAGGTATCATTTTTATCGGGAGACTTGGGGGAACGCTGGGTGGAAGGAAATTTGTGGCTCCTCTCAGATTCCAGAACTTTCTGCCACAGAAATGTGAGGAACATGTGTTTTTTTAGCCAAATTTTGAGGTTTACAAGGGATTCTGGGTAACAGAACCTGGTCTGAGCCCCGCAAGTCACCCCATCTTGGATTCCCCTAGGTCTCTAGTTTTCAGAAATGCACAGGTTTGGTAGGTTTCCCTAGGTGCCGGCTATGCTAGAGGCCAAAATCTACAGGTAAGCACTTCGCAAAAAAAACCTCTGTTTTCTTTCAAAAATTTAGATGTGTCCACGTTGCGCTTTGGGGCGTTTCCTGTCGCGGGCGTTAGGCCTACCCACACAAGTGAGGTATCATTTTTATCGGTAGACTTGG
Source organism: Pleurodeles waltl (assembly GCF_031143425.1). Classification (NCBI taxonomy): domain Eukaryota; kingdom Metazoa; phylum Chordata; class Amphibia; order Caudata; family Salamandridae; genus Pleurodeles; species Pleurodeles waltl. The sequence continues at coordinate 723,027,143 of NC_090442.1, read as the reverse complement.
GGGAACGCTGGGTGGAAGGAAATTTGTGGCTCCTCTCAGATTCCAGAACTTTTTGCCACAGAAATGAGAGGAACGTGTGTTTTTTGAGCCAAATTTTGAGGTTTGCAAAGGTTTCTGGGTAACAGAACCGGGTCCGAGCCCCGCAAGTCACCCCATCTTTGATTCCCCTAGGTCTCTAGATTTCAGAAATGCACAGGATTGGTAGGTTTCCCTAGGTGCCGGCTGAGTTAGAGGCCAAAATCTACAGGTAGGCATTTTGTAAAAAACACCTCTGTTTTCTTTCAAAAATGTAGATGTGTCCACGTTGCGCTTTGGGGCGTTTCCTGTCGCGGGCGCTAGGCCTACCCACACAAGTGAGGTATCATTTTTATCGGGAGACTTGGGGGAACGCTGGGTGGAAGGAAATTTGTTGCTCCTCTCAGATTCCAGAACTTTCTGCCACAGAAATGTGAGGAACGTGTGTTTTATTAGCCAAATTTTGAGGTTTGCAAAGGATTCTGGGTAACAGAACCTGGTCCGAGCCCCCCAAGTCACCCCATCTTGGATTCCCCTAGGTTTCTAGTTTTCAGAAATGCACAGGTTTGGTAGGTTTCCCTAGGTGCCGGCTGAGCTAGAGGCCAAAATCTACAGGTAGGCACTTCGCAAAAAACACCACTGTTTTCTTTCAAGAATTTTGATGTGTCCACGTTGCGCTTTGGGGCGTTTCCTGTCGCTGGCGCTAGGCCTACCCACACAAGTGAGGTATCATTTTTATCGTGAGACTTGGGGTAACGCTGGGTGGAAGGAAATTTGTGGCTCCTCTCAGATTCCAGAACTTTCTGCCACAGAAATGTGACGAACGTGTGTTTTTTTAGCCAGATTTTGAGGTTTACAAAGGATTCTGGGTAACAGAACCTGGACCGAGCCCCGCAAGTCACCCCATCTTGGATTCCCCAAGGTCTCTAGTTTTCAGAAATGCACAGGTTTTGTAGTTTTCCCTAGGTGCCGGCTGAGCTAGAGGCCAAAATCTACAGGTAGGCACTTCGCAAAAAACACCTCTGTTTTCTTTCAAAAATTTAGATGTGTCCACGTTGCACTTTGGGGCGTTTCCTGTCGCAGGCGCTAGGCCTACCCACACAAGTGTGGTATCATTTTTATCGGGAGACTTGGGGGAAAACTGGGTGGAAGGAAATTTGTGGCTCCTCTCAGATTCCAGAACTTTCTGCCACAGAAATGTGAGGAACGTGTGTTTTTTTAGCCAAATTTTGAGGTTTGCAAAGGATTCTGGGTAACCGAACCTGGTCCGAGACCCGCAAGTCACCCCATCTTGGATTCCCCTAGGTCTCTAGTTTTCAGAAATGCACAGGTTTGGTAGGTTTCCCTAGGTGCCGGCTGAGCTAGAGGCCAAAATCTAGAGGTAGGCACTTCGCAAAAAACACCTCTGTTTTCTTTCAAAAATTTAGATGTGTCCACGTTGCGCTTTGGGGCGTTTCCTGTCGCGGGCGCTAGGCCTACCCACACAAGTGAGGTATCATTTTTATCGGGAGACTTGGGGGAACGCTGGGTGGAAGGAAATTTGTGGCTCCTCTCAGATTCCAGAACTTTCTGCCACAGAAATGTGAGGAACGTTGATTTTTTTTAGCCAAATTTTGAGGTTTGCAAAGGATTCTGGGTAACAGAACCTGGTCCGAGCCCTGCAAGTCACCCCATCTTGGATTCCCCTAGGTCTCTAGTTTTCAGAAATGCACAGGTTTTGTAGGTTTCCCTAGGTGCCGGCTGAGCTAGAGGCCAAAATCTACAGGTAGGCACTTCGCAAAAAGCACCTCTATTTTCTTTCAAAAATTTATATGTGTCCACGTTGCGCTTTGGGGCGTTTCCTGTCGCGGTCGCTAGGCCTACCCACACAAGTGAGGTATCATTTTTATCGGTAGACTTGGGGGAACGCTGGGTGGAAGGAAATTTGTGGCTCCTCTCAGATTCCAGAACTTTCTGCCACAGAAATGTGAGGAACATGTGTTTTCTTAGCCAAATTTTGAGGTTTGCAAAGGATTCTGGGTAACAGAACCTGGTCCGAGCCCCGCAAGTCACCCCATCTTGGATTCCCTTAGGTCTCTAGATTTCAGAAATGCACAGGTTTGGTAGGTTTCCCTAGGTGCCGGCTGAGCTAGAGGCCAAAATCTACAGGTAGGCACTTCGCAAAAGACACCTCTGTTTTCTTTCAAAAATTTAGATGTGTCCAGGTTTTGCTTTGGGGCGTTTCCTGTCGCGGGCGCTAGACCTACCCACACAAGTGAGGTATCATTTTTATCGGGAGACTTGGGGGAACGCTGGGTGGAAGGAAATTTGAGGCTCCTCTCAGATTCCAGAACTTTTTGCCACAGAAATGAGAGGAACGTGTGTTTTTTTAGCCAAATTTTGAGGTTTGCAAAGGTTTCTGGGTAACAGAACCGGGTCCGAGCCCCGCAAGTCACCCCATCTTTGATTCCCCTAGGTCTCTAGATTTCAGAAATGCACAGGATTGGTAGGTTTCCCTAGGTGCCGGCTGAGTTAGAGGCCAAAATCTACAGGTAGGCATTTTGTAAAAAACACCTCTGTTATCTTTCAAAAATGTAGATGTGTCCACGTTGTGCTTTGGGGCGTTTCCTGTCGCGGGCGCTAGGCCTACCCACACAAGTGAGGTATCATTTTTATCGGGAGACTTGGGGGAACGCTGGGTGGAAGGAAATTTGTGGCTCCTCTCAGATTCCAGAACTTTCTGCCACAGAAATGTGAGGAACGTGTGTTTTTTTAGCCACATTTTGAGGTTTACAAAGGATTCTGGGTAACAGAACCTGGTCCGAGACCCGCAAGTCACCCCATCTTGGATTCCCCTAGGTCTCTAGTTTTCAGAAATGCACAGGTTTGGTAGGTTTCCCTAGGTGCCGGCTGAGCTAGAGGCCAAAATCTACAGGTAGGCACTTCGCAGAAAACACCTCTGTTTTCTTTCAAAAATTTAGATGTGTCCATGTTGCGCTTTGGGGCGTTTCCTGTCGCGGGCGCTAGGCCTACCCACACAAGTGAGGTATCATTTTTATCGGGAGACTTGGGGGAATGCTGGGTAGAAGGAAATTTGTGGCTCCTCTCAGATTCCAGAAATTTCTGCCACAGAAATGTGAGGAACGTGTGTTTTTTTAGCCAAATTTTGAGGTTTGCAAAGGATTCTGGGTAACAGAACCTGGTCCGAGCCCCGCAAGTCACCCCATCTTGGATTCCCCTAGGTCTCTAGTTTTCAGAAATGCACAGGTTTGGTAGGTTTTCCTAGGTGCCGGCTGAGCTAGAGGCCAAAATCTACAGGTAGGCACTTCGCAAAAAACACCTCTGTTTTCTTTCAAAAATTTAGATGTGTCCACGTTGCGCTTTGGGGCGTTTCCTGTCGCGGGCGCTAGGCCTACCCACACAAGTGAGGTATCATTTTTATCGGGAGACTTGGGGGAACGCTGGGTGGAAGGAAATTTGTGGCTCCTCTCAGATTCCAGAACTTTCTGCCACAGAAATGTGAGGAACATGTGTTTTTTTAGCCAAATTTTGAGGTTTGCAAAGGATTCTGGGTAACAGAACCTGGTCCGAGCCCCGCAAGTCACCCCATCTTGGATTCCCCTAGGTCTCTAGTTTTCAGAAATGCACAGGTTTGGTAGGTTTCCCTAGGTGCCGGCTGAGCTAGAGGCCACAATCTACAGGTAGGCACTTAGCAAAAAACACCTCTGTTTTCTTTCAAAAATTTAGATGTGTCCACGTTGCCCTTTGGGGCGTTTCCTGTCGCGGTCCCTAGGCCTACCCACACAAGTGAGGTATAATTTTTAACGGGAGACTTGGGGGAACGCTGGGTGGAAGGAAATTTGTGGCTCCTCTCAGATTCCAGAACTTTCTGCTACAGCAATGTGAGGAACGTGTGTTTTTTTAGCCAAATTTGGAGGTTTGCAAAGGATTCTCGGTAACAGAACCTGGTCCGAGCCGCGCAAGTCACCCCATCTTGGATTCCCCTAGGTCTCTAGTTTTCAGAAATGCACAGGTTTGGTAGGTTTCCCTAGGTGCCGGCTGAGCTAGAGGCCAAAATCTACAGGTAGGCACTTCGCAAAAAACACCTCTGTTTTCTTTCAAAAATTTAGATGTGTCCACGTTGCGCTTTGGGGCGTTTCCTGTCGCTGGCGCTAGGCCTACCCACACAAGTGAGGTATCATTTTTATCGTGAGACTTGGGGTAACGCTGGGTGGAAGGAAATTTGTGGCTCCTCTCAGATTCCAGAACTTTCTGCCACAGAAATGTGAGGAACGTGTGTTTTTTTAGCCAGATTTTGAGGTTTGCAAAGGATTCTGGGTAACAGAACCTGGTCCGAGACCCGCAAGTCACCCCATCTTGGATTCCCCAAGGTCTCTAGTTTTCAGAAATGCACAGGTTTGGTAGTTTTCCCTAGGTGCCGGCTGAGCTAGAGGCCAAAATCTACAGGTAGGCACTTCGCAAAAAACACCTCTGTTTTCTTTCAAAAATTTAGATGTGTCCACGTTGCGCTTTGGGGCGTTTCCTGTCGCGGGCGCTAGGCCTACCCACACAAGTGAGGTATCATTTTTATCGGGAGACTTGGGGGAACACTGGGTGGAAGGAAATTTGTGGCTCCTCTCAGATTCCAGAACTTTCTGCCACAGAAATGTGAGGAACGTGTGTTTTTTTAGCCAAAGTTTGAGGTTTGCAAAGGATTCTGGGTAACCGAACCTGGTCCGAGACCCGCAAGTCATCCCATCTTGGATTCCCCTAGGTCTCTAGTTTTCAGAAATGCACAGGTTTGGTAGGTTTCCCTAGGTGCCGGCTGAGCTAGAGGCCAAAATCTACAGGTAGGCACTTCGCAAAAAACACCTCTGTTTTCTTTCAAAAATTTAGATGTGTCCACGTTGCGCTTTGGGGCGTTTCCTGTCGCGGGCGCTAGGCCTACCCACACAAGTGAGGTATTATTTTTATCGGGAGACTTGGGGGAACGCTGGGTGGAAGGAAATTTGTGGCTCCTCTCAGATTCCAGAACTTTCTGCCACAGAAATGTGAGGAACGTGTGTTTTTTTAGCCAAATTTGGAGGTTTGCAAAGGATTCTGGGTAACAGAACCTGGTCCGAGCCCCGCAACTCACCCCATCTTGGATTCCCCTAGGTCTCTAGTTTTCAGAAATGCACAGGTTTGGTAGGTTTCCCTGGGTGCCGGCTTAGCTAGAGGCCAAAATCTACAGGTAGGCACTTCGCAAAAAACACCTCTGTTTTCTTTCAAAAAATTAGATGTGTCCACGTTGCGCTTTGGGGCGTTTCCTGTCGCGGGTGCTAGGCCTTCCCACACAAGTGAGGTATCATTTTTATCGGGAGACTTGGGGGAACGCTGGGTGGAAGGAAATTTGTGGCTCCTCTCAGATTCCAGAACTTTCTGCCACAGAAATGTGAGGAACGTGTGTTTTTTTAGCCAGATTTTGAGGTTTGCAAAGGATTCTGGGTAACAGAACCTGGTCCGAGACCCGCAAGTCACCCCATCTTGGATTGCCCAAGGTCTCTAGTTTTCAGAAATGTACAGGTTTGGTAGGTTTCCCTAGGTGCCGGCTGAGCTAGAAGCCAAAATCTACAGGTAGGCACTTCGCAAAAAACACCTCTGTTTTCTTTCAAAAATTTAGATGCGTCCACATTGCGCTTTGGGGTGTTTCCTGTCGCGGGCGCTAGGCCTACCCACACAAGTGAGGTATCATTTTTATCGGGAGACTTGGGGGAACGCTGGGTGGAAGGAAATTTGTGGCTCCTCTCAGATTCCAGAACTTTCTGCCACAGAAATGTGAGGAACATGTGTTTTTTTAGCCAAATTTTGAGGTTTGCAAAGGATTCTGGGTAACAGAACCTGGTCTGAGCCCCGCAAGTCACCCCATCTTGGATTCCCCTAGGTCTCTAGTTTTCAGAAATGCACAGGTTTGGTAGGTTTCCCTAGGTGCCGGCAGAGCTAGAGGCCAAAATCTACAGGTAGGCACTTTGCAAAAAGCACCTCTATTTTCTTTCAAAAATTTATATGTGTCCACGTTGCGCTTTGGGGCGTTTCCTGTCGCGGTCGCTAGGACTACCCACACAAGTGAGGTATCATTTTTATCGGGAGACTTGGGGGAACGCTGGGTGGAAGGAAATTTGTGGCTCCTCTCAGATTCCAGAACTTTCTGCCACAGAAATGTGAGGAACGTGTGTTTTTTTAGCCAAATTTGGAGGTTTGCAAAGGATTCTGGGTAACAGAACCTGGTCCGAGCCCCGCAAGTCACCCCATCTTGGATTCCCCTAGGTCTCTAGTTTTCAGAAATGCACAGGTTTGGTAGGTTTCCCTGGGTGCCGACTTACCTAGAGGCCAAAATCTACAGGTAGGCACTTCGCAAAAAACACCTCTGTTTTCTTTCAAAAATTTAGATGTGTCCACGTTGCGCTTTGGGGCGTTTCCTGTCGCGGGTGCTAGGCCTACCCACACAAGTGAGGTATCATTTTTATCGGGAGACTTGGGGGAACGCTGGGTGGAAGAAAATGTGTGGCTCCTCTCAGATTCCAGAACTTTCTGCCACAGAAATGTGAGGAACGTGTGTTTTTTTAGCCAGATTTTGAGGTTTGCAAAGGATTCTGGGTAACAGAACCTGGTCCGAGACCCGCAAGTCACCCCATCTTGGATTGCCCAAGGTCTCTAGTTTTCAGAAATGCACAGGTTTGGTAGGTTTCCCTAGGTGCCGGCTGAGCTAGAGGCCAAAATCTACAGGTAGGCACTTCGCAAAAAACACCTCTGTTTTCTTTAAAAAATTTAGATGTGTCCACGTTGCGCTTCGGGGCGTTTCCTGTCGCGGGCGCTAGGCCTACCCACACAAGTGAGGTATCATTTTTATCGGGAGACTTGGGGGAACGCTGGGTGGAAGGAAATTTGTGGCTCCTCTCAGATTCCAGAACTTTCTGCCACAGAAATGTGAGGAACATGTGTTTTTTTAGCCAAATTTTGAGGTTTGCAAAGGATTCTGGGTAACAGAACCTGGTCCGAGCCCCGCAAGTCACCCCATCTTGGATTCCCCTAGGTCTCTAGTTTTCAGAAATGCACAGGTTTGGTAGGTTTCCCTAGGTGCCGGCGGAGCTAGAGGCCAAAATCTACAGGTAGGCACTTCGCAAAAAACACCTCTGTTTTCTTTCAAAAATTTAGATGTGTCCACGTTGCGCTTTGGGGCGTTTCATGTCGCGGGCGCTAGGCCTACCCACACAAGTGAGGTATCATTTTTATCGGGAGACTTGGGGGAACGCTGGGTGGAAGGAAATTTGTGGCTCCTCTCAGATTCCAGAACTTTCTGCCACAGAAATGTGAGGAACGTGTGTTTTTTTAGCCAAATTTTGAGGTTTGCAAAGGATTCTGGGTAACCGAACCTGGTCCGAGAGCCGCAAGTCACCCCATTTTGGATTCGCCTAGGTCTCTAGTTTTCAGAAATGCACAGGTTCGGTAGGTTTCCATAGGTGCCGGCTCAGCTAGAGGCCAAAATCTACAGGTAGGCACTTCGCAAAAAACACCTCTGTTTTCTTTCAAAAATTTAGATGTGTCCACGTTGCGCTTTGGGGCGTTTCCTGTCGCGGGCGCTAGGCCTACCCACACAAGTGAGGTATCATTTTTATCGGGAGACTTGGGGGAACGCTGGGTGGAAGGAAATTTGTGGCTCCTCTCAGATTCCAGAACTTTCTGCCACAGAAATGTGAGGAACGTGTGTTTTTTTAGCCAAATTTTGAGGTTTGCAAAGGATTCTGGGTAACAGAACCTGGTCCGAGCCCCGCAAGTCACCCCATCTTGGATTCCCCTAGGTCTCTAGTTTTCAGAAATGCACAGGTTTGGTAGGTTTCCCTGGGTGCCGGCTTAGCTAGAGGCCAAAATCTACAGGTAGGCACTTCGCAAAAAACACCTCTGTTTTCTTTCAAAAATTTAGATGTGTCCACGTTGCGCTTTGGGGCGTTTCCTGTCGCAGGTGCTAGGCCTACCCACACAAGTGAGGTATCATTTTTATCGGGAGACTTGGGGGAACGCTGGGTGGTAGAAAATTTGTGGCTCCTCTCAGATTCCAGAACTTTCTGCCACAGAAATGTGAGGAACATGTGTTTTTTTAGCCAGATTTTGAGGTTTGCAAAGGATTCTGGGTAACAGAACCTGGTCCGAGACCCGCAAGTCACCCCATCTTGGATTCCCCTAGGTCTCTAGTTTTCAGAAATGCACAGGTTTGGTAGGTTTCCCTGGGTGCCGGCTTAGCTAGAGGCCAAAATCTACAGGTAGGCACTTCGCAAAAAACACCTCTGTTTTCTTTCAAAAATTTAGATGTGTCCACGTTGCGCTTTGGGGCGTTTCCTGTCGCGGGTGCTAGGCCTACCCACACAAGTGAGGTATCATTTTTATCGGGAGACTTGGGGGAACGCTGGGTGGAAGGAAATTTGTGGCTCCTCTCAGATTCCAGAACTTTCTGCCACAGAAATGTGAGGAACGTGTGTTTTTTTAGCCAGATTTTGAGGTTTGCAAAGGATTCTGGGTAACAGAACCTGGTCCGAGACCCGCAAGTCACCCCATCTTGGATTGCCCAAGGTCTCTAGTTTTCAGAAATGTACAGGTTTGGTAGGTTTCCCTAGGTGCCGGCTGAGCTAGAAGCCAAAATCTACAGGTAGGCACTTCGCAAAAAACACCTCTGTTTTCTTTCAAAAATTTAGATGCGTCCACATTGCGCTTTGGGGTGTTTCCTGTCGCGGGCGCTAGGCCTACCCACACAAGTGAGGTATCATTTTTATCGGGAGACTTGGGGGAACGCTGGGTGGAAGGAAATTTGTGGCTCCTCTCAGATTCCAGAACTTTCTGCCACAGAAATGTGAGGAACATGTGTTTTTTTAGCCAAATTTTGAGGTTTGCAAAGGATTCTGGGTAACAGAACCTGGTCCGAGCCCCGCAAGTCACCCCATCTTGGATTCCCCTAGGTCTCTAGTTTTCAGAAATGCACAGGTTTGGTAGGTTTCCCTAGGTGCCGGCAGAGCTAGAGGCCAAAATCTACAGGTAGGCACTTTGCAAAAAGCACCTCTATTTTCTTTCAAAAATTTATATGTGTCCACGTTGCGCTTTGGGGCGTTTCCTGTCGCGGTCGCTAGGACTACCCACACAAGTGAGGTATCATTTTTATCGGGAGACTTGGGGGAACGCTGGGTGGAAGGAAATTTGTGGCTCCTCTCAGATTCCAGAACTTTCTGCCACAGAAATGTGAGGAACATGTGTTTTTTTAGCCAAATTTGGAGGTTTGCAAAGGATTCTGGGTAACAGAACCTGGTCCGAGCCCCGCAAGTCACCCCATCTTGGATTCCCCTAGGTCTCTAGTTTTCAGAAATGCACAGGTTTGGTAGGTTTCCCTGGGTGCCGACTTACCTAGAGGCCAAAATCTACAGGTAGGCACTTCGCAAAAAACACCTCTGTTTTCTTTCAAAAATTTAGATGTGTCCACGTTGCGCTTTGGGGCGTTTCCTGTCGCGGGTGCTAGGCCTACCCACACAAGTGAGGTATCATTTTTATCGGGAGACTTGGGGGAACGCTGGGTGGAAGAAAATGTGTGGCTCCTCTCAGATTCCAGAACTTTCTGCCACAGAAATGTGAGGAACGTGTGTTTTTTTAGCCAGATTTTGAGGTTTGCAAAGGATTCTGGATAACAGAACCTGGTCCGAGACCCGCAAGTCACCCCATCTTGGATTGCCCAAGGTCTCTAGTTTTCAGAAATGCACAGGTTTGGTAGGTTTCCCTAGGTGCCGGCTGAGCTAGAGGCCAAAATCTACAGGTAGGCACTTCGCAAAAAACACCTCTGTTTTCTTTAAAAAATTTAGATGTGTCCACGTTGCGCTTCGGGGCGTTTCCTGTCGCGGGCGCTAGGCCTACCCACACAAGTGAGGTATCATTTTTATCGGGAGACTTGGGGGAACGCTGGGTGGAAGGAAATTTGTGGCTCCTCTCAGATTCCAGAACTTTCTGCCACAGAAATGTGAGGAACATGTGTTTTTTTAGCCAAATTTTGAGGTTTGCAAAGGATTCTGGGTAACAGAACCTGGTCCGAGCCCCGCAAGTCACCCCATCTTGGATTCCCCTAGGTCTCTAGTTTTCAGAAATGCACAGGTTTGGTAGGTTTCCCTAGGTGCCGGCGGAGCTAGAGGCCAAAATCTACAGGTAGGCACTTCGCAAAAAACACCTCTGTTTTCTTTCAAAAATTTAGATGTGTCCACGTTGCGCTTTGGGGCGTTTCATGTCGCGGGCGCTAGGCCTACCCACACAAGTGAGGTATCATTTTTATCGGGAGACTTGGGGGAACGCTGGGTGGAAGGAAATTTGTGGCTCCTCTCAGATTCCAGAACTTTCTGCCACAGAAATGTGAGGAACGTGTGTTTTTTTTAGCCAAATTTTGAGGTTTGCAAGGATTCTGGGTAACCGAACCTGGTCCGAGAGCCGCAAGTCACCCCATTTTGGATTCGCCTAGGTCTCTAGTTTTCAGAAATGCACAGGTTCGGTAGGTTTCCATAGGTGCCGGCTCAGCTAGAGGCCAAAATCTACAGGTAGGCACTTCGCAAAAAACACCTCTGTTTTCTTTAAAAAATTTAGATGTGTCCACGTTGCGCTTTGGGGCGTTTCCTGTCGCGGGCGCTAGGCCTACCCACACAAGTGAGGTATCATTTTTATCGGGAGACTTGGGGGAACGCTGGGTGGAAGGAAATTTGTGGCTCCTCTCAGATTCCAGAACTTTCTGCCACAGAAATGTGAGGAATGTGTGTTTTTTTAGCCAAATTTTGAGGTTTGCAAAGGATTCTGGGTAACAGAACCTGGTCCGAGCCCCGCAAGTCACCCCATCTTGGATTCCCCTAGGTCTCTAGTTTTCAGAAATGCACAGGTTTGGTAGGTTTCCCTGGGTGCCGGCTTAGCTAGAGGCCAAAATCTACAGGTAGGCACTTCGCAAAAAACACCTCTGTTTTCTTTCAAAAATTTAGATGTGTCCACGTTGCGCTTTGGGGCGTTTCCTGTCGCAGGTGCTAGGCCTACCCACACAAGTGAGGTATCATTTTTATCGGGAGACTTGGGGGAACGCTGGGTGGTAGAAAATTTGTGGCTCCTCTCAGATTCCAGAACTTTCTGCCACAGAAATGTGAGGAACGTGTGTTTTTTTAGCCAGATTTTGAGGTTTGCAAAGGATTCTGGGTAACAGAACCTGGTCCGAGACCCGCAAGTCACCCCATCTTGGATTCCCCTAGGTCTCTAGTTTTCAGAAATGCACAGGTTTGGTAGGTTTCCCTAGGTGCCGGCAGAGCTAGAGGCCAAAATCTACAGGTAGGCACTTCGCAAAAAGCACCTCTATTTTCTTTCAAAAATTTATATGTGTCCACGTTGCGCTTTGGGGCGTTTCCTGTCGCGGTCGCTAGGCCTACCCACACAAGTGAGGTATAATTTTTATCGGGAGACTTGGGGGAACGCTGGGTGGAAGGAAATTTGTGGCTCCTCTCAGATTCCAGAACTTTCTGCCACAGAAATGTGAGGAACGTGTGTTTTTTTAGCCAAATTTGGAGGTTTGCAAAGGATTCTGGGTAACAGAACCTGGTCCGAGCCCCGCAAGTCACCCCATCTTGGATTCCCCTAGGTCTCTAGTTTTCAGAAATGCACAGGTTTGGTAGGTTTCCCTGGGTGCCGGCTTAGCTAGAGGCCAAAATCTACAGGTAGGCACTTCGCAAAAAACACCTCTGTTTTCTTTCAAAAATTTAGATGTGTCCACGTTGCGCTTTGGGGCGTTTCCTGTCGCGGGTGCTAGGCCTACCCACACAAGTGAGGTATCATTTTTATCGGGAGACTTGGGGGAAAGCTGGGTGGAAGAAAATTTGTGGCTCCTCTCAGATTCCAGAACTTTATGCCACAGAAATGTGAGGAACATGTGTTTTTTTAGCCAAATTTTGAGGTTTGCAAAGGATTCTGGGTAACAGAACCTGGTCCGAGCCCCGCAAGTCACCCCATCTTGGATTCCCCTAGGTCTCTAGTTTTCAGAAATGCACAGGTTTGGTAGGTTTCCCTAGGTGCCGGCGGAGCTAGAGGCCAAAATCTACAGGTAGGCACTTCGCAAAAAACACCTCTGTTTTCTTTCAAAAATTTAGATGTGTCCACGTTGCGCTTTGGGGCGTTTCCTGTCGCGGGCGCTAGGCCTACCCACACAAGTGAGGTATCATTTTTATCTGGAGACTTGGGGGAACGCTGGGTGGAAGGAAATTTGTGGCTCCTCTCAGATTCCAGAACTTTCTGCCACAGAAATGTGAGGAACGTGTGTTTTTTTAGCCAAATTTTGAGGTTTGCAAAGGATTCTGGGTAACAGAACCCGGTCCGAGCCCCGCAAGTCACCCCATCTTGGATTCCCCTAGGTCTCTAGTTTTCATAAATGCACAGGTTTGGTAGGTTTCCCTGGGTGCCGGCTTAGCTAGAGGCCAAAATCTACAGGTAGGCACTTCGCAAAAAACACCTCTGTTTCCTTTCAAAAATTTAGATGTGTCCACGTTGCGCTTTGGGGCGTTTCCTGTCGCGGGTGCTAGGCCTACCCACACAAGTGAGGTATCATTTTTATCGGGAGACTTGGGGGAACGCTGGGTGGAAGGAAATTTGTGGCTCCTCTCAGATTCCAGAACTTTCTGCCACAGAAATGTGAGGAACGTGTGTTTTTTTAGCCAGATTTTGAGGTTTGCAAAGGATTCTGGGTAACAGAACCTGGTCCGAGACCCGCAAGTCACCCCATCTTGGATTGCCCAAGGTCTCTAGTTTTCAGAAATGCACAGGTTTGGTAGGTTTCCCTAGGTGCCGGCTGAGCTAGAGGCCACAATCTACAGGTAGGCACTTAGCAAAAAACACCTCTGTTTTCTTTAAAAAATTTAGATGTGTCCACGTTGCCCTTTGGGGCGTTTCCTGTCGCGGTCCCTAGGCCTACCCACACAAGTGAGGTATAATTTTTAATGGGAGACTTGGGGGAACGCTGGGTGGAAGGAAATTTGTGGCTCCTCTCAGATTCCAGAACTTTCTGCTACAGCAATGTGAGGAACGTGTGTTTTTTTAGCCAAATTTGGAGGTTTGCAAAGGATTCTGGGTAACAGAACCTGGTCCGAGCCGCGCAAGTCACCCCATCTTGGATTCCCCTAGGTCTCTAGTTTTCAGAAATGCACAGGTTTGGTAGGTTTCCCTAGGTGCCGGCTGAGCTAGAGGCCAAAATCTACAGGTAGGCACTTCGCAAAAAACACCTCTGTTTTCTTTCAAAAATTTAGATGTGTCCACGTTGCGCTTTGGGGCGTTTCCTGTCGCTGGCGCTAGGCCTACCCACACAAGTGAGGTATCATTTTTATCGTGAGACTTGGGGTAACGCTGGGTGGAAGGAAATTTGTGGCTCCTCTCAGATTCCAGAACTTTCTGCCACAGAAATGTGAGGAACGTGTGTTTTTTTAGCCAGATTTTGAGGTTTGCAAAGGATTCTGGGTAACAGAACCTGGTCCGAGACCCGCAAGTCACCCCATCTTGGATTCCCCAAGGTCTCTAGTTTTCAGAAATGCACAGGTTTGGTAGTTTTCCCTAGGTGCCGGCTGAGCTAGAGGCCAAAATCTACAGGTAGGCACTTCGCAAAAAACACCTCTGTTTTCTTTCAAAAATTTAGATGTGTCCACGTTGCGCTTTGGGGCGTTTCCTGTCGCGGGCGCTAGGCCTACCCACACAAGTGAGGTATCATTTTTATCGGGAGACTTGGGGGAACACTGGGTGGAAGGAAATTTGTGGCTCCTCTCAGATTCCAGAACTTTCTGCCACAGAAATGTGAGGAACGTGTGTTTTTTTAGCCAAAGTTTGAGGTTTGCAAAGGATTCTGGGTAACCGAACCTGGTCCGAGACCCGCAAGTCATCCCATCTTGGATTCCCCTAGGTCTCTAGTTTTCAGAAATGCACAGGTTTGGTAGGTTTCCCTAGGTGCCGGCTGAGCTAGAGGCCAAAATCTACAGGTAGGCACTTCGCAAAAAACACCTCTGTTTTCTTTCAAAAATTTAGATGTGTCCACGTTGCGCTTTGTGGCGTTTCCTGTTGGCGGCGCTAGGCCTACCCACACAAGTGAGGTATCATTTTTATCGGGAGACTTGGGGGAACGCTGGGTGGAAGGAAATTTGTGGCTCCTCTCAGATTCCAGAACTTTCTGCCACAGAAATGTGAGGAACGTGTGTTTTTTTAGCCAAATTTGGAGGTTTGCAAAGGATTCTGGGTAACAGAACCTGGTCCGAGCCCCGCAACTCACCCCATCTTGGATTCCCCTAGGTCTCTAGTTTTCAGAAATGCACAGGTTTGGTAGGTTTCCCTGGGTGCCGGCTTAGCTAGAGGCCAAAATCTACAGGTAGGCACTTCGCAAAAAACACCTCTGTTTTCTTTCAAAAATTTAGATGTGTCCACGTTGCGCTTTGGGGCGTTTCCTGTCGCGGGTGCTAGGCCTACCCACACAAGTGAGGTATCATTTTTATCGTGAGACTTGGGGTAACGCTGGGTGGAAGGAAATTTGTGGCTCCTCTCAGATTCCAGAACTTTCTGCCACAGAAATGTGAGGAACGTGTGTTTTTTTAGCCAGATTTTGAGGTTTGCAAAGGATTCTGGGTAACAGAACCTGGTCCGAGACCCGCAAGTCACCCCATCTTGGATTCCCCAAGGTCTCTAGTTTTCAGAAATGCACAGGTTTGGTAGTTTTCCCTAGGTGCCGGCTGAGCTAGAGGCCAAAATCTACAGGTAGGCACTTCGCAAAAAACACCTCTGTTTTCTTTCAAAAATTTAGATGTGTCCACGTTGCGCTTTGGGGCGTTTCCTGTCGCGGGCGCTAGGCCTACCCACACAAGTGAGGTATCATTTTTATCGGGAGACTTGGGGGAACACTGGGTGGAAGGAAATTTGTGGCTCCTCTCAGATTCCAGAACTTTCTGCCACAGAAATGTGAGGAACGTGTGTTTTTTTAGCCAAATTTGGAGGTTTGCAAAGGATTCTGGGTAACAGAACCTGGTCCGAGCCCCGCAACTCACCCCATCTTGGATTCCCCTAGGTCTCTAGTTTTCAGAAATGCACAGGTTTGGTAGGTTTCCCTGGGTGCCGGCTTAGCTAGAGGCCAAAATCTACAGGTAGGCACTTCGCAAAAAACACCTCTGTTTTCTTTCAAAAATTTAGATGTGTCCACGTTGCGCTTTGGGGCGTTTCCTGTCGCGGGTGCTAGGCCTACCCACACAAGTGAGGTATCATTTTTATCGGGAGACTTGGGGGAACGCTGGGTGGAAGGAAATTTGTGGCTCCTCTCAGATTCCAGAACTTTCTGCCACAGAAATGTGAGGAACGTGTGTTTTTTTAGCCAGATTTTGAGGTTTGCAAAGGATTCTGGGTAACAGAACCTGGTCCGAGACCCGCAAGTCACCCCATCTTGGATTGCCCAAGGTCTCTAGTTTTCAGAAATGTACAGGTTTGGTAGGTTTCCCTAGGTGCCGGCTGAGCTAGAAGCCAAAATCTACAGGTAGGCACTTCGCAAAAAACACCTCTGTTTTCTTTCAAAAATTTAGATGCGTCCACATTGCACTTTGGGGTGTTTCCTGTCGCGGGCGCTAGGCCTACCCACACAAGTGAGGTATCATTTTTATCGGGAGACTTGGGGGAACGCTGGGTGGAAGGAAATTTGTGGCTCCTCTCAGATTCCAGAACTTTCTGCCACAGAAATGTGAGGAACATGTGTTTTTTTAGCCAAATTTTGAGGTTTGCAAAGGATTCTGGGTAACAGAACCTGGTCCGAGCCCCGCAAGTCACCCCATCTTGGATTCCCCTAGGTCTCTAGTTTTCAGAAATGCACAGGTTTGGTAGGTTTCCCTAGGTGCCAGCAGAGCTAGAGGCCAAAATCTACAGGTAGGCACTTCGCAAAAAGCACCTCTATTTTCTTTCAAAAATTTATATGTGTCCACGTTGCGCTTTGGGGCGTTTCCTGTCGCGGTCGCTAGGACTACCCACACAAGTGAGGTATCATTTTTATCGGGAGACTTGGGGGAACGCTGGGTGGAAGGAAATTTGTGGCTCCTCTCAGATTCCAGAACTTTCTGCCACAGAAATGTGAGGAACGTGTGTTTTTTTAGCCAAATTTGGAGGTTTGCAAAGGATTCTGGGTAACAGAACCTGGTCCGAGCCCCGCAAGTCACCCCATCTTGGATTCCCCTAGGTCTCTAGTTTTCAGAAATGCACAGGTTTGGTAGGTTTCCCTGGGTGCCGACTTAGCTAGAGGCCAAAATCTACAGGTAGGCACTTCGCAAAAAACACCTCTGTTTTCTTTCAAAAATTTAGATGTGTCCACGTTGTGCTTTGGGGCATTTCCTGTCGCGGGTGCTAGGCCTACCCACACAAGTGAGGTATCATTTTTATCGGGAGACTTGGGGGAACGCTGGGTGGAAGAAAATGTGTGGCTCCTCTCAGATTCCAGAACTTTCTGCCACAGAAATGTGAGGAACGTGTGTTTTTTTAGCCAGATTTTGAGGTTTGCAAAGGATTCTGGGTAACAGAACCTGGTCCGAGACCCGCAAGTCACCCCATCTTGGATTGCCCAAGGTCTCTAGTTTTCAGAAATGCACAGGTTTGGTAGGTTTCCCTAGGTGCCAGCTGAGCTAGAGGCCAAAATCTACAGGTAGGCACTTCGCAAAAAACACCTCTGTTTTCTTTAAAAAATTTAGATTTGTCCACGTTGCGCTTTGGGGCGTTTCCTGTCGCGGGCGCTAGGCCTACCCACACAAGTGAGGTATCATTTTTATCGGGAGACTTGGGGGAACGCTGGGTGGAAGGAAATTTGTGGCTCCTCTCAGATTCCAGAACTTTCTGCCACAGAAATGTGAGGAACATGTGTTTTTTTAGCCAAATTTTGAGGTTTGCAAAGGATTCTGGGTAACAGAACCTGGTCCGAGCCCCGCAAGTCACCCCATCTTGGATTCCCCTAGGTCTCTAGTTTTCAGAAATGCACAGGTTTGGTAGGTTTCCCAATGGTGCCGGCGGAGCTAGAGTCCAAAATCTACAGGTAGGCACTTCGCAAAAAACACCTCTGTTTTCTTTCAAAAATTTAGATGTGTCCACGTTGCGCTTTGGGGCGTTTCATGTCGCGGGCGCTAGGCCTACCCACACAAGTGAGGTATCATTTTTATCGGGAGACTTGGGGGAACGCTGGGTGGAAGGAAATTTGTGGCTCCTCTCAGATTCCAGAACTTTCTGCCACAGAAATGTGAGGAACGTGTGTTTTTTTAGCCAAATTTTGAGGTTTGCAAAGGATTCTGGGTAACCGAACCTGGTCCGAGAGCCGCAAGTCACCCCATTTTGGATTCGCCTAGGTCTCTAGTTTTCAGAAATGCACAGGTTCGGTAGGTTTCCATAGGTGCCGGCTCAGCTAGAGGCCAAAATCTACAGGTAGGCACTTCGCAAAAAACACCTCTGTTTTCTTTCAAAAATTTAGATGTGTCCACGTTGCGCTTTGGGGCGTTTCCTGTCGCGGGCGCTAGGCCTACCCACACAAGTGAGGTATCATTTTTATCGGGAGACTTGGGGGAACGCTGGGTGGAAGGAAATTTGTGGCTCCTCTCAGATTCCAGAACTTTCTGCCACAGAAATGTGAGGAACGTGTGTTTTTTTAGCCAAATTTTGAGGTTTGCAAAGGATTCTGGGTAACAGAACCTGGTCCGAGCCCCGCAAGTCACCCCATCTTGGATTCCCCTAGGTCTCTAGTTTTCAGAAATGCAAAGGTTTGGTAGGTTTCCCTGGGTGCCGGCTTAGCTAGAGGCCAAAATCTACAGGTAGGCACTTCGCAAAAAACACCTCTGTTTTCTTTCAAAAATTTAGATGTGTCCACGTTGCGCTTTGGGGCGTTTCCTGTCGCGGGTGCTAGGCCTACCCACACAAGTGAGGTATCATTTTTATCGGGAGACTTGGGGGAACGCTGGGTGGAAGGAAATTTGTGGCTCCTCTCAGATTCCAGAACTTTCTGCCACAGAAATGTGAGGAACGTGTGTTTTTTTAGCCAGATTTTGAGGTTTGCAAAGGATTCTGGGTAACAGAACCTGGTCCGAGACCCGCAAGTCACCCCATCTTGGATTGCCCAAGGTCTCTAGTTTTCAGAAATGCACAGGTTTGGTAGGTTTCCCTAGGTGCCGGCTGAGCTAGAGGCCAAAATCTACAGGTAGGCACTTAGCAAAAAACACCTCTGTTTTCTATCAAAAATTTAGATGTGTCCACGTTGCGCTTTGGGGCGTTTCCTGTCGCGGGCGCTAGGCCTACCCACACAAGTGAGGTATCATTTTTATCGGGAGACTTGGGGGAACGCTGGGTGGAAGAAAATTTGTGGCTCCTCTCAGATTCCAGAACTTTCTGCCACAGAAATGTGAGGAACGTTGATTTTTTTTAGCCAAATTTTGAGGTTTGCAAAGGATTCTGGGTAATAGAACTTGGTCCGAGCCCCGCAAGTCACCCCATCTTGGATTCCCCTAGGTCTCTAGTTTTCAGAAATGCACAGGTTTTGTAGGTTTCCCTAGTGCCGGCTGAGCTAGAGGCCAAAATCTACAGGTAGGCACTTCGCAAAAAGCACCTCTATTTTCTTTCAAAAATTTATATGTGTCCACGTTGCGCTTTGGGGCATTTCCTGTCGCGGTCGCTAGGCCTACCCACACAAGTGAGGTATCATTTTTATCGGGAGACTTGGGGGAACGCTGGGTGGAAGGAAATTTGTGGCTCCTCTCAGATTCCAGAACTTTCTGCCACAGAAATGTGAGGAACGTGTGTTTTTTTAGCCAAATTTGGAGGTTTGCAAAGGATTCTGGGTAACAGAACCTGGTCCGAGCCCCGCAACTCACCCCATCTTGGATTCCCCTAGGTCTCTAGTTTTCAGAAATGCACAGGTTTGGTAGGTTTCCCTGGGTGCCGGCTTAGCTAGAGGCCAAAATCTACAGGTAGGCACTTCGCAATAAACACCTCTGTTTTCTTTCAAAAATTTAGATGTGTCCACGTTGCGCTTTGGGGCGTTTCCTGTCGCGGGTGCTAGGCCTACCCACACAAGTGAGGTATCATTTTTATCGGGAGACTTGGGCGAACGCTGGGTGGAAGGAAATTTGTGGCTCCTCTCAGATTCCAGAACTTTCTGCCACAGAAATGTGAGGAACGTGTGTTTTTTTAGCCAAATTTTGAGGTTTGCAAAGGATTCTGGGTAACAGAACCTGGTCCGAGACCCGCAAGTCAACCCCATCTTGGATTGCCCAAGGTCTCTAGTTTTCAGAAATGTACAGGTTTGGTAGGTTTCCCTAGGTGCCGGCTGAGCTAGAGGCCAAAATCTACAGGTAGGCACTTCGCAAAAAACACCTCTGTTTTCTTTAAAAAATTTAGATGTGTCCACGTTGCGCTTTGGGGCGTTTCCTGTCGCGGGCGCTAGGCCTACCCACACAAGTGAGGTATCATTTTTATCGGGAGACTTGGGGGAACGCTGGGTGGAAGGAAATTTGTGGCTCCTCTCAGATTCCAGAACTTTCTGCCACAGAAATGTGAGGAACATGTGTTTTTTTAGCCAAATTTTGAGGTTTGCAAAGGATTCTGGGTAACAGAACCTGGTCCGAGCCCCGCAAGTCACCCCATCTTGGATTCCCCTAGGTCTCTAGTTTTCAGAAATGCACAGGTTTGGTAGGTTTCCCAATGGTGCCGGCGGAGCTAGAGGCCAAAATCTACAGGTAGGCACTTCGCAAAAAACACCTCTGTTTTCTTTCAAAAATTTAGATGTGTCCACGATGCGCTTTGGGGCGTTTCATGTCGCGGGCGCTAGGCCTACCCACACAAGTGAGGTATCATTTTTATCGGGAGACTTGGGGGAACGCTGGGTGGAAGGAAATTTGTGGCTCCTCTCAGATTCCAGAACTTTCTGCCACAGAAATGTGAGGAACGTGTGTTTTTTTAGCCAAATTTTGAGGTTTGCAAAGGATTCTGGGTAACCGAACCTGGTCCGAGAGCCGCAAGTCACCCCATTTTGGATTCGCCTAGGTCTCTAGTTTTCAGAAATGCACAGGTTCGGTAGGTTTCCATAGGTGCCGGCTCAGCTAGAGGCCAAAATCTACAGGTAGGCACTTCGCAAAAAACACCTCTGTTTTCTTTCAAAAATTTAGATGTGTCCACGTTGCGCTTTGGGGCGTTTCCTGTCGCGGGCGCTAGGCCTACCCACACAAGTGAGGTATCATTTTTATCGGGAGACTTGGGGGAACGCTGGGTGGAAGGAAATTTGTGGCTCCTCTCAGATTCCAGAACTTTCTGCCACAGAAATGTGAGGAACGTGTGTTTTTTTAGCCAAATTTTGAGGTTTGCAAAGGATTCTGGGTAACAGAACCTGGTCCGAGCCCCGCAAGTCACCCCATCTTGGATTCCCCTAGGTCTCTAGTTTTCAGAAATGCAAAGGTTTGGTAGGTTTCCCTGGGTGCCGGCTTAGCTAGAGGCCAAAATCTACAGGTAGGCACTTCGCAAAAAACACCTCTGTTTTCTTTCAAAAATTTAGATGTGTCCACGTTGCGCTTTGGGGCGTTTCCTGTCGCGGGTGCTAGGCCTACCCACACAAGTGAGGTATCATTTTTATCGGGAGACTTGGGGGAACGCTGGGTGGAAGGAAATTTGTGGCTCCTCTCAGATTCCAGAACTTTCTGCCACAGAAATGTGAGGAACGTGTGTTTTTTTAGCCAGATTTTGAGGTTTGCAAAGGATTCTGGGTAACAGAACCTGGTCCGAGACCCGCAAGTCAACCCCATCTTGGATTGCCCAAGGTCTCTAGTTTTCAGAAATGTACAGGTTTGGTAGGTTTCCCTAGGTGCCGGCTGAGCTAGAAGCCAAAATCTACAGGTAGGCACTTCGCAAAAAACACCTCTGTTTTCTTTCAAAAATTTAGATGTGTCCACGTTGCGCTTTGGGACGTTTCCTGTCGCGGGCGCTAGGCCTACCCATACAAGTGAGGTATCATTTTTATCGGGAGACTTGGGGGAACGCTGGGTGGAAGGAAATTTGTGGCTCCTCTCAGATTCCAGAACTTTCTGCCACAGAAATGTGAGGAACATGTGTTTTTTTAGACAAATTTTGAGGTTTGCAAAGGATTCTGGGTAACAGAACCTGGTCCGAGACCCGCAAGTCAACCCCATCTTGGATTGCCCAAGGTCTCTAGTTTTCAGAAATGTACAGGTTTGGTAGGTTTCCCTAGGTGCCG
Organism: Pleurodeles waltl; assembly: GCF_031143425.1. Taxonomy (NCBI): domain Eukaryota; kingdom Metazoa; phylum Chordata; class Amphibia; order Caudata; family Salamandridae; genus Pleurodeles; species Pleurodeles waltl. The sequence continues at coordinate 723,005,851 of NC_090442.1, read as the reverse complement.
GCTGAGCTAGAAGCCAAAATCTACAGGTAGGCACTTCGCAAAAAACACCTCTGTTTTCTTTCAAAAATTTAGATGTGTCCATGTTGCGCTTTGGGGCGTTTCCTGTCGCGGGCGCTAGGCCTACCCACACAAGTGAGGTATCATTTTTATCGGGAGACTTGGGGGAATGCTGGGTGGAAGGAAATTTGTGGCTCCTCTCAGATTCCAGAAATTTCTGCCACAGAAATGTGAGGAACGTGTGTTTTTTTAGCCAAATTTTGAGGTTTGCAAAGGATTCTGGGTAACAGAACCTGGTCCGAGCCCCGCAAGTCACCCCATCTTGGATTCCCCTAGGTCTCTAGTTTTCAGAAATGCACAGGTTTAGTAGGTTTTCCTAGGTGCCGGCTGAGCTAGAGGCCAAAATCTACAGGTAGGCACTTCGCAAAAAACACCTCTGTTTTCTTTCAAAAATTTAGATGTGTCCACGTTGCGCTTTGGGGCGTTTCCTCTTGCGGGCTCTAGGCCTACCCACACAAGTGAGGTATCATTTTTATCGGGAGACTTGGGGGAACGCTGGGTGGAAGGAAATTTGTGGCTCCTCTCAGATTCCAGAACTTTCTGCCACAGAAATGTGAGGAACGTGTGTTTTTTTAGCCACATTTTGAGGTATACAAAGGATTCTGGGTAACAGAACCTGGTCCGAGACCCGCAAGTCACCCCATCTTGGATTCCCCTAGGTCTCTAGTTTTCAGAAATGCACAGGTTTGGTAGGTTTCCCTAGGTGCCGGCTGAGCTAGAGGTCAAAATCTACAGGTAGGCACTTCGCAAAAAACACCTCTGTCTTCTTTCAAAAATTTAGATGTGTCCATGTTGCGCTTTGGGGCGTTTCCTGTCGCGGGCGCTAGGCCTACCCACACAAGTGAGGTATCATTTTTATCGGGAGACTTGGGGGAACGCTGGGTGGAAGGAAATTTGTGGCTCCTCTCAGATTCCAGAACTTTCTGCCACAGAAATGTGAGGAACATGTGTTTTTTTAGCCAAATTTTGAGGTTTGCAAAGGATTCTGGGTAACAGAACCTGGTCCGAGCCCCGCAAGTCACCCCATCTTGGATTCCCCTAGGTCTCTAGTTTTCAGAAATGCACAGGTTTGGTAGGGTTCCCTAGGTGCCAGCTGAGCTAGAGGCCAAAATCTAGAGGTAGGCACTTCGCAAAAAACACCTCTGTTTTCTTTCAAAAATTTAGATGTGTCCACGTTGCGCTTTGGGGCGTTTCCTGTCGCGGGCGCTAGGCCTACCCACACAAGTGAGGTATCATTTTTATCGGGAGACTTGGGGGAACGCTGGGTGGAAGGAAATTTGTGGCTCCTCTCAGATTCCAGAACTTTCTGCCACAGAAATGTGAGGAACGTGTGTTTTTTAAGCCAAATTTTGAGGTTTGCAAAGGATTCTGGGTAACAGAACCTGGTCCGAGCCCCGCAAGTCACCCCATCTTGGATTCCCCTAGGTCTCTAGTTTTCAGAAATGCACAGGTTTGGTAGGTTTTCCTAGGTGCCGGCTGAGCTAGAGGCCAAAATCTACAGGTAGGCACTTCGCAAAAAACACCTCTGTTTTCTTTCAAAAATTTAGATGTGTCCACGTTGCGCTTTGGGGCGTTTCCTGTCGCGGGTGCTAGGCCTACCCACACAAGTGAGGTATCATTTTTATCGGGAGACTTGGGGGAACGCTGGGTGGAAGGAAATTTGTGGCTCCTCTCAGATTCCAGAACTTTCTGCCACAGAAATGTGAGGAACGTGTGTTTTTTTAGCCAAATTTTGAGGTTTGCAAAGGATTCTGGGTAACAGAACCTGGTCCGAGCCCCGCAAGTCACCCCATCTTGGATTCCCCTAGGTCTCTAGTTTTCAGAAATGCACAGGTTTGGTAGGTTTTCCTAGGTGCCGGCTGAGCTAGAGGCCAAAATCTACAGGTAGGCACTTCGCAAAAAACACCTCTGTTTTCTTTCAAAAATTTAGATGTGTCCACGTTGCGCTTTGGGGCGTTTCCTGTCGCGGGTGCTAGGCCTACCCACACAAGTGAGGTATCATTTTTATCGGGAGACTTGGGGGAACGCTGGGTGGAAGGAAATTTGTGGCTCCTCTCAGATTCCAGAACTTTCTGCCACAGAAATGTGAGGAACGTGTGTTTTTTTAGCCAAATTTTGAGGTTTGCAAAGGATTCTGGGTAACAGAACCTGGTCCGAGCCCCGCCAGTCACCCCATCTTGGATTCCCCTAGGTCTCTAGTTTTCAGAAATGCACAAGTTTGGTAGGTTTCCCTAGGTGCCGGCTGAGCTAGAGGCCAAAATCTACAGGTAGGCACTTCGCAAAAAGCACCTCTATTTTCTTTCAAAAATGTATATGTGTCCACGTTGCGCTTTGGGGCGTTTCCTGTCGTGGTCGCTAGGCCTACCCACACAAGTGAGGTATCATTTTTATCGGGAGACTTGCGGGAACGCTGGGTGGAAGGAAATTTGTGGCTCCTCTCAGATTCGAGAACTTTCTTCCACAGAAATGTGAGGAACGTGTGTTTTTTTAGCCAAATTTGGAGGTTTGCAAAGGATTCTGGGTAACAGAACCTGGTCCGAGCCCCGCAAGTCACCCCATCTTGGATTCCCCTAGGTCTCTAGTTTTCAGAAATGCACAAGTTTGGTAGGTTTCCCTAGGTGCCGGCTGAGCTAGAGGCCAAAATCTACAGGTAAGCACTTCGCAAAAAACACCTCTGTTTTCTTTCAAAAATTTAGATGTGTCCACGTTGCGCTTTGGGGCGTTTCCTGTCGCGGGCGCTAGGCCTACCCACACAAGTGAGGTATCATTTTTATCGGGAGACTTGGGGGAACGCTGGGTGGAAGGAAATTTGTGGCTCCTCTCAGATTCCAGAACTTTCTGCCACAGAAATGTGAGGAACATGTGTTTTTTTAGCCAAATTTTGAGGTTTACAAGGGATTCTGGGTAACAGAACCTGGTCTGAGCCCCGCAAGTCACCCCATCTTGGATTCCCCTAGGTCTCTAGTTTTCAGAAATGCACAGGTTTGGTAGGTTTCCCTAGGTGCCGGCTATGCTAGAGGCCAAAATCTACAGGTAAGCACTTCGCAAAAAACACCTCTGTTTTCTTTCAAAAATTTAGATGTGTCCACGTTGCGCTTTGAGGCGTTTCCTGTCGCGGGCGTTAGGCCTACCCACACAAGTGAGGTATCATTTTTATCGGTAGACTTGGGGGAACGCTGGGTGGAAGGAAATTTGTGGCTCCTCTCAGATTCCAGAACTTTCTGCCACAGAAATGTGAGGAACATGTGTTTTCTTAGCCAAATTTTGAGGTTTGCAAAGGATTCTGGGTAACAGAACCTGGTCCGAGCCCCGCAAGTCACCCCATCTTGGATTCCCCTAGGTCTCTAGATTTCAGAAATGCACAGGTTTGGTAGGTTTCCCTAGGTGCCGGCTGAGCTAGAGGCCAAAATCTACAGGTAGGCACTTCGCAAAAGACACCTCTGTTTTCTTTCAAAAATTTAGATGTGTCCAGGTTTCGCTTTGGGGCGTTTTCTGTCGCGGGCGCTAGGCCTACCCACACAAGTGAGGTATCATTTTTATCGGGAGACTTGGGGGAACGCTGGGTGGAAGGAAATTTGTGGCTCCTCTCAGATTCCAGAACTTTTTGCCACAGAAATGAGAGGAACGTGTGTTTTTTGAGCCAAATTTTGAAGTTTGCAAAGGTTTCTGGGTAACAGAACCGGGTCCGAGCCCCGCAAGTCACCCCATCTTTGATTCCCCTAGGTCTCTAGATTTCAGAAATGCACAGGATTGGTAGGTTTCCCTAGGTGCCGGCTGAGTTAGAGGCCAAAATCTACAGGTAGGCATTTTGTAAAAAACACCTCTGTTTTCTTTCAAAAATGTAGATGTGTCCACGTTGCGCTTTGGGGCGTTTCCTGTCGCGGGCGCTAGGCCTACCCACACAAGTGAGGTATCATTTTTATCGGGAGACTTGGGGGAACGCTGGGTGGAAGGAAATTTGTTGCTCCTCTCAGATTCCAGAACTTTCTGCCACAGAAATGTGAGGAACGTATGTTTTATTAGCCAAATTTTGAGGTTTGCAAAGGATTCTGGGTAACAGAACCTGGTCCGAGCCCCCCAAGTCACCCCATCTTGGATTCCCCTAGGTTTCTAGTTTTCAGAAATGCACAGGTTTGGTAGGTTTCCCTAGGTGCCGGCTGAGCTAGAGGCCAAAATCTACAGGTAGGCACTTCGCAAAAAACACCACTGTTTTCTTTCAAGAATTTTGATGTGTCCACGTTGCGCTTTGGGGCGTTTCCTGTCGCTGGCGCTAGGCCTACCCACACAAGTGAGGTATCATTTTTATCGTGAGACTTGGGGTAACGCTGGGTGGAAGGAAATTTGTGGCTCCTCTCAGATTCCAGAACTTTCTGCCACAGAAATGTGAGGAACGTGTGTTTTTTTAGCCAGATTTTGAGGTTTACAAAGGATTCTGGGTAACAGAACCTGGTCCGAGCCCCGCAAGTCACCCCATCTTGGATTCCCCAAGGTCTCTAGTTTTCAGAAATGCACAGGTTTTGTAGTTTTCCCTAGGTGCCGGCTGAGCTAGAGGCCAAAATCTACAGGTAGGCACTTCGCAAAAAACACCTCTGTTTTCTTTAAAAAATTTAGATGTGTCCACGTTGCGCTTTGGGGCGTTTCCTGTCGCGGGCGCTAGGCCTACCCACACAAGTGAGGTATCATTTTTATCGGGAGACTTGGGGGAACACTGGGTGGAAGGAAATTTGTGGCTCCTCTCAGATTCCAGAACTTTCTGCCACAGAAATGTGAGGAACGTGTGTTTTTTTAGCAAAATTTTGAGGTTTGCAAAGGATTCTGGGTAACCGAACCTGGTCCGAGACCCGCAAGTCACCCCATCTTGGATTCCCCTAGGTCTCTAGTTTTCAGAAATGCACAGGTTTGGTAGGTTTCCCTAGGTGCCGGCTGAGCTAGAGGCTAAAATCTAGAGGTAGGCACTTCGCAAAAAACACCTCTGTTTTCTTTCAAAAATTTAGATGTGTCCACGTTGCGCTTTGGGGCGTTTCCTGTCACGGGCGCTAGGCCTACCCACACAAGTGAGGTATCATTTTTATCGGGAGACTTGGGGGAACGCTGGGTGGAAGGAAATTTGTGGCTCCTCTCAGATTCCAGAACTTTCTGCCACAGAAATGTGAGGAACGTTGATTTTTTTTAGCCAAATTTTGAGGTTTGCAAAGGATTCTGGGTAACAGAACCTGGTCCGAGCCCCGCAAGTCACCCCATCTTGGATTCCCCTAGGTCTCTAGTTTTCAGAAATGCACAGGTTTTGTAGGTTTCCCTAGGTGCCGGCTGAGCTAGAGGCCAAAATCTACAGGTAGGCACTTCGCAAAAAGCACCTCTATTTTCTTTCAAAAATTTATATGTGTCCAAGTTGCGCTTTGGGGCGTTTCCTGTCGCGGTCGCTAGGCCTACCCACACAAGTGAGGTATCATTTTTATCGGGAGACTTGGGGGAACGCTGGGTGGAAGGAAATTTGTGGCTCCTCTCAGATTCCAGAACTTTCTGCCACAGAAATATGAGGAACGTGTGTTTTTTTAGCCAAATTTGGAGGTTTGCAAAGGATTCTGGGTAACAGAACCTGGTCCGAGACCCGCAAGTCACCCCATCTTGGATTCCCCTAGGTCTCTAGTTTTCAGAAATGCACAGGTTTGGTAGGTTTCCCTAGGTGCCGGCTTAGCTAGAGGCCAAAATCTACAGGTAAGCACTTCGCAAAAAACACCTCTGTTTTCTTTGAAAAATTTAGATGTGTCCACGTTGCGCTTTGGGGCGTTTCCTGTTGCGGGCGTTAGGCCTACCCACACAAGTGAGGTATCATTTTTATCGGTAGACTTGGGGGAACGCTGGTTGGAAGGAAATTTGTGGCTCCTCTCAGATTCCAGAACTTTCTGCCACAGAAATGTGAGGAACATGTGTTTTCTTAGCCAAATTTTGAGGTTTGCAAAGGTTTCTGGGTAACAGAACCGGGTCCGAGCCCCGCAAGTCACCCCATCTTTGATTCCCCTAGGTCTCTAGATTTCAGAAATGCACAGGATTGGTAGGTTTCCCTAGGTGCCGGCTGAGTTAGAGGCCAAAATCTACAGGTAGGCATTTTGTAAAAAACACCTCTGTTTTCTTTCAAAAATGTAGATGTGTCCACGTTGCGCTTTGGGGCGTTTCCTGTCGCGGGCGCTAGGCCTACCCACACAAGTGAGGTATCATTTTTATCGGGAGACTTGGGGGAACGCTGGGTGGAAGGAAATTTGTGGCTCCTCTCAGATTCCAGAACTTTCTGCCACAGAAATGTGAGGAACGTGTGTTTTTTTAGCCACATTTTGAGGTTTACAAAGGATTCTGGGTAACAGAACCTGGTCCAAGACCCGCAAGTCACCCCATCTTGGATTCCCCTAGGTCTCTAGTTTTCAGAAATGCACAGGTTTGGTAGGTTTCCCTAGGTGCCAGCTGAGCTAGAGGCCAAAATCTACAGGTAGGCACTTCGCAAAAAACACCTCTGTTTTCTTTCAAAAATTTAGATGTGTCCATGTTGCGCTTTGGGGCGTTTCCTGTCGCGGGCGCTAGGCCTACCCACACAAGTGAGGTATCATTTTTATCGGGAGACTTGGGGGAATGCTGGGTGGAAGGAAATTTGTGGCTCCTCTCAGATTCCAGAAATTTCTGCCACAGAAATGTGAGGAACGTGTGTTTTTTTAGCCAAATTTTGAGGTTTGCAAAGGATTCTGGGTAACAGAACCTGGTCCGAGCCCCGCAAGTCACCCCATCTTGGATTCCCCTAGGTCTCTAGTTTTCAGAAATGCACAGGTTTGGTAGGTTTTCCTAGGTGCCGGCTGAGCTAGAGGCCAAAATCTACAGGTAGGCACTTCGCAAAAAACACCTCTGTTTTCTTTCAAAAATTTAGATGTGTCCACGTTGCGCTTTGGGGCGTTTCCTGTCGCGGGCGCTAGGCCTACCCACACAAGTGAGGTATCATTTTTATCGGGAGACTTGGGGGAACGCTGGGTGGAAGGAAATTTGTGGCTCCTCTCAGATTCCAGAACTTTCTGCCACAGAAATGTGAGGAACGTGTGTTTTTTTAGCCAGATTTTGAGGTTTACAAAGGATTCTGGGTAACAGAACCTGGTCCGAGCCCCGCAAGTCACCCCATCTTGGATTCCCCTAGGTCTCTAGATTTCAGAAATGCACAGGTTTGGTAGGTTTCCCTAGGTGCCGGCTGAGCTAGAGGCCAAAATCTACAGGTAGGCACTTCGCAAAAGACACCTCTGTTTTCTTTCAAAAATTTAGATGTGTCCAGGTTTCGCTTTGGGGCGTTTCCTGTCGCGGGCGCTAGGCCTACCCACACAAGTGAGGTATCATTTTTATCGGGAGACTTGGGGGAACGCTGGGTGGAAGGAAATTTGTGGCTCCTCTCAGATTCCAGAACTTTTTGCCACAGAAATGAGAGGAACGTGTGTTTTCTTAGCCAAATTTTGAGGTTTGCAAAGGATTCTGGGTAACAGAACCTGGTCCGAGCCCCGCAAGTCACCCCATCTTGGATTCCCCTAGGTCTCTAGATTTCAGAAATGCACAGGTTTGGTAGGTTTCCCTAGGTGCCGGCTGAGCTAGAGGCCAAAATCTACAGGTAGGCACTTCGCAAAAGACACCTCTGTTTTCTTTCAAAAATTTAGATGTGTCCATGTTGCGCTTTGGGGCGTTTCCTGTCGCGGGCGCTAGGCCTACCCACACAAGTGAGGTATCATTTTTATCGGGAGACTTGGGGGAATGCTGGGTGGAAGGAAATTTGTGGCTCCTCTCAGATTCCAGAAATTTCTGCCACAGAAATGTGAGGAACGTGTGTTTTTTTAGCCAAATTTTGAGGTTTGCAAAGGATTCTGGGTAACAGAACCTGGTCCGAGCCCCGCAAGTCACCCCATCTTGGATTCCCCTAGGTCTCTAGTTTTCAGAAATGCACAGGTTTGGTAGGTTTTCCTAGGTGCCGGCTGAGCTAGAGGCCAAAATCTACAGGTAGGCACTTCGCAAAAAACACCTCTGTTTTCTTTCAAAAATTTAGATGTGTCCACGTTGCGCTTTGGGGCGTTTCCTGTCGCGGGCGCTAGGCCTACCCACACAAGTGAGGTATCATTTTTATCGGGAGACTTGGGGGAACGCTGGGTGGAAGGAAATTTGTGGCTCCTCTCAGATTCCAGAACTTTCTGCCACAGAAATGTGAGGAACGTGTGTTTTTTTAGCCAGATTTTGAGGTTTACAAAGGATTCTGGGTAACAGAACCTGGTCCGAGCCCCGCAAGTCACCCCATCTTGGATTCCCCTAGGTCTCTAGATTTCAGAAATGCACAGGTTTGGTAGGTTTCCCTAGGTGCCGGCTGAGCTAGAGGCCAAAATCTACAGGTAGGCACTTCGCAAAAGACACCTCTGTTTTCTTTCAAAAATTTAGATGTGTCCAGGTTTCGCTTTGGGGCGTTTCCTGTCGCGGGCGCTAGGCCTACCCACACAAGTGAGGTATCATTTTTATCGGGAGACTTGGGGGAACGCTGGGTGGAAGGAAATTTGTGGCTCCTCTCAGATTCCAGAACTTTTTGCCACAGAAATGAGAGGAACGTGTGTTTTCTTAGCCAAATTTTGAGGTTTGCAAAGGATTCTGGGTAACAGAACCTGGTCCGAGCCCCGCAAGTCACCCCATCTTGGATTCCCCTAGGTCTCTAGATTTCAGAAATGCACAGGTTTGGTAGGTTTCCCTAGGTGCCGGCTGAGCTAGAGGCCAAAATCTACAGGTAGGCACTTCGCAAAAGACACCTCTGTTTTCTTTCAAAAATTTAGATGTGTCCAGGTTTCGCTTTGGGGCGTTTCCTGTCGCGGGCGCTAGGCCTACCCACACAAGTGAGGTATCATTTTTATCGGGAGACTTGGGGGAACGCTGGGTGGAAGGAAATTTGTGGCTCCTCTCAGATTCCAGAACTTTTTGCCACAGAAATGAGAGGAACGTGTGTTTTTTGAGCCAAATTTTGAGGTTTGCAAAGGTTTCTGGGTAACAGAACCGGGTCCGAGCCCCGCAAGTCACCCCATCTTGGATTCCCCTAGGTCTCTAGTTTTCAGAAATGCACAGGTTTGGTAGGTTTTCCTAGGTGCCGGCTGAGCTAGAGGCCAAAATCTACAGGTAGGCACTTCGCAAAAAACACCTCTGTTTTCTTTCAAAAATTTAGATGTGTCCACGTTGCGCTTTGGGGCGTTTCCTGTCGCGGGTGCTAGGCCTACCCACACAAGTGAGGTATCATTTTTATCGGGAGACTTGGGGGAACGCTGGGTGGAAGGAAATTTGTGGCACCTCTCAGATTCCAGAACTTTCTGCCACAGAAATGTGAGGAACGTGTGTTTTTTTAGCCAAATTTTGAGGTTTGCAAAGGATTCTGGGTAACAGAACCTGGTCCGAGCCCCGCCAGTCACCCCATCTTGGATTCCCCTAGGTCTCTAGTTTTCAGAAATGCACAAGTTTGGTAGGTTTCCCTAGGTGCCGGCTGAGCTAGAGGCCAAAATCTACAGGTAGGCACTTCGCAAAAAGCACCTCTATTTTCTTTCAAAAATGTATATGTGTCCACGTTGCGCTTTGGGGCGTTTCCTGTCGTGGTCGCTAGGCCTACCCACACAAGTGAGGTATCATTTTTATCGGGAGACTTGCGGGAACGCTGGGTGGAAGGAAATTTGTGGCTCCTCTCAGATTCGAGAACTTTCTTCCACAGAAATGTGAGGAACGTGTGTTTTTTTAGCCAAATTTGGAGGTTTGCAAAGGATTCTGGGTAACAGAACCTGGTCCGAGCCCCGCAAGTCACCCCATCTTGGATTCCCCTAGGTCTCTAGTTTTCAGAAATGCACAAGTTTGGTAGGTTTCCCTAGGTGCCGGCTGAGCTAGAGGCCAAAATCTACAGGTAAGCACTTCGCAAAAAACACCTCTGTTTTCTTTCAAAAATTTAGATGTGTCCACGTTGCGCTTTGGGGCGTTTCCTGTCGCGGGCGCTAGGCCTACCCACACAAGTGAGGTATCATTTTTATCGGGAGACTTGGGGGAACGCTGGGTGGAAGGAAATTTGTGGCTCCTCTCAGATTCCAGAACTTTCTGCCACAGAAATGTGAGGAACATGTGTTTTCTTAGCCAAATTTTGAGGTTTGCAAAGGATTCTGGGTAACAGAACCTGGTCCGAGCCCCGCAAGTCACCCCATCTTGGATTCCCCTAGGTCTCTAGATTTCAGAAATGCACAGGTTTGGTAGGTTTCCCTAGGTGCCGGCTGAGCTAGAGGCCAAAATCTACAGGTAGGCACTTCGCAAAAGACACCTCTGTTTTCTTTCAAAAATTTAGATGTGTCCAGGTTTCGCTTTGGGGCGTTTCCTGTCGCGGGCGCTAGGCCTACCCACACAAGTGAGGTATCATTTTTATCGGGAGACTTGGGGGAACGCTGGGTGGAAGGAAATTTGTGGCTCCTCTCAGATTCCAGAACTTTTTGCCACAGAAATGAGAGGAACGTGTGTTTTTTTAGCCAAATTTTGAGGTTTGCAAAGGTTTCTGGGTAACAGAACCGGGTCCGAGCCCCGCAAGTCACCCCATCTTTGATTCCCCTAGGTCTCTAGATTTCAGAAATGCACAGGATTGGTAGGTTTCCCTAGGTGCCGGCTGAGTTAGAGGCCAAAATCTACAGGTAGGCATTTTGTAAAAAACACCTCTGTTTTCTTTCAAAAATGTAGATGTGTCCACGTTGCGCTTTGGGGCGTTTCCTGTCGCGGGCGCTAGGCCTACCCACACAAGTGAGGTATCATTTTTATCGGGAGACTTGGGGGAACGCTGGGTGGAAGGAAATTTGTTGCTCCTCTCAGATTCCAGAACTTTCTGCCACAGAAATGTGAGGAACGTATGTTTTATTAGCCAAATTTTGAGGTTTGCAAAGGATTCTGGGTAACAGAACCTGGTCCGAGCCCCCCAAGTCACCCCATCTTGGATTCCCCTAGGTTTCTAGTTTTCAGAAATGCACAGGTTTGGTAGGTTTCCCTAGGTGCCGGCTGAGCTAGAGGCCAAAATCTACAGGTAGGCACTTCGCAAAAAACACCACTGTTTTCTTTCAAGAATTTTGATGTGTCCACGTTGCGCTTTGGGGCGTTTCCTGTCGCTGGCGCAAGGCCTACCCACACAAGTGAGGTATCATTTTTATCGTGAGACTTGGGGTAACGCTGGGTGGAAGGAAATTTGTGGCTCCTCTCAGATTCCAGAACTTTCTGCCACAGAAATGTGAGGAACGTGTGTTTTTTTAGCCAGATTTTGAGGTTTACAAAGGATTCTGGGTAACAGAACCTGGTCCGAGCCCCGCAAGTCACCCCATCTTGGATTCCCCAAGGTCTCTAGTTTTCAGAAATGCACAGGTTTTGTAGTTTTCCCTAGGTGCCGGCTGAGCTAGAGGCCAAAATCTACAGGTAGGCACTTCGCAAAAAACACCTCTGTTTTCTTTCAAAAATTTAGATGTGTCCACGTTGCGCTTTGGGGCGTTTCCTGTCGCGGGCGCTAGGCCTACCCACACAAGTGAGGTATCATTTTTATCGGGAGACTTGGGGGAACACTGGGTGGAAGGAAATTTGTGGCTCCTCTCAGATTCCAGAACTTTCTGCCACAGAAATGTGAGGAACGTGTGTTTTTTTAGCCAAATTTTGAGGTTTGCAAAGGATTCTGGGTAACCGAACCTGGTCCGAGACCCGCAAGTCACCCCATCTTGGATTCCCCTAGGTCTCTAGTTTTCAGAAATGCACAGGTTTGGTAGGTTTCCCTAGGTGCCGGCTGAGCTAGAGGCTAAAATCTAGAGGTAGGCACTTCGCAAAAAACACCTCTGTTTTCTTTCAAAAATTTAGATGTGTCCACGTTGCGCTTTGGGGCGTTTCCTGTCGCGGGCGCTAGGCCTACCCACACAAGTGAGGTATCATTTTTATCGGGAGACTTGGGGGAACGCTGGGTGGAAGGAAATTTGTGGCTCCTCTCAGATTCCAGAACTTTCTGCCACAGAAATGTGAGGAACGTTGATTTTTTTTAGCCAAATTTTGAGGTTTGCAAAGGATTCTGGGTAACAGAACCTGGTCCGAGCCCCGCAAGTCACCCCATCTTGGATTCCCCTAGGTCTCTAGTTTTCAGAAATGCACAGGTTTTGTAGGTTTCCCTAGGTGCCGGCTGAGCTAGAGGCCAAAATCTACAGGTAGGCACTTCGCAAAAAGCACCTCTATTTTCTTTCAAAAATTTATATGTGTCCAAGTTGCGCTTTGGGGCGTTTCCTGTCGCGGTCGCTAGGCCTACCCACACAAGTGAGGTATCATTTTTATCGGGAGACTTGGGGGAACGCTGGGTGGAAGGAAATTTGTGGCTCCTCTCAGATTCCAGAACTTTCTGCCACAGAAATATGAGGAACGTGTGTTTTTTTAGCCAAATTTGGAGGTTTGCAAAGGATTCTGGGTAACAGAACCTGGTCCGAGACCCGCAAGTCACCCCATCTTGGATTCCCCTAGGTCTCTAGTTTTCAGAAATGCACAGGTTTGGTAGGTTTCCCTAGGTGCCGGCTTAGCTAGAGGCCAAAATCTACAGGTAAGCACTTCGCAAAAAACACCTCTGTTTTCTTTGAAAAATTTAGATGTGTCCACGTTGCGCTTTGGGGCGTTTCCTGTTGCGGGCGTTAGGCCTACCCACACAAGTGAGGTATCATTTTTATCGGTAGACTTGGGGGAACGCTGGTTGGAAGGAAATTTGTGGCTCCTCTCAGATTCCAGAACTTTCTGCCACAGAAATGTGAGGAACATGTGTTTTCTTAGCCAAATTTTGAGGTTTGCAAAGGTTTCTGGGTAACAGAACCGGGTTCGAGCCCCGCAAGTCACCCCATCTTTGATTCCCCTAGGTCTCTAGATTTCAGAAATGCACAGGATTGGTAGGTTTCCCTAGGTGCCGGCTGAGTTAGAGGCCAAAATCTACAGGTAGGCATTTTGTAAAAAACACCTCTGTTTTCTTTCAAAAATGTAGATGTGTCCACGTTGCGCTTTGGGGCGTTTCCTGTCGCGGGCGCTAGGCCTACCCACACAAGTGAGGTATCATTTTTATCGGGAGACTTGGGGGAACGCTGGGTGGAAGGAAATTTGTGGCTCCTCTCAGATTCCAGAACTTTCTGCCACAGAAATGTGAGGAACGTGTGTTTTTTTAGCCACATTTTGAGGTTTACAAAGGATTCTGGGTAACAGAACCTGGTCCGAGACCCGCAAGTCACCCCATCTTGGATTCCCCTAGGTCTCTAGTTTTCAGAAATGCACAGGTTTGGTAGGTTTCCCTAGGTGCCGGCTGAGCTAGAGGCCAAAATCTACAGGTAGGCACTTCGCAAAAAACACCTCTGTTTTCTTTCAAAAATTTAGATGTGTCCATGTTGCGCTTTGGGGCGTTTCCTGTCGCGGGCGCTAGGCCTACCCACACAAGTGAGGTATCATTTTTATCGGGAGACTTGGGGGAATGCTGGGTGGAAGGAAATTTGTGGCTCCTCTCAGATTCCAGAAATTTCTGCCACAGAAATGTGAGGAACGTGTGTTTTTTTAGCCAAATTTTGAGGTTTGCAAAGGATTCTGGGTAACAGAACCTGGTCCGAGCCCCGCAAGTCACCCCATCTTGGATTCCCCTAGGTCTCTAGTTTTCAGAAATGCACAGGTTTGGTAGGTTTTCCTAGGTGCCGGCTGAGCTAGAGGCCAAAATCTACAGGTAGGCACTTCGCAAAAAACACCTCTGTTTTCTTTCAAAAATTTAGATGTGTCCACGTTGCGCTTTGGGGCGTTTCCTGTCGCGGGCGCTAGGCCTACCCACACAAGTGAGGTATCATTTTTATCGGGAGACTTGGGGGAACGCTGGGTGGAAGGAAATTTGTGGCTCCTCTCAGATTCCAGAACTTTCTGCCACAGAAATGTGAGGAACGTGTGTTTTTTTAGCCAGATTTTGAGGTTTACAAAGGATTCTGGGTAACAGAACCTGGTCCGAGCCCCGCAAGTCACCCCATCTTGGATTCCCCTAGGTCTCTAGATTTCAGAAATGCACAGGTTTGGTAGGTTTCCCTAGGTGCCGGCTGAGCTAGAGGCCAAAATCTACAGGTAGGCACTTCGCAAAAGACACCTCTGTTTTCTTTCAAAAATTTAGATGTGTCCAGGTTTCGCTTTGGGGCGTTTCCTGTCGCGGGCGCTAGGCCTACCCACACAAGTGAGGTATCATTTTTATCGGGAGACTTGGGGGAACGCTGGGTGGAAGGAAATTTGTGGCTCCTCTCAGATTCCAGAACTTTTTGCCACAGAAATGAGAGGAACGTGTGTTTTCTTAGCCAAATTTTGAGGTTTGCAAAGGATTCTGGGTAACAGAACCTGGTCCGAGCCCCGCAAGTCACCCCATCTTGGATTCCCCTAGGTCTCTAGATTTCAGAAATGCACTGGTTTGGTAGGTTTCCCTAGGTGCCGGCTGAGCTAGAGGCCAAAATCTACAGGTAGGCACTTCGCAAAAGACACCTCTGTTTTCTTTCAAAAATTTAGATGTGTCCAGGTTTCGCTTTGGGGCGTTTCCTGTCGCGGGCGCTAGGCCTACCCACACAAGTGAGGTATCATTTTTATCGGGAGACTTGGGGGAACGCTGGGTGGAAGGAAATTTGTGGCTCCTCTCAGATTCCAGAACTTTTTGCCACAGAAATGAGAGGAACGTGTGTTTTTTGAGCCAAATTTTGAGGTTTGCAAAGGTTTCTGGGTAACAGAACCGGGTCCGAGCCCCGCAAGTCACCCCATCTTGGATTCCCCTAGGTCTCTAGTTTTCAGAAATGCACAGGTTTGGTAGGTTTTCCTAGGTGCCGGCTGAGCTAGAGGCCAAAATCTAGAGGTAGGCACTTCGCAAAAAACACCTCTGTTTTCTTTCAAAAATTTAGATGTGTCCACGTTGCGCTTTGGAGCGTTTCCTGTCGCGGGTGCTAGGCCTACCCACACAAGTGAGGTATCATTTTTATCGGGAGACTTGGGGGAACGCTGGGTGGAAGGAAATTTGTGGCTCCTCTCAGATTCCAGAACTTTCTGCCACAGAAATGTGAGGAACGTGTGTTTTTTTAGCCAAATTTTGAGGTTTGCAAAGGATTCTGGGTAACAGAACCTGGTCCGAGCCCCGCCAGTCACCCCATCTTGGATTCCCCTAGGTCTCTAGTGTTCAGAAATGCACAAGTTTGGTAGGTTTCCCTAGGTGCCGGCTGAGCTAGAGGCCAAAATCTACAGGTAGGCACTTCGCAAAAAGCACCTCTATTTTCTTTCAAAAATGTATATGTGTCCACGTTGCGCTTTGGGGCGTTTCCTGTCGTGGTCGCTAGGCCTACCCACACAAGTGAGGTATCATTTTTATCGGGAGACTTGCGGGAACGCTGGGTGGAAGGAAATTTGTGGCTCCTCTCAGATTCGAGAACTTTCTTCCACAGAAATGTGAGGAACGTGTGTTTTTTTAGCCAAATTTGGAGGTTTGCAAAGGATTCTGGGTAACAGAACCTGGTCCGAGCCCCGCAAGTCACCCCATCTTGGATTCCCCTAGGTCTCTAGTTTTCAGAAATGCACAAGTTTGGTAGGTTTCCCTAGGTGCCGGCTGAGCTAGAGGCCAAAATCTACAGGTAAGCACTTCGCAAAAAACACCTCTGTTTTCTTTCAAAAATTTAGATGTGTCCACGTTGCGCTTTGGGGCGTTTCCTGTCGCGGGCGCTAGGCCTACCCACACAAGTGAGGTATCATTTTTATCGGGAGACTTGGGGGAACGCTGGGTGGAAGGAAATTTGTGGCTCCTCTCAGATTCCAGAACTTTCTGCCACAGAAATGTGAGGAACATGTGTTTTTTTAGCCAAATTTTGAGGTTTACAAGGGATTCTGGGTAACAGAACCTGGTCTGAGCCCCGCAAGTCACCCCATCTTGGATTCCCCTAGGTCTCTAGTTTTCAGAAATGCACAGGTTTGGTAGGTTTCCCTAGGTGCCGGCTATGCTAGAGGCCAAAATCTACAGGTAAGCACTTCGCAAAAAACACCTCTGTTTTCTTTCAAAAATTTAGATGTGTCCACGTTGCGCTTTGAGGCGTTTCCTGTCGCGGGCGTTAGGCCTACCCACACAAGTGAGGTATCATTTTTATCGGTAGACTTGGGGGAACGCTGGGTGGAAGGAAATTTGTGGCTCCTCTCAGATTCCAGAACTTTCTGCCACAGAAATGTGAGGAACATGTGTTTTCTTAGCCAAATTTTGAGGTTTGCAAAGGATTCTGGGTAACAGAACCTGGTCCGAGCCCCGCAAGTCACCCCATCTTGGATTCCCCTAGGTCTCTAGATTTCAGAAATGCACAGGTTTGGTAGGTTTCCCTAGGTGCCGGCTGAGCTAGAGGCCAAAATCTACAGGTAGGCACTTCGCAAAAGACACCTCTGTTTTCTTTCAAAAATTTAGATGTATCCACGTTGCGCTTTGGGGCGTTTCCTGTCGCGGGCGCTAGGCCTACCCACACAAGTGAGGTATCATTTTTATCGGGAGACTTGGGGGAACGCTGGGTGGAAGGAAATTTGTGGCTCCTCTCAGATTCCAGAACTTTTTGCCACAGAAATGAGAGGAACGTGTGTTTTTTGAGCCAAATTTTGAGGTTTGCAAAGGTTTCTGGGTAACAGAACCGGGTCCGAGCCCCGCAAGTCACCCCATCTTTGATTCCCCTAGGTCTCTAGATTTCAGAAATGCACAGGATTGGTAGGTTTCCCTAGGTGCCGGCTGAGTTAGAGGCCAAAATCTACAGGTAGGCATTTTGTAAAAAACACCTCTGTTTTCTTTCAAAAATGTAGATGTGTCCACGTTGCGCTTTGGGGCGTTTCCTGTCGCGGGCGCTAGGCCTACCCACACAAGTGAGGTATCATTTTTATCGGGAGACTTGGGGGAACGCTGGGTGGAAGGAAATTTGTTGCTCCTCTCAGATTCCAGAACTTTCTGCCACAGAAATGTGAGGAACGTATGTTTTATTAGCCAAATTTTGAGGTTTGCAAAGGATTCTGGGTAACAGAACCTGGTCCGAGCCCCCCAAGTCACCCCATCTTGGATTCCCCTAGGTTTCTAGTTTTCAGAAATGCACAGGTTTGGTAGGTTTCCCTAGGTGCCGGCTGAGCTAGAGGCCAAAATCTACAGGTAGGCACTTCGCAAAAAACACCACTGTTTTCTTTCAAGAATTTTGATGTGTCCACGTTGCGCTTTGGGGCGTTTCCTGTCGCTGGCGCTAGGCCTACCCACACAAGTGAGGTATCATTTTTATCGTGAGACTTGGGGTAACGCTGGGTGGAAGGAAATTTGTGGCTCCTCTCAGATTCCAGAACTTTCTGCCACAGAAATGTGAGGAACGTGTGTTTTTTTAGCCAGATTTTGATGTTTACAAAGGATTCTGGGTAACAGAACCTGGTCCGAGCCCCGCAAGTCACCCCATCTTGGATTCCCCAAGGTCTCTAGTTTTCAGAAATGCACAGGTTTTGTAGTTTTCCCTAGGTGCCGGCTGAGCTAGAGGCCAAAATCTACAGGTAGGCACTTCGCAAAAAACACCTCTGTTTTCTTTCAAAAATTTAGATGTGTCCACGTTGCGCTTTGGGGCGTTTCCTGTCGCGGGCGCTAGGCCTACCCACACAAGTGAGGTATCATTTTTATCGGGAGACTTGGGGGAACACTGGGTGGAAGGAAATTTGTGGCTCCTCTCAGATTCCAGAACTTTCTGCCACAGAAATGTGAGGAACGTGTGTTTTTTTAGCCAAATTTTGAGGTTTGCAAAGGATTCTGGGTAACCGAACCTGGTCCGAGACCCGCAAGTCACCCCATCTTGGATTCCCCTAGGTCTCTAGTTTTCAGAAATGCACAGGTTTGGTAGGTTTCCCTAGGTGCCGGCTGAGCTAGAGGCTAAAATCTAGAGGTAGGCACTTCGCAAAAAACACCTCTGTTTTCTTTCAAAAATTTAGATGTGTCCACGTTGCGCTTTGGGGCGTTTCCTGTCGCGGGCGCTAGGCCTACCCACACAAGTGAGGTATCATTTTTATCGGGAGACTTGGGGGAACGCTGGGTGGAAGGAAATTTGTGGCTCCTCTCAGATTCCAGAACTTTCTGCCACAGAAATGTGAGGAACGTTGATTTTTTTTAGCCAAATTTTGAGGTTTGCAAAGGATTCTGGGTAACAGAACCTGGTCCGAGCCCCGCAAGTCACCCCATCTTGGATTCCCCTAGGTCTCTAGTTTTCAGAAATGCACAGGTTTTGTAGGTTTCCCTAGGTGCCGGCTGAGCTAGAGGCCAAAATCTACAGGTAGGCACTTCGCAAAAAGCACCTCTATTTTCTTTCAAAAATTTATATGTGTCCAAGTTGCGCTTTGGGGCGTTTCCTGTCGCGGTCGCTAGGCCTACCCACACAAGTGAGGTATCATTTTTATCGGGAGACTTGGGGGAACGCTGGGTGGAAGGAAATTTGTGGCTCCTCTCAGATTCCAGAACTTTCTGCCACAGAAATATGAGGAACGTGTGTTTTTTTAGCCAGATTTGGAGGTTTGCAAAGGATTCTGGGTAACAGAACCTGGTCCGAGACCCGCAAGTCACCCCATCTTGGATTCCCCTAGGTCTCTAGTTTTCAGAAATGCACAGGTTTGGTAGGTTTCCCTAGGTGCCGGCTTAGCTAGAGGCCAAAATCTACAGGTAAGCACTTCGCAAAAAACACCTCTGTTTTCTTTGAAAAATTTAGATGTGTCCACGTTGCGCTTTGGGGCGTTTCCTGTTGCGGGCGTTAGGCCTACCCACACAAGTGAGGTATCATTTTTATCGGTAGACTTGGGGGAACGCTGGTTGGAAGGAAATTTGTGGCTCCTCTCAGATTCCAGAACTTTCTGCCACAGAAATGTGAGGAACATGTGTTTTCTTAGCCAAATTTTGAGGTTTGCAAAGGTTTCTGGGTAACAGAACCGGGTTCGAGCCCCGCAAGTCACCCCATCTTTGATTCCCCTAGGTCTCTAGATTTCAGAAATGCACAGGATTGGTAGGTTTCCCTAGGTGCCGGCTGAGTTAGAGGCCAAAATCTACAGGTAGGCATTTTGTAAAAAACACCTCTGTTTTCTTTCAAAAATGTAGATGTGTCCACGTTGCGCTTTGGGGCGTTTCCTGTCGCGGGCGCTAGGCCTACCCACACAAGTGAGGTATCATTTTTATCGGGAGACTTGGGGGAACGCTGGGTGGAAGGAAATTTGTGGCTCCTCTCAGATTCCAGAACTTTCTGCCACAGAAATGTGAGGAACGTGTGTTTTTTTAGCCACATTTTGAGGTTTACAAAGGATTCTGGGTAACAGAACCTGGTCCGAGACCCGCAAGTCACCCCATCTTGGATTCCCCTAGGTCTCTAGTTTTCAGAAATGCACAGGTTTGGTAGGTTTCCCTAGGTGCCGGCTGAGCTAGAGGCCAAAATCTACAGGTAGGCACTTCGCAAAAAACACCTCTGTTTTCTTTCAAAAATTTAGATGTGTCCATGTTGCGCTTTGGGGCGTTTCCTGTCGCGGGCGCTAGGCCTACCCACACAAGTGAGGTATCATTTTTATCGGGAGACTTGGGGGAATGCTGGGTGGAAGGAAATTTGTGGCTCCTCTCAGATTCCAGAAATTTCTGCCACAGAAATGTGAGGAACGTGTGTTTTTTTAGCCAAATTTTGAGGTTTGCAAAGGATTCTGGGTAACAGAACCTGGTCCGAGCCCCGCAAGTCACCCCATCTTGGATTCCCCTAGGACTCTAGTTTTCAGAAATGCACAGGTTTGGTAGGTTTTCCTAGGTGCCGGCTGAGCTAGAGGCCAAAATCTACAGGTAGGCACTTCGCAAAAAACACCTCTGTTTTCTTTCAAAAATTTAGATGTGTCCACGTTGCGCTTTGGGGCGTTTCCTGTCGCGGGCGCTAGGCCTACCCACACAAGTGAGGTATCATTTTTATCGGGAGACTTGGGGGAACGCTGGGTGGAAGGAAATTTGTGGCTCCTCTCAGATTCCAGAACTTTCTGCCACAGAAATGTGAGGAACGTGTGTTTTTTTAGCCAGATTTTGAGGTTTACAAAGGATTCTGGGTAACAGAACCTGGTCCGAGCCCCGCAAGTCACCCCATCTTGGATTCCCCTAGGTCTCTAGATTTCAGAAATGCACAGGTTTGGTAGGTTTCCCTAGGTGCCGGCTGAGCTAGAGGCCAAAATCTACAGGTAGGCACTTCGCAAAAGACACCTCTGTTTTCTTTCAAAAATTTAGATGTGTCCAGGTTTCGCTTTGGGGCGTTTCCTGTCGCGGGCGCTAGGCCTACCCACACAAGTGAGGTATCATTTTTATCGGGAGACTTGGGGGAACGCTGGGTAGAAGGAAATTTGTGGCTCCTCTCAGATTCCAGAACTTTTTGCCACAGAAATGAGAGGAACGTGTGTTTTCTTAGCCAAATTTTGAGGTTTGCAAAGGATTCTGGGTAACAGAACCTGGTCCGAGCCCCGCAAGTCACCCCATCTTGGATTCCCCTAGGTCTCTAGATTTCAGAAATGCACAGGTTTGGTAGGTTTCCCTAGGTGCCGGCTGAGCTAGAGGCCAAAATCTACAGGTAGGCACTTCGCAAAAGACACCTCTGTTTTCTTTCAAAAATTTAGATGTGTCCATGTTGCGCTTTGGGGCGTTTCCTGTCGCGGGCGCTAGGCCTACCCACACAAGTGAGGTATCATTTTTATCGGGAGACTTGGGGGAATGCTGGGTGGAAGGAAATTTGTGGCTCCTCTCAGATTCCAGAAATTTCTGCCACAGAAATGTGAGGAACGTGTGTTTTTTTAGCCAAATTTTGAGGTTTGCAAAGGATTCTGGGTAACAGAACCTGGTCCGAGCCCCGCAAGTCACCCCATCTTGGATTCCCCTAGGTCTCTAGTTTTCAGAAATGCACAGGTTTGGTAGGTTTTCCTAGGTGCCGGCTGAGCTAGAGGCCAAAATCTACAGGTAGGCACTTCGCAAAAAACACCTCTGTTTTCTTTCAAAAATTTAGATGTGTCCACGTTGCGCTTTGGGGCGTTTCCTGTCGCGGGCGCTAGGCCTACCCACACAAGTGAGGTATCATTTTTATCGGGAGACTTGGGGGAACGCTGGGTGGAAGGAAATTTGTGGCTCCTCTCAGATTCCAGAACTTTCTGCCACAGAAATGTGAGGAACGTGTGTTTTTTTAGCCAGATTTTGAGGTTTACAAAGGATTCTGGGTAACAGAACCTGGTCCGAGCCCCGCAAGTCACCCCATCTTGGATTCCCCTAGGTCTCTAGATTTCAGAAATGCACAGGTTTGGTAGGTTTCCCTAGGTGCCGGCTGAGCTAGAGGCCAAAATCTACAGGTAGGCACTTCGCAAAAGACACCTCTGTTTTCTTTCAAAAATTTAGATGTGCCCAGGTTTCGCTTTGGGGCGTTTCCTGTCGCGGGCGCTAGGCCTACCCACACAAGTGAGGTATCATTTTTATCGGGAGACTTGGGGGAACGCTGGGTGGAAGGAAATTTGTGGCTCCTCTCAGATTCCAGAACTTTTTGCCACAGAAATGAGAGGAACGTGTGTTTTCTTAGCCAAATTTTGAGGTTTGCAAAGGATTCTGGGTAACAGAACCTGGTCCGAGCCCCGCAAGTCACCCCATCTTGGATTCCCCTAGGTCTCTAGATTTCAGAAATGCACAGGTTTGGTAGGTTTCCCTAGGTGCCGGCTGAGCTAGAGGCCAAAATCTACAGGTAGGCACTTCGCAAAAGACACCTCTGTTTTCTTTCAAAAATTTAGATGTGTCCAGGTTTCGCTTTGGGGCGTTTCCTGTCGCGGGCGCTAGGCCTACCCACTCAAGTGAGGTATCATTTTTATCGGGAGACTTGGGGGAACGCTGGGTGGAAGGAAATTTGTGGCTCCTCTCAGATTCCAGAACTTTTTGCCACAGAAATGAGAGGAACGTGTGTTTTTTGAGCCAAATTTTGAGGTTTGCAAAGGTTTCTGGGTAACAGAACCGGGTCCGAGCCCCGCAAGTCACCCCATCTTTGATTCCCCTAGGTCTCTAGATTTCAGAAATGCACAGGATTGGTAGGTTTCCCTAGGTGCCGGCTGAGTTAGAGGCCAAAATCTACAGGTAGGCATTTTGTAAAAAACACCTCTGTTTTCTTTCAAAAATGTAGATTTGTCCACGTTGCGCTTTGGGGCGTTTCCTGTCGCGGGCGCTAGGCCTACCCACACAAGTGAGGTATCATTTTTATCGGGAGACTTGGGGGAACGCTGGGTGGAAGGAAATTTGTGGCTTCTCTCAGATTCCAGAACTTTCTGCCACAGAAATGTGAGGAACGTGTGTTTCTTTAGCCACATTTTGAGGTTTACAAAGGATTCTGGGTAACAGAACCTGGTCCGAGACCCGCAAGTCACCCCATCTTGGATTCCCCTAGGTCTCTAGTTTTCAGAAATACACAGGTTTGGTAGGTTTCCCTAGGTGCCGGCTGAGCTAGAGGCCAAAATCTACAGGTAGGCACTTCGCAAAAAACACCTCTGTTTTCTTTCAAAAATTTAGATGTGTCCATGTTGCGCTTTGGGGCGTTTCCTGTCGCGGGCGCTAGGCCTACCCACACAAGTGAGGTATCATTTTTATCAGGAGACTTGGGGGAATGCTGGGTGGAAGGAAATTTGTGGCTCCTCTCAGATTCCAGAAATTTCTGCCACAGAAATGTGAGGAACGTGTGTTTTTTTAGCCAAATTTTGAGGTTTGCAAAGGATTCTGGGTAACAGAACCTGGTCCGAGCCCCGCAAGTCACCCCATCTTGCATTCCCCTAGGTCTCTAGTTTTCAGAAATGCACAGGTTTGGTAGGTTTTCCTATGCTAGAGGCCAAAAGAGCTAGAGGCCAAAATCTACAGGTAGGCACTTTGCAAAAAACACCTCTGTTTTCTTTCAAAAATTTAGATGTGTCCACGTTGCGCTTTGGGGCGTTTCCTGTCGCGGGCGCTAGGCCTACCCACACAAGTGAGGTATCATTTTTATCGGGAGACTTGGGGGAACGCTGGGTGGAAGGAAATTTGTGGCTCCTCTCAGATTCCAGAACTTTCTGCCACAGAAATGTGAGGAACGTGTGTTTTTTTAGCCACATTTTGAGGTTTACAAAGGATTCTGGGTAACAGAACCTGGTCCGAGACCCGCAAGTCACCCCATCTTGGATTCCCCTAGGTCTCTAGTTTTCAGAAATGCACAGGTTTGGTAGGTTTCCCTAGGTGCCGGCTGAGCTAGAGGCCAAAATCTACAGGTAGGCACTTCGCAAAAAACACCTCTGTTTTCTTTCAAAAATTTAGATGTGTCCATGTTGCGCCTTACGGCGTTTCCTGTCGCGGGCGCTAGGCCTACCCACACAAGTGAGGTATCATTTTTATCGGGAGACTTGGGGGAACGCTGGGTGGAAGGAAATTTGTGGCTCCTCTCAGATTCCAGAACTTTCTGCCACAGAAATGTGAGGAACATGTGTTTTTTTAGCCAAATTTTGAGGTTTGCAAAGGATTCTGGGTAACAGAACCTGGTCCGAGCCCCGCAAGTCACCCCATCTTGGATTCCCCTAGGTCTCTAGTTTTCAGAAATGCACAGGTTTGGTAGGGTTCCTTAGGTGCCGGCTGAGCTAGAGGCCAAAATCTAGAGGTAGGCACTTCGCAAAAAACACCTCTGTTTTCTTTCAAAAATTTAGATGTGTCCACGTTGCGCTTTGGGGCGTTTCCTGTCGCGGGCGCTAGGCCTACCCACACAAGTGAGGTATCATTTTTATCGGGAGACTAGGGGGAACGCTGGGTGGAAGGAAATTTGTGGCTCCTCTCAGATTCCAGAACTTTCTGCCACAGAAATGTGAGGAACATGTGTTTTTTTAGCCAAATTTTGAGGTTTGCAAAGGATTCTGGGTAACAGAACCTGGTCCGAGCCCCGCAAGTCACCCCATCTTGGATTCCCCTAGGTCTCTAGTTTTCAGAAATGCACAGGTTTGGTAGGGTTCCCTAGGTGCCGGCTGAGCTAGAGGCCAAAATCTAGAGGTAGGCACTTCGCAAAAAACACCTCTGTTTTCTTTCAAAAATTTAGATGTGTCCACGTTGCGCTTTGGGGCGTTTCCTGTCGCGGGCGCTAGGCCTACCCACACAAGTGAGGTATAATTTTTATCGGGAGACTTGGGGGAACGCTGGGTGGAAGGAAATTTGTTGCTCCTCTCAGATTCCAGAACTTTCTGCCACAGAAATGTGAGGAACGAGTGTTTTTTTAGCCACATTTTGAGGTTTACAAAGGATTCTGGGTAACAGAACCTGGTCCGAGACCCGCAAGTCACCCCATCTTGGATTCCCCTAGGTCTCTAGTTTTCAGAAATGCACAGGTTTGGTAGGTTTCCCTAGGTGCCGGCTGAGCTAGAGGCCAAAATCTACAGGTAGGCACTTCGCAAAAAACACCTCTGTTTTCTTTCAAAAATTTAGATGTGTCCATGTTGCGCTTTGGGGCGTTTCCTGTCGTGGGCGCTAGGCCTACCCACACAAGTGAGGTATCATTTTTATCGGGAGACTTGGGGGAATGCTGGGTGGAAGGAAATTTGTGGCTCCTCTCAGATTCCAGAAATTTCTGCCACAGAAATGTGAGGAACGTGTGTTTTTTTAGCCAAATTTTGAGGTTTGCAAAGGATTCTGGGTAACAGAACCTGGTCCGAGCCCCGCAAGTCACCCCATCTTGGATTCCCCTAGGTCTCTAGTTTTCAGAAATGCACAGGTTTGGTAGGTTTTCCTAGGTGCCGGCTGAGCTAGAGGCCAAAATCTACAGGTAGGCACTTCGCAAAAAACACCTCTGTTTTCTTTCAAAAATGTAGATGTGTCCACGTTGCGCTTTGGGGCGTTTCCTGTCGCGGGCGCTAGGCCTACCCACACAAGTGAGGTATCATTTTTATCGGGAGACTTGGGGGAACGCTGGGTGGAAGGAAATTTGTGGCTCCTCTCAGATTCCAGAACTTTCTGCCACAGAAATGTGAGGAACGTGTGTTTTTTTAGCCACATTTTGAGGTTTACAAAGGATTCTGGGTAACAGAACCTGGTCCGAGACACGCAAGTCACCCCATCTTGGATTCCCCTAGGTCTCTAGTTTTCAGAAATGCACAGGTTTGGTAGGTTTCCCTAGGTGCCGGCTGAGCTAGAGGCCAAAATCTACAGGTAGGCACTTCGCAAAAAACACCTCTGTTTTCTTTCAAAAATTTAGATGTGTCCATGTTGCGCTTTGGGGCGTTTCCTGTCGCGGGCGCTAGGCCTTCCCACACAAGTGAGGTATCATTTTTATCGGGAGACTTGGGGGAATGCTGGGTGGAAGGAAATTTGTGGCTCCTCTCAGATTCCAGAAATTTCTGCCACAGAAATGTGAGGAACGTGTGTTTTTTTAGCCAAATTTTGAGGTTTGCAAAGGATTCTGGGTAACAGAACCTGGTCCGAGCCCCGCAAGTCACCCCATCTTGGATTCCCCTAGGTCTCTTGTTTTCAGAAATGCACAGGTTTGGTAGGTTTTCCTAGGTGCCGGCTGAGCTAGAGGCCAAAATCTACAGGTAGGCACTTCGCAAAAAACACCTCTGTTTTCTTTCTAAAATTTAGATGTGTCCACGTTGCGCTTTGGGGCGTTTCCTGTCGCGGGTGCTAGGCCTACCCACACAAGTGAGGTATCATTTTTATCGGGAGACTTGGGGGAACGCTGGGTGGAAGGAAATTTGTGGCTCCTCTCAGATTCCAGAACTTTCTGCCACAGAAATGTGAGGAACGTGTGTTTTTTTAGCCAGATTTTGAGGTTTGCAAAGGATTCTGGGTAACAGAACCTGGTCCGAGCCCCGCAAGTCACCCCATCTTGGATTCCCCTAGGTCTCTAGTTTTCAGAAATGCACAGGTTTGGTAGGGTTCCCTAGGTGCCGGCTGAGCTAGAGGCCAAAATCTAGAGGTAGGCACTTCGCAAAAAACACCTCTGTTTTCTTTCAAAAATTTAGATGTGTCCACGTTGCGCTTTGGGGCGTTTCCTGTCGCGGGCGCTAGGCCTACCCACACAAGTGAGGTATCATTTTTATCGGGAGACTAGGGGGAACGCTGGGTGGAAGGAAATTTGTGGCTCCTCTCAGATTCCAGAACTTTCTGCCACAGAAATGTGAGGAACATGTGTTTTTTTAGCCAAATTTTGAGGTTTGCAAAGGTTTCTGGGTAACAGAACCTGGTCCGAGCCCCGCAAGTCACCCCATCTTGGATTCCCCTAGGTCTCTAGTTTTCAGAAATGCACAGGTTTGGTAGGGTTCCCTAGGTGCCGGCTGAGCTAGAGGCCAAAATCTAGAGGTAGGCACTTCGCAAAAAACACCTCTGTTTTCTTTCAAAAATTTAGATGTGTCCACGTTGCGCTTTGGGGCGTTTCCTGTCGCGGGCGCTAGGCCTACCCACACAAGTGAGGTATAATTTTTATCGGGAGACTTGGGGGAACGCTGCGTGGAAGGAAATTTGTTGCTCCTCTCAGATTCCAGAACTTTCTGCCACAGAAATGTGAGGAACGTGTGTTTTTTTAGCCACATTTTGAGGTTTACAAAGGATTCTGGGTAACAGAACCTGGTCCGAGACCCGCAAGTCACCCCATCTTGGATTCCCCTAGGTCTCTAGTTTTCAGAAATGCACAGGTTTGGTAGGTTTCCCTAGGTGCCGGCTGAGCTAGAGGCCAAAATCTACAGGTAGGCACTTCGCAAAAAACACCTCTGTTTTCTTTCAAAAATTTAGATGTGTCCATGTTGCGCTTTGGGGCGTTTCCTGTCGTGGGCGCTAGGCCTACCCACACAAGTGAGGTATCATTTTTATCGGGAGACTTGGGGGAATGCTGGGTGGAAGGAAATTTGTGGCTCCTCTCAGATTCCAGAAATTTCTGCCACAGAAATGTGAGGAACGTGTGTTTTTTTAGCCAAATTTTGAGGTTTGCAAAGGATTCTGGGTAACAGAACCTGGTCCGAGCCCCGCAAGTCACCCCATCTTGGATTCCCCTAGGTCTCTAGTTTTCAGAAATGCACAGGTTTGGTAGGTTTTCCTAGGTGCCGGCTGAGCTAGAGGCCAAAATCTACAGGTAGGCACTTCGCAAAAAACACCTCTGTTTTCTTTCAAAAATGTAGATGTGTCCACGTTGCGCTTTGGGGCGTTTCCTGTCGCGGGCGCTAGGCCTACCCACACAAGTGAGGTATCATTTTTATCGGGAGACTTGGGGGAACGCTGGGTGGAAGGAAATTTGTGGCTCCTCTCAGATTCCAGAACTTTCTGCCACAGAAATGTGAGGAACGTGTGTTTTTTTAGCCACATTTTGAGGTTTACAAAGGATTCTGGGTAACAGAACCTGGTCCGAGACACGCAAGTCACCCCATCTTGGATTCCCCTAGGTCTCTAGTTTTCAGAAATGCACAGGTTTGGTAGGTTTCCCTAGGTGCCGGCTGAGCTAGAGGCCAAAATCTACAGGTAGGCACTTCGCAAAAAACACCTCTGTTTTCTTTCAAAAATTTAGATGTGTCCATGTTGCGCTTTGGGGCGTTTCCTGTCGCGGGCGCTAGGCCTTCCCACACAAGTGAGGTATCATTTTTATCGGGAGACTTGGGGGAATGCTGGGTGGAAGGAAATTTGTGGCTCCTCTCAGATTCCAGAAATTTCTGCCACAGAAATGTGAGGAACGTGTGTTTTTTTAGCCAAATTTTGAGGTTTGCAAAGGATTCTGGGTAACAGAACCTGGTCCGAGCCCCGCAAGTCACCCCATCTTGGATTCCCCTAGGTCTCTAGTTTTCAGAAATGCACAGGTTTGGTAGGTTTTCCTAGGTGCCGGCTGAGCTAGAGGCCAAAATCTACAGGTAGGCACTTCGCAAAAAACACCTCTGTTTTCTTTCTAAAATTTAGATGTGTCCACGTTGCGCTTTGGGGCGTTTCCTGTCGCGGGCGCTAGGCCTACCCACACAAGTGAGGTATCATTTTTATCGGGAGACTTGGGGGAACGCTGGGTGGAAGGAAATTTGTGGCTCCTCTCAGATTCCAGAACTTTCTGCCACAGAAATGTGAGGAACGTGTGTTTTTTTAGCCACATTTTGAGGTTTACAAAGGATTCTGGGTAACAGAACCTGGTCCGAGACCCGCAAGTCACCCCATCTTGGATTCCCCTAGGTCTCTAGTTTTCAGAAATGCACAGGTTTGGTAGGTTTCCCTAGGTGCCGGCTGAGCTAGAGGCCAAAATCTACAGGTAGGCACTTCGCAAAAAACACCTCTGTTTTCTTTCAAAAATTTAGATGTGTCCATGTTGCGCTTTGGGGCGTTTCCTGTCGCGGGCGCTAGGCCTACCCACACAAGTGAGGTATCATTTTTATCGGGAGACTTGGGGGAACGCTGGGTGGAAGGAAATTTGTGGCTCCTCTCAGATTCCAGAACTTTCTGCCACAGAAATGTGAGGAACATGTGTTTTTTTAGCCAAATTTTGAGGTTTGCAAAGGATTCTGGGTAACAGAACCTGGTCCGAGCCCCGCAAGTCACCCCATCTTGGATTCCCCTAGGTCTCTAGTTTTCAGAAATGCACAGGTTTGGTAGGGTTCCCTAGGTGCCGGCTGAGCTAGAGGCCAAAATCTAGAGGTAGGCACTTCGCAAAAAACACCTCTGTTTTCTTTCAAAAATTTAGATGTGTCCACGTTGCGCTTTGGGGCGTTTCCTGTCGCGGGCGCTAGGCCTACCCACACAAGTGAGGTATCATTTTTATCGGGAGACTTGGGGGAACGCTGGGGGGAAGGAAATTTGTGGCTCCTCTCAGATTCCAGAACTTTCTGCCACAGAAATGTGAGGAACATGTGTTTTTTTAGCCAAATTTTGAGGTTTGCAAAGGATTCTGGGTAACAGAACCTGGTCCGAGCCCCGCAAGTCACCCCATCTTGGATTCCCCTAGGTCTCTAGTTTTCAGGAATGCACAGGTTTGGTAGGGTTCCCTAGGTGCCGGCTGAGCTAGAGGCCAAAATCTAGAGGTAGGCACTTCGCAAAAAACACCTCTGTTTTCTTTCAAAAATTTAGATGTGTCCACATTGCGCTTTGGGGCGTTTCCTGTCGCGGGCGCTAGGCCTACCCACACAAGTGAGGTATCATTTTTATCGGGAGACTTGGGGGAACGCTGGGTGGAAGGAAATTTGTTGCTCCTCTCAGATTCCAGAACTTTCTGCCACAGAAATGTGAGGAACGTGTGTTTTTTTAGCCACATTTTGAGGTTTACAAAGGATTCTGGGTAACAGAACCTGGTCCGAGACCCGCAAGTCACCCCATCTTGGATTCCCCTAGGTCTCTAGTTTTCAGAAATGCACAGGTTTGGTAGGTTTCCCTAGGTGCCGGCTGAGCTAGAGGCCAAAATCTACAGGTAGGCACTTCGCAAAAAACACCTCTGTTTTCTTTCAAAAATTTAGATGTGTCCATGTTGCGCTTTGGGGCGTTTCCTGTCGCGGGCGCTAGGCCTACCCACACAAGTGAGGTATCATTTTTATCGGGAGACTTGGGGGAATGCTGGGTGGAAGGAAATTTGTGGCTCCTCTCAGATTCCAGAAATTTCTGCCACAGAAATGTGAGGAGCGTGTGTTTTTTTAGCCAAATTTTGAGGTTTGCAAAGGATTCTGGGTAACAGAACCTGGTCCGAGCCCCGCAAGTCACCCCATCTTGGATTCCCCTAGGTCTCTAGTTTTCAGAAATGCACAGGTTTGGTAGGTTTTCCTAGGTGCCGGCTGAGCTAGAGGCCAAAATCTACAGGTAGGCACTTCGCAAAAAACATCTCTGTTTTCTTTCAAAAATTTAGATGTGTCCACGTTGCGCTTTGGGGCGTTTCCTGTCGCGGGCGCTAGGCCTACCCACACAAGTGAGGTATCATTTTTATCGGGAGACTTGGGGGAACGCTGGGTGGAAGGAAATTTGTGGCTCCTCTCAGATTCCAGAACTTTCTGCCACAGAAATGTGAGGAACGTGTGTTTTTTTAGCCACATTTTGAGGTTTACAAAGGATTCTGGGTAACAGAACCTGGTCCGAGACCCGCAAGTCACCCCATCTTGGATTCCCCTAGGTCTCTAGTTTTCAGAAATGCACAGGTTTGGTAGGTTTCCCTAGGTGCCGGCTGAGCTAGAGGCCAAAATCTACAGGTAGGCACTTCGCAAAAAACACCTCTGTTTTCTTTCAAAAATTTAGATGTGTCCATGTTGCGCTTTGGGGCGTTTCCTGTCGCGGGCGCTAGGCCTACCCACACAAGTGAGGTATCATTTTTATCGGGAGACTTGGGGGAACGCTGGGTGGAAGGAAATTTGTGGCTCCTCTCAGATTCCAGAACTTTCTGCCACAGAAATGTGAGGAACGTGTGTTTTTTTAGCCAAATTTTGAGGTTTGCAAAGGATTCTGGGTAACAGAACCTGGTCCGAGCCCCGCCAGTCACCCCATCTTGGATTCCCCTAGGTCTCTAGTTTTCAGAAATGCACAAGTTTGGTAGGTTTCCCTAGGTGCCGGCTGAGCTAGAGGCCAAAATCTACAGGTAGGCACTTCGCAAAAAGCACCTCTATTTTCTTTCAAAAATGTATATGTGTCCACGTTGCGCCTTGGGGCGTTTCCTGTCGCGGTCGCTAGGCCTACCCACACAAGTGAGGTATCATTTTTATCGGGAGACTTGGGGGAGCGCTGGGTGGAAGGAAATTTGTGGCTCCTCTCAGATTCCAGAAATTTCTGCCACAGAAATGTGAGGAACGTGTGTTTTTTTAGCCAAATTTTTAGGTTTGCAAAGGATTCTGGGTAACAGAACCTGGTCCGAGCCCCGCAAGTCACCCCATCTTGGATTCCCCTAGGTCTCTAGTTTTCAGAAATGCACAGGTTTGGTAGGTTTTCCTAGGTGCCGGCTGAGCTAGAGGCCAAAATCTACAGGTAGGCACTTCGCAAAAAACACCTCTGTTTTCTTTCAAAAATTTAGATGTGTCCACGTTGCGCTTTGGGGCGTTTCCTGTCGCGGGCGCTAGGCCTACCCACACAAGTGAGGTATCATTTTTATCGGGAGACTTGGGGGAACGCTGGGTGGAAGGAAATTTGTGGCTCCTCTCAGATTCGAGAACTTTCTGCCACAGAAATGTGAGGAACGTGTGTTTTTTTAGCCAAATTAGGAGGTTTGCAAAGGATTCTGGGTAACAGAACCTGGTCCGAGCCCCGCAAGTCACCCCATCTTGGATTCCCCTAGGTCTCTAGTTTTCAGAAATGCACAGGTTTGGTAGGTTTCCCTAGGTGCCGGCTGAGCTAGAGGCCAAAATCTACAGGTAGGCACTTCGCAAAAAACACCTCTGTTTTCTTTAAAAAATGTAGATGTGTCCACGTTGCGCTTTGGGGCGTTTCCTGTCGCGGGCGCTAGGCCTACCCACACAAGTGAGGTATCATTTTTATCGGGAGACTTGGGGGAACGCTGGGTGGAAGGAAATTTGTGGCTCCTCTCAGATTCCAGAAATTTCTGCCACAGAAATGTGAGGAACGTGTGTTTTTTAAGCCAAATTTTGAGGTTTGCAAAGGATTCTGGGTAACAGAACCTGGTCCGAGCCCCGCAAGTCACCCCATCTTGGATTCCCCTAGGTCTCTAGTTTTCAGAAATGCACAGGTTTGGTAGGTTTTCCTAGGTGCCGGCTGAGCTAGAGGCCAAAATCTACAGGTAGGCACTTCGCAAAAAACACCTCTGTTTTCTTTCAAAAATTTAGATGTGTCCACGTTGCGCTTTGGGGCGTTTCCTGTCGCGGGCGCTAGGCCTACCCACACAAGTGAGGTATCATTTTTATCGGGAGACTTGGGGGAACGCTGGGTGGAAGGAAATTTGTGGCTCCTCTCAGATTCCAGAACTTTCTGCCACAGAAATGTGAGGAACGTGTGTTTTTTTAGCCACATTTTGAGGTTTACAAAGGATTCTGGGTAACAGAACCTGGTCCGAGACCCGCAAGTCACCCCATCTTGGATTCCCCTAGGTCTCTAGTTTTCAGAAATGCACAGGTTTGGTAGGTTTCCCTAGGTGCCGGCTGAGCTAGAGGCCAAAATCTACAGGTAGGCACTTCGCAAAAAACACCTCTGTTTTCTTTCAAAAATTTAGATGTGTCCATGTTGCGCTTTGGGGCGTTTCCTGTCGCGGGCGCTAGGCCTACCCACACAAGTGAGGTATCATTTTTATCGGGAGACTTGGGGGAACGCTGGGTGGAAGGAAATTTGTGGCTCCTCTCAGATTCCAGAACTTTCTGCCACAGAAATGTGAGGAACATGTGTTTTTTTAGCCAAATTTTGAGGTTTGCAAAGGATTCTGGGTAACAGAACCTGGTCCGAGCCCCGCAAGTCACCCCATCTTGGATTCCCCTAGGTCTCTAGTTTTCAGAAATGCACAGGTTTGGTAGGGTTCCCTAGGTGCCGGCTGAGCTAGAGGCCAAAATCTAGAGGTAGGCACTTCGCAAAAAACACCTCTGTTTTCTTTCAAAAATTTAGATGTGTCCACGTTGCGCTTTTGGGCGTTTCCTGTCGCGGGCGCTAGGCCTACCCACACAAGTGAGGTATCATTTTTATCGGGAGACTTGGGGGAACGCTGGGTGGAAGGAAATTTGTGGCTCCTCTCAGATTCCAGAACTTTCTGCCACAGAAATGTGAGGAACATGTGTTTTTTTAGCCAAATTTTGAGGTTTGCAAAGGATTCTGGGTAACAGAACCTGGTCCGAGCCCCGCAAGTCACCCCATCTTGGATTCCCCTAGGTCTCTAGTTTTCAGAAATGCACAGGTTTGGTAGGGTTCCCTAGGTGCCGGCTGAGCTAGAGGCCAAAATCTAGAGGTAGGCACTTCGCAAAAAACACCTCTGTTTTCTTTCAAAAATTTAGATGTGTCCACGTTGCGCTTTGGGGCGTTTCCTGTCGCGGGCGCTAGGCCTACCCACACAAGTGAGGTATCATTTTTATCGGGAGACTTGGGGGAACGCTGGGTGGAAGGACATTTGTGGCTCCTCTCAGATTCCAGAACTTTCTGCCACAGAAATGTGAGGAACGTGTGTTTTTTTAGCCAAATTTTGAGGTTTGCAAAGGATTCTGGGTAACAGAACCTGGTCCGAGCCCCGCCAGTCACCCCATCTTGGATTCCCCTAGGTCTCTAGTTTTCAGAAATGCACAAGTTTGGTAGGTTTCCCTAGGTGCCGGCTGAGCTAGAGGCCAAAATCTACAGGTAGGCACTTCGCAAAAAGCACCTCTATTTTCTTTAAAAAATGTATATGTGTCCACGTTGCGCCTTGGGGCGTTTCCTGTCGCGGTCGCTAGGCCTACCCACACAAGTGAGGTATCATTTTTATCGGGAGACTTGGGGGAGCGCTGGGTGGAAGGAAATTTGTGGCTCCTCTCAGATTCCAGAAATTTCTGCCACAGAAATGTGAGGAACGTGTGTTTTTTTAGCCAAATTTTGAGGTTTGCAAAGGATTCTGGGTAACAGAACCTGGTCCGAGCCCCGCAAGTCACCCCATCTTGGATTCCCCTAGGTCTCTAGTTTTCAGAAATGCACAGGTTTGGTAGGTTTTCCTAGGTGCCGGCTGAGCTAGAGGCCAAAATCTACAGGTAGGCACTTCGCAAAAAACACCTCTGTTTTCTTTCAAAAATTTAGATGTGTCCACGTTGCGCTTTGGGGCGTTTCCTGTCGCGGGCGCTAGGCCTACCCACACAAGTGAGGTATCATTTTTATCGGGAGACTTGGGGGAACGCTGGGTGGAAGGAAATTTGTGGCTCCTCTCAGATTCGAGAACTTTCTGCCACAGAAATGTGAGGAACGTGTGTTTTTTTAGCCAAATTTGGAGGTTTGCAAAGGATTCTGGGTAACAGAACCTGGTCCGAGCCCCGCAAGTCACCCCATCTTGGATTCCCCTAGGTCTCTAGTTTTCAGAAATGCACAGGTTTGGTAGGTTTCCCTAGGTGCCGGCTGAGCTAGAGGCCAAAATCTACAGGTAGGCACTTCGCAAAAAACACCTCTGTTTTCTTTCAAAAATTTAGATGTGTCCACGTTGCGCTTTGGGGCGTTTCCTGTCGCGGGCGCTAGGCCTACCCACACAAGTGTGGTATCATTTTTATCGGGAGACTTGGGGGAACGCTGGGTGGAAGGAAATTTGTGG
Organism: Pleurodeles waltl; assembly: GCF_031143425.1. NCBI lineage: Eukaryota > Metazoa > Chordata > Amphibia > Caudata > Salamandridae > Pleurodeles > Pleurodeles waltl. The sequence continues at coordinate 722,971,565 of NC_090442.1, read as the reverse complement.
CTCCTCTCAGATTCCAGAACTTTCTGCCACAGAAATGTGAGGAACGTGTGTTTTTTTAGCCACATTTTGAGGTTTACAAAGGATTCTGGGTAACAGAACCTGGTCCGAGACCCGCAAGTCACCCCATCTTGGATTCCCCTAGGTCTCTAGTTTTCAGAAATGCACAGGTTTGGTAGGTTTCCCTAGGTGCCGGCTGAACTAGAGGCCAAAATCTACAGGTAGGCACTTCGCAAAAAACACCTCTGTTTTCTTTCAAAAATTTAGATGTGTCCATGTTGCGCTTTGGGGCGTTTCCTGTCGCGGGCGCTAGGCCTACCCACACAAGTGAGGTATCATTTTTATCGGGAGACTTGGGGGAACGCTGGGTGGAAGGAAATTTGTGGCTCCTCTCAGATTCCAGAAATTTCTGCCACAGAAATGTGAGGAACGTGTGTTTTTTTAGCCAAATTTTGAGGTTTGCAAAGGATTCTGGGTAACAGAACCTGGTCCGAGCCCCGCAAGTCACCCCATCTTGGATTCCCCTAGGTCTCTAGTTTTCAGAAATGCACAGGTTTGGTAGGGTTCCCTAGGTGCTGGCTGAGCTAGAGGCCAAAATCTAGAGGTAGGCACTTCGCAAAAAACACCTCTGTTTTCTTTCAAAAATTTAGATGTGTCCACGTTGCGCTTTTGGGCGTTTCCTGTCGCGGGCGCTAGGCCTACCCACACAAGTGAGGTATCATTTTTATCGGGAGACTTGGGGGAACGCTGGGTGGAAGGAAATTTGTGGCTCCTCTCAGATTCCAGAACTTTCTGCCACAGAAATGTGAGGAACATGTGTTTTTTTAGCCAAATTTTGAGATTTGCAAAGGATTCTGGGTAACAGAACCTGGTCCGAGCCCCGCAAGTCACCCCATCTTGGATTCCCCTAGGTCTCTAGTTTTCAGAAATGCACAGGTTTGGTAGGTTTTCCTAGGTGCCGGCTGAGCTAGAGGCCAAAATCTACAGGTAGGCACTTCGCAAAAAACACCTCTGTTTTCTTTCAAAAATTTAGATGTGTCCACGTTGCGCTTTGGGGCGTTTCCTGTCGCGGGCGCTAGGCCTACCCACACAAGTGAGGTATCATTTTTATCGGGAGACTTGGGGGAACGCTGGGTGGAAGGAAATTTGTGGCTCCTCTCAGATTCGAGAACTTTCTGCCACAGAAATGTGAGGAACGTGTGTTTTTTTAGCCAAATTTGGAGGTTTGCAAAGGATTCTGGGTAACAGAACCTGGTCCGAGCCCCGCAAGTCACCCCATCTTGGATTCCCCTAGGTCTCTAGTTTTCAGAAATGCACAGGTTTGGTAGGTTTCCCTAGGTGCCGGCTGAGCTAGAGGCCAAAATCTACAGGTAGGCACTTCGCAAAAAACACCTCTGTTTTCTTTCAAAAATTTAGATGTGTCCACGTTGCGCTTTGGGGCGTTTCCTGTCGCGGGCGCTAGGCCTACCCACACAAGTGTGGTATCATTTTTATCGGGAGACTTGGGGGAACGCTGGGTGGAAGGAAATTTGTGGCTCCTCTCAGATTCCAGAACTTTCTGCCACAGAAATGTGAGGAACGTGTGTTTTTTTAGCCACATTTTGAGGTTTACAAAGGATTCTGGGTAACAGAACCTGGTCCGAGACCCGCAAGTCACCCCATCTTGGATTCCCCTAGGTCTCTAGTTTTCAGAAATGCACAGGTTTGGTAGGTTTCCCTAGGTGCCGGCTGAACTAGAGGCCAAAATCTACAGGTAGGCACTTCGCAAAAAACACCTCTGTTTTCTTTCAAAAATTTAGATGTGTCCATGTTGCGCTTTGGGGCGTTTCCTGTCGCGGGCGCTAGGCCTACCCACACAAGTGAGGTATCATTTTTATCGGGAGACTTGGGGGAACGCTGGGTGGAAGGAAATTTGTGGCTCCTCTCAGATTCCAGAAATTTCTGCCACAGAAATGTGAGGAACGTGTGTTTTTTTAGCCAAATTTTGAGGTTTGCAAAGGATTCTGGGTAACAGAACCTGGTCCGAGCCCCGCAAGTCACCCCATCTTGGATTCCCCTAGGTCTCTAGTTTTCAGAAATGCACAGGTTTGGTAGGGTTCCCTAGGTGCTGGCTGAGCTAGAGGCCAAAATCTAGAGGTAGGCACTTCGCAAAAAACACCTCTGTTTTCTTTCAAAAATTTAGATGTGTCCACGTTGCGCTTTTGGGCGTTTCCTGTCGCGGGCGCTAGGCCTACCCACACAAGTGAGGTATCATTTTTATCGGGAGACTTGGGGGAACGCTGGGTGGAAGGAAATTTGTGGCTCCTCTCAGATTCCAGAACTTTCTGCCACAGAAATGTGAGGAACATGTGTTTTTTTAGCCAAATTTTGAGATTTGCAAAGGATTCTGGGTAACAGAACCTGGTCCGAGCCCCGCAAGTCACCCCATCTTGGATTCCCCTAGGTCTCTAGTTTTCAGAAATGCACAGGTTTGGTAGGGTTCCCTAGGTGCCGGCTGAGCTAGAGGCCAAAATCTAGAGGTAGGCACTTCGCAAAAAACACCTCTGTTTTCTTTCAAAAATTTAGATGTGTCCACGTTGCGCTTTGGGGCGTTTCCTGTCGCGGGCGCTAGGCCTACCCACACAAGTGAGGTATCATTTTTATCGGGAGACTTGGGGGAACGCTGGGTGGAAGGAAATTTGTGGCTCCTCTCAGATTCCAGAACTTTCTGCCACAGAAATGTGAGGAACGTGTGTTTTTTTAGCCAAATTTTGAGGTTTGCAAAGGATTCTGGGTAACAGAACCTGGTCCGAACCCCGCCAGTCACCCCATCTTGGATTCCCCTAGGTCTCTAGTTTTCAGAAATGCACAAGTTTGGTAGGTTTCCCTAGGTGCCGGCTGAGCTAGAGGCCAAAATCTACAGGTAGGCACTTCGCAAAAAGCACCTCTATTTTCTTTCAAAAATGTATATGTGTCCACGTTGCGCCTTGGGGCGTTTCCTGTCGCGGTCGCTAGGCCTACCCACACAAGTGAGGTATCATTTTTATCGGGAGACTTGGGGGAGCGCTGGGTGGAAGGAAATTTGTGGCTCCTCTCAGATTCCAGAAATTTCTGCCACAGAAATGTGAGGAACGTGTGTTTTTTTAGCCAAATTTTGAGGTTTGCAAAGGATTCTGGGTAACAGAACCTGGTCCGAGCCCCGCAAGTCACCCCATCTTGGATTCCCCTAGGTCTCTAGTTTTCAGAAATGCACAGGTTTGGTAGGTTTTCCTAGGTGCCGGCTGAGCTAGAGGCCAAAATCTACAGGTAGGCACTTCGCAAAAAACACCTCTGTTTTCTTTCAAAAATTTAGATGTGTCCACGTTGCGCTTTGGGGCGTTTCCTGTCGCGGGCGCTAGGCCTACCCACACAAGTGAGGTATAATTTTTATCGGGAGACTTGGGGGAACGCTGGGTGGAAGGAAATTTGTGGCTCCTCTCAGATTCGAGAACTTTCTGCCACAGAAATGTGAGGAACGTGTGTTTTTTTAGCCAAATTTGGAGGTTTGCAAAGGATTCTGGGTAACAGAACCTGGTCCGAGCCCCGCAAGTCACCCCATCTTGGATTCCCCTAGGTCTCTAGTTTTCAGAAATGCACAGGTTTGGTAGGTTTCCCTAGGTGCCGGCTGAGCTAGAGGCCAAAATCTACAGGTAGGCACTTCGCAAAAAACACCTCAGTTTTCTTTCAAAAATTTAGATGTGTCCACGTTGCGCTTTGGGGCGTTTCCTGTCGCGGGCGCTAGGCCTACCCACACAAGTGAGGTATCATTTTTATCGGGAGACTTGGGGGAACGCTGGGTGGAAGGAAATTTGTGGCTCCTCTCAGATTCCAGAACTTTCTGCCACAGAAATGTGAGGAACGTGTGTTTTTTTAGCCACATTTTGAGGTTTACAAAGGATTCTAGGTAACAGAACCTGGTCCGAGACCCGCAAGTCACCCCATCTTGGATTCCCCTAGGTCTCTAGTTTTCAGAAATGCACAGGTTTGGTAGGTTTCCCTAGGTGCCGGCTGAGCTAGAGGCCAAAATCTACAGGTAGGCACTTCGCAAAAAACACCTCTGTTTTCTTTCAAAAATTTAGATGTGTCCATGTAGCGCTTTGGGGCGTTTCCTGTCGCGGGCGCTAGGCCTACCCACACAAGTGAGGTATCATTTTTATCGGGAGACTTGGGGGAACGCTGGGTGGAAGGAAATTTGTGGCTCCTCTCAGATTCCAGAAATTTCTGCCACAGAAATGTGAGGAACGTGTGTTTTTTTAGCCAAATTTTGAGGTTTGCAAAGGATTCTGGGTAACAGAACCTGGTCCGAGCCCCGCCAGTCACCCCATCTTGGATTCCCCTAGGTCTCTAGTTTTCAGAAATGCACAAGTTTGGTAGGTTTCCCTAGGTGCCGGCTGAGCTAGAGGCCAAAATCTACAGGTAGGCAGTTCGCAAAAAGCACCTCTATTTTCTTTCAAAAATGTATATGTGTCCACGTTGCGCCTTGGGGCGTTTCCTGTCGCGGTCGCTAGGCCTACCCACACAAGTGAGGTATCATTTTTATCGGGAGACTTGGGGGAACGCTGGGTGGAAGGAAATTTGTGGCTCCTCTCAGATTCCAGAAATTTCTGCCACAGAAATGTGAGGAACGTGTGTTTTTTTAGCCAAATTTTGAGGTTTGCAAAGGATTCTGGGTAACAGAACCTGGTCCGAGCCCCGCAAGTCACCCCATCTTGGATTCCCCTAGGTCTCTAGTTTTCAGAAATGCACAGGTTTGGTAGGTTTTCCTAGGTGCCGGCTGAGCTAGAGGCCAAAATCTACAGGTAGGCACTTCGCAAAAAACACCTCTGTTTTCTTTCAAAAATTTAGATGTGTCCACGTTGCGCTTTGGGGCGTTTCCTGTTGCGGGCGCTAGGCCTACCCACACAAGTGAGGTATCATTTTTATCGGGAGACTTGGGGGAACGCTGGGTGGAAGGAAATTTGTGGCTCCTCTCAGATTCGAGAACTTTCTGCCACAGAAATGTGAGGAACGTGTGTTTTTTTAGCCAAATTTGGAGGTTTGCAAAGGATTCTGGGTAACAGAACCTGGTCCGAGCCCCGCCAGTCACCCCATCTTGGATTCCCCTAGGTCTCTAGTTTTCAGAAATGCACAAGTTTGGTAGGTTTCCCTAGGTGCCGGCTGAGCTAGAGGCCAAAATCTACAGGTAGGCAGTTCGCAAAAAGCTCCTCTATTTTCTTTCAAAAATGTATATGTGTCCACGTTGCGCCTTGGGGCGTTTCCTGTCGCGGTCGCTAGGCCTACCCACACAAGTGAGGTATCATTTTTATCGGGAGACTTGGGGGAGCGCTGGGTGGAAGGAAATTTGTGGCTCCTCTCAGATTCCAGAACTTTCTGCCACAGAAATGTGAGGAACGTGTGTTTTTTTAAGCCACATTTTGAGGTTTACAAAGGATTCTGGGTAACAGAACCTGGTCCGAGACCCGCAAGTCACCCCATCTTGGATTCCCCTAGGTCTCTAGTTTTCAGAAATGCACAGGTTTGGTAGGTTTCCCTAGGTGCCGGCTGAACTAGAGGCCAAAATCTACAGGTAGGCACTTCGCAAAAAACACCTCTGTTTTCTTTCAAAAATTTAGATGTGTCCATGTTGCGCTTTGGGGCGTTTCCTGTCGCGGGCGCTAGGCCTACCCACACAAGTGAGGTATCATTTTTATCGGGAGACTTGGGGGAACGCTGGGTGGAAGGAAATTTGTGGCTCCTCTCAGATTCCAGAAATTTCTGCCACAGAAATGTGAGGAACGTGTGTTTTTTTAGCCAAATTTTGAGGTTTGCAAAGGATTCTGGGTAACAGAACCTGGTCCGAGCCCCGCAAGTCACCCCATCTTGGATTCCCCTAGGTCTCTAGTTTTCAGAAATGCACAGGTTTGGTAGGGTTCCCTAGGTGCTGGCTGAGCTAGAGGCCAAAATCTAGAGGTAGGCACTTCGCAAAAAACACCTCTGTTTTCTTTCAAAAATTTAGATGTGTCCACGTTGCGCTTTTGGGCGTTTCCTGTCGCGGGCGCTAGGCCTACCCACACAAGTGAGGTATCATTTTTATCGGGAGACTTGGGGGAACGCTGGGTGGAAGGAAATTTGTGGCTCCTCTCAGATTCCAGAACTTTCTGCCACAGAAATGTGAGGAACATGTGTTTTTTTAGCCAAATTTTGAGGTTTGCAAAGGATTCTGGGTAACAGAACCTGGTCCGAGCCCCGCAAGTCACCCCATCTTGGATTCCCCTAGGTCTCTAGTTTTCAGAAATGCACAGGTTTGGTAGGGTTCCCTAGGTGCCGGCTGAGCTAGAGGCCAAAATCTAGAGGTAGGCACTTCGCAAAAAACACCTCTGTTTTCTTTCAAAAATTTAGATGTGTCCACGTTGCGCTTTGGGGCGTTTCCTGTCGCGGGCGCTAGGCCTACCCACACAAGTGAGGTATCATTTTTATCGGGAGACTTGGGGGAACGCTGGGTGGAAGGAAATTTGTGGCTCCTCTCAGATTCCAGAAATTTCTGCCACAGAAATGTGAGGAACGTGTGTTTTTTTAGCCAAATTTTGAGGTTTGCAAAGGATTCTGGGTAACAGAACCTGGTCCGAGCCCCGCAAGTCACCCCATCTTGGATTCCCCTAGGTCTCTAGTTTTCAGAAATGCACAGGTTTGGTAGGGTTCCCTAGGTGCTGGCTGAGCTAGAGGCCAAAATCTAGAGGTAGGCACTTCGCAAAAAACACCTCTGTTTTCTTTCAAAAATTTAGATGTGTCCACGTTGCGCTTTTGGGCGTTTCCTGTCGCGGGCGCTAGGCCTACCCACACAAGTGAGGTATCATTTTTATCGGGAGACTTGGGGGAACGCTGGGTGGAAGGAAATTTGTGGCTCCTCTCAGATTCCAGAACTTTCTGCCACAGAAATGTGAGGAACATGTGTTTTTTTAGCCAAATTTTGAGGTTTGCAAAGGATTCTGGGTAACAGAACCTGGTCCGAGCCCCGCAAGTCACCCCATCTTGGATTCCCCTAGGTCTCTAGTTTTCAGAAATGCACAGGTTTGGTAGGGTTCCCTAGGTGCCGGCTGAGCTAGAGGCCAAAATCTAGAGGTAGGCACTTCGCAAAAAACACCTCTGTTTTCTTTCAAAAATTTAGATGTGTCCACGTTGCGCTTTGGGGCGTTTCCTGTCGCGGGCGCTAGGCCTACCCACACAAGTGAGGTATCATTTTTATCGGGAGACTTGGGGGAACGCTGGGTGGAAGGAAATTTGTGGCTCCTCTCAGATTCCAGAACTTTCTGCCACAGAAATGTGAGGAACGTGTGTTTTTTTAGCCAAATTTTGAGGTTTGCAAAGGATTCTGGGTAACAGAACCTGGTCCGAGCCCCGCCAGTCACCCCATCTTGGATTCCCCTAGGTCTCTAGTTTTCAGAAATGCACAAGTTTGGTAGGTTTCCCTAGGTGCCGGCTGAGCTAGAGGCCAAAATCTACAGGTAGGCACTTCGCAAAAAGCACCTCTATTTTCTTTCAAAAATGTATATGTGTCCACGTTGCGCCTTGGGGCGTTTCCTGTCGCGGTCGCTAGGCCTACCCACACAAGTGAGGTATCATTTTTATCGGGAGACTTGGGGGAGCGCTGGGTGGAAGGAAATTTGTGGCTCCTCTCAGATTCCAGAAATTTCTGCCACAGAAATGTGAGGAACGTGTGTTTTTTTAGCCAAATTTTGAGGTTTGCAAAGGATTCTGGGTAACAGAACCTGGTCCGAGCCCCGCAAGTCACCCCATCTTGGATTCCCCTAGGTCTCTAGTTTTCAGAAATGCACAGGTTTGGTAGGTTTTCCTAGGTGCCGGCTGAGCTAGAGGCCAAAATCTACAGGTAGGCACTTCGCAAAAAACACCTCTGTTTTCTTTCAAAAATTTAGATGTGTCCACGTTGCGCTTTGGGGCGTTTCCTGTCGCGGGCGCTAGGCCTACCCACACAAGTGAGGTATCATTTTTATCGGGAGACTTGGGGGAACGCTGGGTGGAAGGAAATTTGTGGCTCCTCTCAGATTCGAGAACTTTCTGCCACAGAAATGTGAGGAACGTGTGTTTTTTTAGCCAAATTTGGAGGTTTGCAAAGGATTCTGGGTAACAGAACCTGGTCCGAGCCCCGCAAGTCACCCCATCTTGGATTCCCCTAGGTCTCTAGTTTTCAGAAATGCACAGGTTTGGTAGGTTTCCCTAGGTGCCGGCTGAGCTAGAGGCCAAAATCTACAGGTAGGCACTTCGCAAAAAACACCTCTGTTTTCTTTCAAAAATTTAGATGTGTCCACGTTGCGCTTTGGGGCGTTTCCTGTCGCGGGCGCTAGGCCTACCCACACAAGTGAGGTATCATTTTTATCGGGAGACTTGGGGGAACGCTGGGTGGAAGGAAATTTGTGGCTCCTCTCAGATTCCAGAACTTTCTGCCACAGAAATGTGAGGAACGTGTGTTTTTTTAGCCACATTTTGAGGTTTACAAAGGATTCTGGGTAACAGAACCTGGTCCGAGACCCGCAAGTCACCCCATCTTGGATTCCCCTAGGTCTCTAGTTTTCAGAAATGCACAGGTTTGGTAGGTTTCCCTAGGTGCCGGCTGAGCTAGAGGCCAAAATCTACAGGTAGGCACTTCGCAAAAAACACCTCTGTTTTCTTTCAAAAATTTAGATGTGTCCATGTTGCGCTTTGGGGCGTTTCCTGTCGCGGGCGCTAGGCCTACCCACACAAGTGAGGTATCATTTTTATCGGGAGACTTGGGGGAACGCTGGGTGGAAGGAAATTTGTGGCTCCTCTCAGATTCCAGAAATTTCTGCCACAGAAATGTGAGGAACGTGTGTTTTTTTAGCCAAATTTTGAGGTTTGCAAAGGATTCTGGGTAACAGAACCTGGTCCGAGCCCCGCCAGTCACCCCATCTTGGATTCCCCTAGGTCTCTAGTTTTCAGAAATGCACAAGTTTGGTAGGTTTCCCTAGGTGCCGGCTGAGCTAGAGGCCAAAATCTACAGGTAGGCAGTTCGCAAAAAGCACCTCTATTTTCTTTCAAAAATGTATATGTGTCCACGTTGCGCCTTGGGGCGTTTCCTGTCGCGGTCGCTAGGCCTACCCACACAAGTGAGGTATCATTTTTATCGGGAGACTTGGGGGAACGCTGGGTGGAAGGAAATTTGTGGCTCCTCTCAGATTCCAGAAATTTCTGCCACAGAAATGTGAGGAACGTGTGTTTTTTTAGCTAAATTTTGAGGTTTGCAAAGGATTCTGGGTAACAGAACCTGGTCCGAGCCCCGCAAGTCACCCCATCTTGGATTCCCCTAGGTCTCTAGTTTTCAGAAATGCACAGGTTTGGTAGGTTTTCCTAGGTGCCGGCTGAGCTAGAGGCCAAAATCTACAGGTAGGCACTTCGCAAAAAACACCTCTGTTTTCTTTCAAAAATTTAGATGTGTCCACGTTGCGCTTTGGGGCGTTTCCTGTCGCGGGCGCTAGGCCTACCCACACAAGTGAGGTATCATTTTTATCGGGAGACTTGGGGGAACGCTGGGTGGAAGGAAATTTGTGGCTCCTCTCAGATTCGAGAACTTTCTGCCACAGAAATGTGAGGAACGTGTGTTTTTTTAGCCAAATGTGGAGGTTTGCAAAGGATTCTGGGTAACAGAACCTGGTCCGAGCCCCGCAAGTCACCCCATCTTGGATTCCCCTAGGTCTCTAGTTTTCAGAAATGCACAGGTTTGGTAGGTTTCCCTAGGTGCCGGCTGAGCTAGAGGCCAAAATCTACAGGTAGGCACTTCGCAAAAAACACCTCTGTTTTCTTTCAAAAATGTAGATGTGTCCACGTTGCGCTTTGGGGCGTTTCCTGTCGCGGGTGCTAGGCGTACCCACGCAAGTGAGGTATCATTTTTATCGGGAGACTTGGGGGAACGCTGGGTGGAAGGAAATTTGTGGCTCCTCTCAGATTCCAGAACTTTCTGCCACAGAAATGTGAGGAACGTGTGTTTTTTTAGCCACATTTTGAGGTTTACAAAGGATTCTGGGTAACAGAACCTGGTCCGAGACCCGCAAGTCACCCCATCTTGGATTCCCCTAGGTCTCTAGTTTTCAGAAATGCACAGGTTTGGTAGGTTTCCCTAGGTGCCGGCTGAGCTAGATGCCAAAATCTACAGGTAGGCACTTCGCAAAAAACACCTCTGTTTTCTTTCAAAAATTTAGATGTGTCCATGTTGCGCTTTGGGGCGTTTCCTGTCGCGGGCGCTAGGCCTACTCACACAAGTGAGGTATCATTTTTATCGGGAGACTTGGGGGAACGCTGGGTGGAAGGAAATTTGTGGCTCCTCTCAGATTCCAGAACTTTCTGCCACAGAAATGTGAGGAACGTGTGTTTTTTTAGCCAAATTTTGAGGTTTGCAAAGGATTCTGGGTAACAGAACCTGGTCCGAGCCCCGCAAGTCACCCCATCTTGGATTCCCCTAGGTCTCTAGTTTTCAGAAATGCACAGGTTTGGTAGGTTTTCCTAGGTGCCGGCTGAGCTAGAGGCCAAAATCTACAGGTAGGCACTTCGCAAAAAACACCTCTGTTTTCTTTCAAAAATTTAGATGTGTCCACGTTGCGCTTTGGGGCGTTTCCTGTCGCGGGCGCTAGGCCTACCCACACAAGTGAGGTATCATTTTTATCGGGAGACTTGGGGGAACGCTGGGTGGAAGGAAATTTGTGGCTCCTCTCAGATTCGAGAACTTTCTGCCACAGAAATGTGAGGAACGTGTGTTTTTTTAGCCAAATTTGGAGGTTTGCAAAGGATTCTGGGTAACAGAACCTGGTCCGAGCCCCGCAAGTCACCCCATCTTGGATTCCCCTAGGTCTCTAGTTTTCAGAAATGCACAGGTTTGGTAGGTTTCCCTAGGTGCCGGCTGAGCTAGAGGCCAAAATCTACAGGTAGGCACTTCGGAAAAAACACCTCTGTTTTCTTTCAAAAATTTAGATGTGTCCACGTTGCGCTTTGGGGCGTTTCCTGTCGCGGGCGCTAGGCCTACCCACACAAGTGAGGTATCATTTTTATCGGGAGACTTGGGGGAACGCTGGGTGGAAGGAAATTTGTGGCTCCTCTCAGATTCCAGAACTTTCTGCCACAGAAATGTGAGGAACGTGTGTTTTTTTAGCCACATTTTGAGGTTTACAAAGGATTCTGGGTAACAGAACCTGGTCCGAGACCCGCAAGTCACCCCATCTTGGATTCCCCTAGGTCTCTAGTTTTCAGAAATGCACAGGTTTGGTAGGTTTCCCTAGGTGCCGGCTGAGCTAGAGGCCAAAATCTACAGGTAGGCACTTCGCAAAAAACACCTCTGTTTTCTTTCAAAAATTTAGATGTGTCCATGTTGCGCTTTGGGGCGTTTCCTGTCGCGGGCGCTAGGCCTACCCACACAAGTGAGGTATCATTTTTATCGGGAGACTTGGGGGAACGCTGGGTGGAAGGAAATTTGTGGCTCCTCTCAGATTCCAGAAATTTCTGCCACAGAAATGTGAGGAACGTGTGTTTTTTTAGCCAAATTTTGAGGTTTGCAAAGGATTCTGGGTAACAGAACCTGGTCCGAGCCCCGCCAGTCACCCCATCTTGGATTCCCCTAGGTCTCTAGTTTTCAGAAATGCACAAGTTTGGTAGGTTTCCCTAGGTGCCGGCTGAGCTAGATGCCAAAATCTACAGGTAGGCAGTTCGCAAAAAGCACCTCTATTTTCTTTCAAAAATGTATATGTGTCCACGTTGCGCCTTGGGGCGTTTCCTGTCGCGGTCGCTAGGCCTACCCACACAAGTGAGGTATCATTTTTATCGGGAGACTTGGGGGAACGCTGGGTGGAAGGAAATTTGTGGCTCCTCTCAGATTCCAGAAATTTCTGCCACAGAAATGTGAGGAACGTGTGTTTTTTTAGCCAAATTTTGAGGTTTGCAAAGGATTCTGGGTAACAGAACCTGGTCCGAGCCCCGCAAGTCACCCCATCTTGGATTCCCCTAGGTCTCTAGTTTTCAGAAATGCACAGGTTTGGTAGGTTTTCCTAGGTGCCGGCTGAGCTAGAGGCCAAAATCTACAGGTAGGCACTTCGCAAAAAACACCTCTGTTTTCTTTCAAAAATTTAGATGTGTCCACGTTGCGCTTTGGGGCGTTTCCTGTCGCGGGCGCTAGGCCTACCCACACAAGTGAGGTATCATTTTTATCGGGAGACTTGGGGGAACGCTGGGTGGAAGGAAATTTGTGGCTCCTCTCAGATTCCAGAACTTTCTGCCACAGAAATGTGAGGAACATGTGTTTTTTTAGCCAAATTTTGAGGTTTACAAGGGATTCTGGGTAACAGAACCTGGTCTGAGCCCCGCAAGTCACCCCATCTTGGATTCCCCTAGGTCTCTAGTTTTCAGAAATGCACAGGTTTGGTAGGTTTCCCTAGGTGCCGGCTATGCTAGAGGCCAAAATCTACAGGTAAGCACTTCGCAAAAAACACCTCTGTTTTCTTTCAAAAATTTAGATGTGTCCACGTTGCGCTTTGGGGCGTTTCCTGTCGCGGGCGTTAGGCCTACCCACACAAGTGAGGTATCATTTTTATCGGTAGACTTGGGGGAACGCTGGGTGGAAGGAAATTTGTGGCTCCTCTCAGATTCCAGAACTTTCTGCCACAGAAATGTGAGGAACATGTGTTTTCTTAGCCAAATTTTGAGGTTTGCAAAGGATTCTGGGTAACAGAACCTGGTCCGAGCCCCGCAAGTCACCCCATCTTGGATTCCCCTAGGTCTCTAGATTTCAGAAATGCACAGGTTTGGTAGGTTTCCCTAGGTGCCGGCTGAGCTAGAGGCCAAAATCTACAGGTAGGCACTTCGCAAAAGACACCTCTGTTTTCTTTCAAAAATTTAGATGTGTCCATGTTGCGCTTTGGGGCGTTTCCTGTCGCGGGCGCTAGGCCTACCCACACAAGTGAGGTATCATTTTTATCGGGAGACTTGGGGGAACGCTGGGTGGAAGGAAATTTGTGGCTCCTCTCAGATTCCAGAAATTTCTGCCACAGAAATGTGAGGAACGTGTGTTTTTTTAGCCAAATTTTGAGGTTTGCAAAGGATTCTGGGTAACAGAACCTGGTCCGAGCCCCGCAAGTCACCCCATCTTGGATTCCCCTAGGTCTCTAGTTTTCAGAAATGCACAGGTTTGGTAGGGTTCCCTAGGTGCTGGCTGAGCTAGAGGCCAAAATCTAGAGGTAGGCACTTCGCAAAAAACACCTCTGTTTTCTTTCAAAAATTTAGATGTGTCCACGTTGCGCTTTTGGGCGTTTCCTGTCGCGGGCGCTAGGCCTACCCACACAAGTGAGGTATCATTTTTATCGGGAGACTTGGGGGAACGCTGGGTGGAAGGAAATTTGTGGCTCCTCTCAGATTCCAGAACTTTCTGCCACAGAAATGTGAGGAACATGTGTTTTTTTAGCCAAATTTTGAGATTTGCAAAGGATTCTGGGTAACAGAACCTGGTCCGAGCCCCGCAAGTCACCCCATCTTGGATTCCCCTAGGTCTCTAGTTTTCAGAAATGCACAGGTTTGGTAGGGTTCCCTAGGTGCCGGCTGAGCTAGAGGCCAAAATCTAGAGGTAGGCACTTCGCAAAAAACACCTCTGTTTTCTTTCAAAAATTTAGATGTGTCCACGTTGCGCTTTGGGGCGTTTCCTGTCGCGGGCGCTAGGCCTACCCACACAAGTGAGGTATCATTTTTATCGGGAGACTTGGGGGAACGCTGGGTGGAAGGAAATTTGTGGCTCCTCTCAGATTCCAGAACTTTCTGCCACAGAAATGTGAGGAACGTGTGTTTTTTTAGCCAAATTTTGAGGTTTGCAAAGGATTCTGGGTAACAGAACCTGGTCCGAACCCCGCCAGTCACCCCATCTTGGATTCCCCTAGGTCTCTAGTTTTCAGAAATGCACAAGTTTGGTAGGTTTCCCTAGGTGCCGGCTGAGCTAGAGGCCAAAATCTACAGGTAGGCACTTCGCAAAAAGCACCTCTATTTTCTTTCAAAAATGTATATGTGTCCACGTTGCGCCTTGGGGCGTTTCCTGTCGCGGTCGCTAGGCCTACCCACACAAGTGAGGTATCATTTTTATCGGGAGACTTGGGGGAGCGCTGGGTGGAAGGAAATTTGTGGCTCCTCTCAGATTCCAGAAATTTCTGCCACAGAAATGTGAGGAACGTGTGTTTTTTTAGCCAAATTTTGAGGTTTGCAAAGGATTCTGGGTAACAGAACCTGGTCCGAGCCCCGCAAGTCACCCCATCTTGGATTCCCCTAGGTCTCTAGTTTTCAGAAATGCACAGGTTTGGTAGGTTTTCCTAGGTGCCGGCTGAGCTAGAGGCCAAAATCTACAGGTAGGCACTTCGCAAAAAACACCTCTGTTTTCTTTCAAAAATTTAGATGTGTCCACGTTGCGCTTTGGGGCGTTTCCTGTCGCGGGCGCTAGGCCTACCCACACAAGTGAGGTATCATTTTTATCGGGAGACTTGGGGGAACGCTGGGTGGAAGGAAATTTGTGGCTCCTCTCAGATTCGAGAACTTTCTGCCACAGAAATGTGAGGAACGTGTGTTTTTTTAGCCAAATTTGGAGGTTTGCAAAGGATTCTGGGTAACAGAACCTGGTCCGAGCCCCGCAAGTCACCCCATCTTGGATTCCCCTAGGTCTCTAGTTTTCAGAAATGCACAGGTTTGGTAGGTTTCCCTAGGTGCCGGCTGAGCTAGAGGCCAAAATCTACAGGTAGGCACTTCGCAAAAAACACCTCAGTTTTCTTTCAAAAATTTAGATGTGTCCACGTTGCGCTTTGGGGCGTTTCCTGTCGCGGGCGCTAGGCCTACCCACACAAGTGAGGTATCATTTTTATCGGGAGACTTGGGGGAACGCTGGGTGGAAGGAAATTTGTGGCTCCTCTCAGATTCCAGAACTTTCTGCCACAGAAATGTGAGGAACGTGTGTTTTTTTAGCCACATTTTGAGGTTTACAAAGGATTCTGGGTAACAGAACCTGGTCCGAGACCCGCAAGTCACCCCATCTTGGATTCCCCTAGGTCTCTAGTTTTCAGAAATGCACAGGTTTGGTAGGTTTCCCTAGGTGCCGGCTGAGCTAGAGGCCAAAATCTACAGGTAGGCACTTCGCAAAAAACACCTCTGTTTTCTTTCAAAAATTTAGATGTGTCCATGTAGCGCTTTGGGGCGTTTCCTGTCGCGGGCGCTAGGCCTACCCACACAAGTGAGGTATCATTTTTATCGGGAGACTTGGGGGAACGCTGGGTGGAAGGAAATTTGTGGCTCCTCTCAGATTCCAGAAATTTCTGCCACAGAAATGTGAGGAATGTGTGTTTTTTTAGCCAAATTTTGAGGTTTGCAAAGGATTCTGGGTAACAGAACCTGGTCCGAGCCCCGCCAGTCACCCCATCTTGGATTCCCCTAGGTCTCTAGTTTTCAGAAATGCACAAGTTTGGTAGGTTTCCCTAGGTGCCGGCTGAGCTAGAGGCCAAAATCTACAGGTAGGCAGTTCGCAAAAAGCACCTCTATTTTCTTTCAAAAATGTATATGTGTCCACGTTGCGCCTTGGGGCGTTTCCTGTCGCGGTCGCTAGGCCTACCCACACAAGTGAGGTATCATTTTTATCGGGAGACTTGGGGGAACGCTGGGTGGAAGGAAATTTGTGGCTCCTCTCAGATTCCAGAAATTTCTGCCACAGAAATGTGAGGAACGTGTGTTTTTTTAGCCAAATTTTGAGGTTTGCAAAGGATTCTGGGTAACAGAACCTGGTCCGAGCCCCGCAAGTCACCCCATCTTGGATTCCCCTAGGTCTCTAGTTTTCAGAAATGCACAGGTTTGGTAGGTTTTCCTAGGTGCCGGCTGAGCTAGAGGCCAAAATCTACAGGTAGGCACTTCGCAAAAAACACCTCTGTTTTCTTTCAAAAATTTAGATGTGTCCACGTTGCGCTTTGGGGCGTTTCCTGTCGCGGGCGCTAGGCCTACCCACACAAGTGAGGTATCATTTTTATCGGGAGACTTGGGGGAACGCTGGGTGGAAGGAAATTTGTGGCTCCTCTCAGATTCGAGAACTTTCTGCCACAGAAATGTGAGGAACGTGTGTTTTTTTAGCCAAATTTGGAGGTTTGCAAAGGATTCTGGGTAACAGAACCTGGTCCGAGCCCCGCCAGTCACCCCATCTTGGATTCCCCTAGGTCTCTAGTTTTCAGAAATGCACAAGTTTGGTAGGTTTCCCTAGGTGCCGGCTGAGCTAGAGGCCAAAATCTACAGGTAGGCAGTTCGCAAAAAGCACCTCTATTTTCTTTCAAAAATGTATATGTGTCCACGTTGCGCCTTGGGGCGTTTCCTGTCGCGGTCGCTAGGCCTACCCACACAAGTGAGGTATCATTTTTATCGGGAGACTTGGGGGAGCGCTGGGTGGAAGGAAATTTGTGGCTCCTCTCAGATTCCAGAACTTTCTGCCACAGAAATGTGAGGAACGTGTGTTTTTTTAAGCCACATTTTGAGGTTTACAAAGGATTCTGGGTAACAGAACCTGGTCCGAGACCCGCAAGTCACCCCATCTTGGATTCCCCTAGGTCTCTAGTTTTCAGAAATGCACAGGTTTGGTAGGTTTCCCTAGGTGCCGGCTGAACTAGAGGCCAAAATCTACAGGTAGGCACTTCGCAAAAAACACCTCTGTTTTCTTTCAAAAATTTAGATGTGTCCATGTTGCGCTTTGGGGCGTTTCCTGTCGCGGGCGCTAGGCCTACCCACACAAGTGAGGTATCATTTTTATCGGGAGACTTGGGGGAACGCTGGGTGGAAGGAAATTTGTGGCTCCTCTCAGATTCCAGAAATTTCTGCCACAGAAATGTGAGGAACGTGTGTTTTTTTAGCCAAATTTTGAGGTTTGCAAAGGATTCTGGGTAACAGAACCTGGTCCGAGCCCCGCAAGTCACCCCATCTTGGATTCCCCTAGGTCTCTAGTTTTCAGAAATGCACAGGTTTGGTAGGGTTCCCTAGGTGCTGGCTGAGCTAGAGGCCAAAATCTAGAGGTAGGCACTTCGCAAAAAACACCTCTGTTTTCTTTCAAAAATTTAGATGTGTCCACGTTGCGCTTTTGGGCGTTTCCTGTCGCGGGCGCTAGGCCTACCCACACAAGTGAGGTATCATTTTTATCGGGAGACTTGGGGGAACGCTGGGTGGAAGGAAATTTGTGGCTCCTCTCAGATTCCAGAACTTTCTGCCACAGAAATGTGAGGAACATGTGTTTTTTTAGCCAAATTTTGAGGTTTGCAAAGGATTCTGGGTAACAGAACCTGGTCCGAGCCCCGCAAGTCACCCCATCTTGGATTCCCCTAGGTCTCTAGTTTTCAGAAATGCACAGGTTTGGTAGGGTTCCCTAGGTGCCGGCTGAGCTAGAGGCCAAAATCTAGAGGTAGGCACTTCGCAAAAAACACCTCTGTTTTCTTTCAAAAATTTAGATGTGTCCACGTTGCGCTTTGGGGCGTTTCCTGTCGCGGGCGCTAGGCCTACCCACACAAGTGAGGTATCATTTTTATCGGGAGACTTGGGGGAACGCTGGGTGGAAGGAAATTTGTGGCTCCTCTCAGATTCCAGAAATTTCTGCCACAGAAATGTGAGGAACATGTGTTTTTTTAGCCAAATTTTGAGGTTTGCAAAGGATTCTGGGTAACAGAACCTGGTCCGAGCCCCGCAAGTCACCCCATCTTGGATTCCCCTAGGTCTCTAGTTTTCAGAAATGCACAGGTTTGGTAGGGTTCCCTAGGTGCTGGCTGAGCTAGAGGCCAAAATCTAGAGGTAGGCACTTCGCAAAAAACACCTCTGTTTTCTTTCAAAAATTTAGATGTGTCCACGTTGCGCTTTTGGGCGTTTCCTGTCGCGGGCGCTAGGCCTACCCACACAAGTGAGGTATCATTTTTATCGGGAGACTTGGGGGAACGCTGGGTGGAAGGAAATTTGTGGCTCCTCTCAGATTCCAGAACTTTCTGCCACAGAAATGTGAGGAACATGTGTTTTTTTAGCCAAATTTTGAGGTTTGCAAAGGATTCTGGGTAACAGAACCTGGTCCGAGCCCCGCAAGTCACCCCATCTTGGATTCCCCTAGGTCTCTAGTTTTCAGAAATGCACAGGTTTGGTAGGGTTCCCTAGGTGCCGGCTGAGCTAGAGGCCAAAATCTAGAGGTAGGCACTTCGCAAAAAACACCTCTGTTTTCTTTCAAAAATTTAGATGTGTCCACGTTGCGCTTTGGGGCGTTTCCTGTCGCGGGCGCTAGGCCTACCCACACAAGTGAGGTATCATTTTTATCGGGAGACTTGGGGGAACGCTGGGTGGAAGGAAATTTGTGGCTCCTCTCAGATTCCAGAACTTTCTGCCACAGAAATGTGAGGAACGTGTGTTTTTTTAGCCAAATTTTGAGGTTTGCAAAGGATTCTGGGTAACAGAACCTGGTCCGAGCCCCGCCAGTCACCCCATCTTGGATTCCCCTAGGTCTCTAGTTTTCAGAAATGCACAAGTTTGGTAGGTTTCCCTAGGTGCCGGCTGAGCTAGAGGCCAAAATCTACAGGTAGGCACTTCGCAAAAAGCACCTCTATTTTCTTTCAAAAATGTATATGTGTCCACGTTGCGCCTTGGGGCGTTTCCTGTCGCGGTCGCTAGGCCTACCCACACAAGTGAGGTATCATTTTTATCGGGAGACTTGGGGGAGCGCTGGGTGGAAGGAAATTTGTGGCTCCTCTCAGATTCCAGAAATTTCTGCCACAGAAATGTGAGGAACGTGTGTTTTTTTAGCCAAATTTTGAGGTTTGCAAAGGATTCTGGGTAACAGAACCTGGTCCGAGCCCCGCAAGTCACCCCATCTTGGATTCCCCTAGGTCTCTAGTTTTCAGAAATGCACAATTTTGGTAGGTTTTCCTAGGTGCCGGCTGAGCTAGAGGCCAAAATCTACAGGTAGGCACTTCGCAAAAAACACCTCTGTTTTCTTTCAAAAATTTAGATGTGTCCACGTTGCGCTTTGGGGCGTTTCCTGTCGCGGGCGCTAGGCCTACCCACACAAGTGAGGTATCATTTTTATCGGGAGACTTGGGGGAACGCTGGGTGGAAGGAAATTTGTGGCTCCTCTCAGATTCGAGAACTTTCTGCCACAGAAATGTGAGGAACGTGTGTTTTTTTAGCCAAATTTGGAGGTTTGCAAAGGATTCTGGGTAACAGAACCTGGTCCGAGCCCCGCAAGTCACCCCATCTTGGATTCCCCTAGGTCTCTAGTTTTCAGAAATGCACAGGTTTGGTAGGTTTCCCTAGGTGCCGGCTGAGCTAGAGGCCAAAATCTACAGGTAGGCACTTCGCAAAAAACACCTCTGTTTTCTTTCAAAAATTTAGATGTGTCCACGTTGCGCTTTGGGGCGTTTCCTGTCGCGGGCGCTAGGCCTACCCACACAAGTGAGGTATCATTTTTATCGGGAGACTTGGGGGAACGCTGGGTGGAAGGAAATTTGTGGCTCCTCTCAGATTCCAGAACTTTCTGCCACAGAAATGTGAGGAACGTGTGTTTTTTTAGCCACATTTTGAGGTTTACAAAGGATTCTGGGTAACAGAACCTGGTCCGAGACCCGCAAGTCACCCCATCTTGGATTCCCCTAGGTCTCTAGTTTTCAGAAATGCACAGGTTTGGTAGGTTTCCCTAGGTGCCGGCTGAGCTAGAGGCCAAAATCTACAGGTAGGCACTTCGCAAAAAACACCTCTGTTTTCTTTCAAAAATTTAGATGTGTCCATGTTGCGCTTTGGGGCGTTTCCTGTCGCGGGCGCTAGGCCTACCCACACAAGTGAGGTATCATTTTTATCGGGAGACTTGGGGGAACGCTGGGTGGAAGGAAATTTGTGGCTCCTCTCAGATTCCAGAAATTTCTGCCACAGAAATGTGAGGAACGTGTGTTTTTTTAGCCAAATTTTGAGGTTTGCAAAGGATTCTGGGTAACAGAACCTGGTCCGAGCCCCGCCAGTCACCCCATCTTGGATTCCCCTAGGTCTCTAGTTTTCAGAAATGCACAAGTTTGGTAGGTTTCCCTAGGTGCCGGCTGAGCTAGAGGCCAAAATCTACAGGTAGGCAGTTCGCAAAAAGCACCTCTATTTTCTTTCAAAAATGTATATGTGTCCACGTTGCGCCTTGGGGCGTTTCCTGTCGCGGTCGCTAGGCCTACCCACACAAGTGAGGTATCATTTTTATCGGGAGACTTGGGGGAACGCTGGGTGGAAGGAAATTTGTGGCTCCTCTCAGATTCCAGAAATTTCTGCCACAGAAATGTGAGGAACGTGTGTTTTTTTAGCCAAATTTTGAGGTTTGCAAAGGATTCTGGGTAACAGAACCTGGTCCGAGCCCCGCAAGTCACCCCATCTTGGATTCCCCTAGGTCTCTAGTTTTCAGAAATGCTCAGGTTTGGTAGGTTTTCCTAGGTGCCGGCTGAGCTAGAGGCCAAAATCTACAGGTAGGCACTTCGCAAAAAACACCTCTGTTTTCTTTCAAAAATTTAGATGTGTCCACGTTGCGCTTTGGGGCGTTTCCTGTCGCGGGCGCTAGGCCTACCCACACAAGTGAGGTATCATTTTTATCGGGAGACTTGGGGGAACGCTGGGTGGAAGGAAATTTGTGGCTCCTCTCAGATTCGAGAACTTTCTGCCACAGAAATGTGAGGAACGTGTGTTTTTTTAGCCAAATGTGGAGGTTTGCAAAGGATTCTGGGTAACAGAACCTGGTCCGAGCCCCGCAAGTCACCCCATCTTGGATTCCCCTAGGTCTCTAGTTTTCAGAAATGCACAGGTTTGGTAGGTTTCCCTAGGTGCCGGCTGAGCTAGAGGCCAAAATCTACAGGTAGGCACTTCGCAAAAAACACCTCTGTTTTCTTTCAAAAATTTAGATGTGTCCACGTTGCGCTTTGGGGCGTTTCCTGTCGCGGGTGCTAGGCGTACCCACGCAAGTGAGGTATCATTTTTATCGGGAGACTTGGGGGAACGCTGGGTGGAAGGAAATTTGTGGCTCCTCTCAGATTCCAGAACTTTCTGCCACAGAAATGTGAGGAACGTGTGTTTTTTTAGCCACATTTTGAGGTTTACAAAGGATTCTGGGTAACAGAACCTGGTCCGAGACCCGCAAGTCACCCCATCTTGGATTCCCCTAGGTCTCTAGTTTTCAGAAATGCACAGGTTTGGTAGGTTTCCCTAGGTGCCGGCTGAGCTAGATGCCAAAATCTACAGGTAGGCACTTCGCAAAAAACACCTCTGTTTTCTTTCAAAAATTTAGATGTGTCCATGTTGCGCTTTGGGGCGTTTCCTGTCGCGGGCGCTAGGCCTACTCACACAAGTGAGGTATCATTTTTATCGGGAGACTTGGGGGAACGCTGGGTGGAAGGAAATTTGTGGCTCCTCTCAGATTCCAGAACTTTCTGCCACAGAAATGTGAGGAACGTGTGTTTTTTTAGCCAAATTTTGAGGTTTGCAAAGGATTCTGGGTAACAGAACCTGGTCCGAGCCCCGCAAGTCACCCCATCTTGGATTCCCCTAGGTCTCTAGTTTTCAGAAATGCACAGGTTTGGTAGGTTTTCCTAGGTGCCGGCTGAGCTAGAGGCCAAAATCTACAGGTAGGCACTTCGCAAAAAACACCTCTGTTTTCTTTCAAAAATTTAGATGTGTCCACGTTGCGCTTTGGGGCGTTTCCTGTCGCGGGCGCTAGGCCTACCCACACAAGTGAGGTATCATTTTTATCGGGAGACTTGGGGGAACGCTGGGTGGAAGGAAATTTGTGGCTCCTCTCAGATTCCAGAACTTTCTGCCACAGAAATGTGAGGAACGTGTGTTTTTTTAGCCACATTTTGAGGTTTACAAAGGATTCTGGGTAACAGAACCTGGTCCGAGACCCGCAAGTCACCCCATCTTGGATTCCCCTAGGTCTCTAGTTTTCAGAAATGCACAGGTTTGGTAGGTTTCCCTAGGTGCCGGCTGAGCTAGAGGCCAAAATCTACAGGTAGGCACTTCGCAAAAAACACCTCTGTTTTCTTTCAAAAATTTAGATGTGTCCATGTTGCGCTTTGGGGCGTTTCCTGTCGCGGGCGCTAGGCCTACCCACACAAGTGAGGTATCATTTTTATCGGGAGACTTGGGGGAACGCTGGGTGGAAGGAAATTTGTGGCTCCTCTCAGATTCCAGAAATTTCTGCCACAGAAATGTGAGGAACGTGTGTTTTTTTAGCCAAATTTTGAGGTTTGCAAAGGATTCTGGGTAACAGAACCTGGTCCGAGCCCCGCCAGTCACCCCATCTTGGATTCCCCTAGGTCTCTAGTTTTCAGAAATGCACAAGTTTGGTAGGTTTCCCTAGGTGCCGGCTGAGCTAGATGCCAAAATCTACAGGTAGGCAGTTCGCAAAAAGCACCTCTATTTTCTTTCAAAAATGTATATGTGTCCACGTTGCGCCTTGGGGCGTTTCCTGTCGCGGTCGCTAGGCCTACCCACACAAGTGAGGTATCATTTTTATCGGGAGACTTGGGGGAACGCTGGGTGGAAGGAAATTTGTGGCTCCTCTCAGATTCCAGAAATTTCTGCCACAGAAATGTGAGGAACGTGTGTTTTTTTAGCCAAATTTTGAGGTTTGCAAAGGATTCTGGGTAACAGAACCTGGTCCGAGCCCCGCAAGTCACCCCATCTTGGATTCCCCTAGGTCTCTAGTTTTCAGAAATGCACAGGTTTGGTAGGTTTTCCTAGGTGCCGGCTGAGCTAGAGGCCAAAATCTACAGGTAGGCACTTCGCAAAAAACACCTCTGTTTTCTTTCAAAAATTTAGATGTGTCCACGTTGCGCTTTGGGGCGTTTCCTGTCGCGGGCGCTAGGCCTACCCACACAAGTGAGGTATCATTTTTATCGGGAGACTTGGGGGAACGCTGGGTGGAAGGAAATTTGTGGCTCCTCTCAGATTCCAGAACTTTCTGCCACAGAAATGTGAGGAACATGTGTTTTTTTAGCCAAATTTTGAGGTTTACAAGGGATTCTGGGTAACAGAACCTGGTCTGAGCCCCGCAAGTCACCCCATCTTGGATTCCCCTAGGTCTCTAGTTTTCAGAAATGCACAGGTTTGGTAAGTTTCCCTAGGTGCCGGCTATGCTAGAGGCCAAAATCTACAGGTAAGCACTTCGCAAAAAACACCTCTGTTTTCTTTCAAAAATTTAGATGTGTCCACGTTGCGCTTTGGGGCGTTTCCTGTCGCGGGCGTTAGGCCTACCCACACAAGTGAGGTATCATTTTTATCGGTAGACTTGGGGGAACGCTGGGTGGAAGGAAATTTGTGGCTCCTCTCAGATTCCAGAACTTTCTGCCACAGAAATGTGAGGAACATGTGTTTTCTTAGCCAAATTTTGAGGTTTGCAAAGGATTCTGGGTAACAGAACCTGGTCCGAGCCCCGCAAGTCACCCCATCTTGGATTCCCCTAGGTCTCTAGATTTCAGAAATGCACAGGTTTGGTAGGTTTCCCTAGGTGCCGGCTGAGCTAGAGGCCAAAATCTACAGGTAGGCACTTCGCAAAAGACACCTCTGTTTTCTTTCAAAAATTTAGATGTGTCCAGGTTTCGCTTTGGGGCGTTTCCTGTCGCGGGCGCTAGGCCTACCCACACAAGTGAGGTATCATTTTTATCGGGAGACTTGGGGGAACGCTGGGTGGAAGGAAATTTGTGGCTCCTCTCAGATTCCAGAACTTTTTGCCACAGAAATGAGAGGAACGTGTGTTTTTTGAGCCAAATTTTGAGGTTTGCAAAGGTTTCTGGGTAACAGAACCGGGTCCGAGCCCCGCAAGTCACCCCATCTTTGATTCCCCTAGGTCTCTAGATTTCAGAAATGCACAGGATTGGTAGGTTTCCCTAGGTGCCGGCTGAGTTAGAGGCCAAAATCTACAGGTAGGCATTTTGTAAAAAACACCTCTGTTTTCTTTCAAAAATGTAGATGTGTCCACGTTGCGCTTTGGGGCGTTTCCTGTCGCGGGCGCTAGGCCTACCCACACAAGTGAGGTATCATTTTTATCGGGAGACTTGGGGGAACGCTGGGTGGAAGGAAATTTGTGGCTCCTCTCAGATTCCAGAACTTTCTGCAACAGAAATGTGAGGAACATGTGTTTTGTTAGCCACATTTTGAGGTTTGCAAAGGATTCTGGGTAACAGAACCTGGTCCGAGCCCCGCAAGTCACCCCATCTTTGATTCCCCTAGGTCTCTAGATTTCAGAAATGCACAGGTTTGGTAGGTTTCCCTAGGTGCCGGCTAAGCTAGAGGCCAAAATCTACAGGTAGGCACTTTGCAAAAAACACCTCTGTTTTCTTTCAAAAATTTAGATGTGTCCACGTTGCGCTTTGGGGCGTTTCCTGTCACGGGCGGTAGGCCTACCCACACAAGTGAGGTATCATTTTTATCGGGAGACTTGGGGGAACGCTGGGTGGAAGGAAATTTGTGGCTCCTCTCAGATTCCAGAACTTTCTGCCACAGAAATGTGAGGAACGTGTGTTTTATTAGCCAAATTTTGAGGTTTGCAAAGGATTCTGGGTAACAGAACCTGGTCCGAGCCCCCCAAGTCACCCCATCTTGGATTCCCCTAGGTTTCTAGTTTTCAGAAATGCACAGGTTTGGTAGGTTTCCCTAGGCGCCGGCTGAGCTAGAGGCCAAAATCTACAGGTAGGCACTTCGCAAAAAACACCACTGTTTTCTTTCAAGAATTTTGATGTGTCCACGTTGCGCCTTGGGGCGTTTCCTGTCGCGGGCGCTAAGCCTACCCACACAAGTGAGGTATCATTTTTATCGGGAGACTTGGGGGAACGCTGGGTGGAAGGAAATTTGTGGCTCCTCTCAGATTCCAGAACTTTCTGCCACAGAAATGTGAGGAACATGTGTTTTTTTAGCCAAATTTTGAGGTTTACAAGGGATTCTGGGTAACAGAACCTGGTCTGAGCCCCGCAAGTCACCCCATCTTGGATTCCCCTAGGTCTCTAGTTTTCAGAAATGCACAGGTTTGGTAGGTTTCCCTAGGTGCCGGCTATGCTAGAGGCCAAAATCTACAGGTAAGCACTTCGCAAAAAACACCTCTGTTTTCTTTCAAAAATTTAGATGTGTCCACGTTGCGCTTTGGGGCGTTTCCTGTCGCGGGCGTTAGGCCTACCCACACAAGTGAGGTATCATTTTTATCGGTAGACTTGGGGGAACGCTGGGTGGAAGGAAATTTGTGGCTCCTCTCAGATTCCAGAACTTTCTGCCACAGAAATGTGAGGAACATGTGTTTTCTTAGCCAAATTTTGAAGTTTGCAAAGGATTCTGGGTAACAGAACCTGGTCCGAGCCCCGCAAGTCACCCCATCTTGGATTCCCCTAGGTCTCTAGATTTCAGAAATGCACAGGTTTGGTAGGTTTCCCTAGGTGCCGGCTGAGCTAGAGGCCAAAATCTACAGGTAGGCACTTCGCAAAAGACACCTCTGTTTTCTTTCAAAAATTTAGATGTGTCCAGGTTTCGCTTTGGGGCGTTTCCTGTCGCGGGCGCTAGGCCTACCCACACAAGTGAGGTATCATTTTTATCGGGAGACTTGGGGGAACGCTGGGTGGAAGGAAATTTGTGGCTCCTCTCAGATTCCAGAACTTTTTGCCACAGAAATGAGAGGAACGTGTGTTTTTTGAGCCAAATTTTGAGGTTTGCAAAGGTTTCTGGGTAACAGAACCGGGTCCGAGCCCCGCAAGTCACCCCATCTTTGATTCCCCTAGGTCTCTAGATTTCAGAAATGCACAGGATTGGTAGGTTTCCCTAGGTGCCGGCTGAGTTAGAGGCCAAAATCTACAGGTAGGCATTTTGTAAAAAACACCTCTGTTTTCTTTCAAAAATGTAGATGTGTCCACGTTGCGCTTTGGGGCGTTTCCTGTCGCGGGCGCTAGGCCTACCCACACAAGTGAGGTATCATTTTTATCGGGAGACTTGGGGGAACGCTGGGTGGAAGGAAATTTGTGGCTCCTCTCAGATTCCAGAACTTTCTGCAACAGAAATGTGAGGAACATGTGTTTTGTTAGCCACATTTTGAGGTTTGCAAAGGATTCTGGGTAACAGAACCTGGTCCGAGCCCCGCAAGTCACCCCATCTTTGATTCCCCTAGGTCTCTAGATTTCAGAAATGCACAGGTTTGGTAGGTTTCCCTAGGTGCCGGCTAAGCTAGAGGCCAAAATCTACAAGTAGGCACTTTGCAAAAAACACCTCTGTTTTCTTTCAAAAATTTAGATGTGTCCACGTTGCGCTTTGGGGCGTTTCCTGTCACGGGCGGTAGGCCTACCCACACAAGTGAGGTATCATTTTTATCGGGAGACTTGGGGGAACGCTGGGTGGAAGGAAATTTGTGGCTCCTCTCAGATTCCAGAACTTTCTGCCACAGAAATGTGAGGAACGTGTGTTTTATTAGCCAAATTTTGAGGTTTGCAAAGGATTCTGGGTAACAGAACCTGGTCCGAGCCCCCCAAGTCACCCCATCTTGGATTCCCCTAGGTTTCTAGTGTTCAGAAATGCACAGGTTTGGTAGGTTTCCCTAGGTGCCGGCTGAGCTAGAGGCCAAAATCTACAGGTAGGCACTTCGCAAAAAACACCACTGTTTTCTTTCAAGAATTTTGATGTGTCCACGTTGCGCTTTGGGGCGTTTCCTGTCGCTGGCGCTAGGCCTACCCACACAAGTGAGGTATCATTTTTATCGTGAGACTTGGGGTAACGCTGGGTGGAAGGAAATTTGTGGCTCCTCTCAGATTCCAGAACTTTCTGCCACAGAAATGTGAGGAACGTGTGTTTTTTTAGCCAGATTTTGAGGTTTGCAAAGGATTCTGGGTAACAGAACCTGGCCCGAGCCCCGCAAGTCACCCCATCTTGGATTCCCCAAGGTCTCTAGTTTTCAGAAATGCACAGGTTTGGTAGTTTTCCCTAGGTGCCGGCTGAGCTAGAGGCCAAAATCTACAGGTAGGCACTTCGCAAAAAACACCTCTGTTTTCTTTCAAAAATTTAGATGTGTCCACGTTGCGCTTTGGGGCGTTTTCTGTCGCGGGCGCTAGGCCTACCCACACAAGTGAGGTATCATTTTTATCGGGAGACTTGGGGGAACACTGGGTGGAAGGAAATTTGTGGCTCCTCTCAGATTCCAGAACTTTCTGCCACAGAAATGTGAGGAACGTGTGTTTTTTTAGCCAAATTTTGAGGTTTGCAAAGGATTCTGGGTAACCGAACCTGGTCCGAGACCCGCAAGTCACCCCATCTTGGATTCCCCTAGGTCTCTAGTTTTCAGAAATGCACAGGTTTGGTAGGTTTCCCTAGGTGCCGGCTGAGCTAGAGGCCAAAATCTACAGGTAGGCACTTCGCAAAAAACACCTCTGTTTTCTTTCAATAATTTAGATGTGTCCACGTTGCGCTTTGGGGCGTTTCCTGTCGCGGGCGCTAGGCCTACCCACACAAGTGAGGTATCATTTTTATCGGGAGACTTGGGGGAACGCTGGGTGGAAGGAAATTTGTGGCTCCTCTCATATTCCAGAACTTTCTGCCACAGAAATGTGAGGAACGTTGATTTTTTTTAGCCAAATTTTGAGGTTTGCAAAGGATTCTGGGTAACAGAACCTGGTCCGAGCCCCGCAAGTCGCCCCATCTTGGATTCCCCTAGGTCTCTAGTTTTCAGAAATGCACAGGTTTGGTAGGTTTCCCTAGGTGCCAGCTGAGCTAGAGGCCAAAATCTACAGGTAGGCACTTCGCAAAAAGCACCTCTATTTTCTTTCAAAAATGTATATGTGTCAACGTTGCGCTTTGGGGCGTTTCCTGTCGCGGTCGCTAGGCCTACCCACACAAGTGAGGTATCATTTTTATCGGGAGACTTGGGGGAACGCTGGGTGGAAGGAAATTTGTGGCTCCTCTCAGATTCAAGAACTTTCTGCCACAGAAATGTGAGGAACGTGTGTTTTTTTAGCCAAATTTGGAGGTTTGCAAAGGATTCTGGGTAACAGAACCTGGTCCGAGCCCCGCAACTCACCCCATCTTGGATTCCCCTAGGTCTCTAGTTTTCAGAAATGCACAGGTTTGGTAGGTTTCCCTGGGTGCCGGCTTAGCTAGAGGCCAAAATCTACAGGTAGGCACTTCGCAAAAAACACCTCTGTTTTCTTTCAAAAATTTAGATGTGTCCACGTTGCGCTTTGGGGCGTTTCCTGTCGCGGGTGCTAGGCCTACCCACACAGGTGAGGTATCATTTTTATCGGGAGACTTGGGGGAACGCTGGGTGGAAGGAAATTTGTGGCTCCTCTCAGATTCCAGAACTTTCTGCCACAGAAATGAGAGGAACGTGTGTTTTTTTAGCCAGATTTTGAGGTTTGCAAAGGATTCTGGGTAACAGAACCTGGTCCGAGACCCGCAAGTCACCCCATCTTGGATTGCCCAAGGTCTCTAGTTTCCAGAAATGTACAGGTTTGGTAGGTTTCCCTAGGTGCCGGCTGAGCTAGAAGCCAAAATCTACAGGTAGGCTCTTCGCAAAAAACACCTCTGTTTTCTTTCAAAAATTTAGATGTGTCCACGTTGCGCTTTGGGGCGTTTCCTGTAGCGGGCGCTAGGCCTACCCACACAAGTGAGGTATCATTTTTATCGGGAGACTTGGGGGAACGCTGGGTGGAAGGAAATTTGTGGCTCCTCTCAGATTCCAGAACTTTCTGCCACAGAAATGTGAGGAACATGTGTTTTTTTTGCCAAATTTTGAGGTTTGCAAAGGATTCTGGGTAACAGAACCTGGTCCGAGCCCCGCAAGTCACCCCATCTTGGATTCCCCTAGGTTTCTAGTTTTCAGAAATGCACAGGTTTGGTAGGGTTCCCTAGGTGCCGGCTAAGCTAGAGGCCAAAATCTAGAGGTAGGCACTTCGCAAAAAACACCTCTGTTTTCTTTCAAAAATTTAGATGTGTCCACGTTGCGCTTTGGGGCGTTTCCTGTCGCGGGCGCTAGGCCTACCCACACAAGTGAGGTATCATTTTTATCGGGAGACTTGGGGGAACGCTGGGTGGAAGGAAATTTGTTGCTCCTCTCAGATTCCAGAACTTTCTGCCACAGAAATGTGAGGAACGTGTGTTTTTTTAGCCACATTTTGAGGTTTACAAAGGATTCTGGGTAACAGAACCTGGTCCGAGACCCACAAGTCACCCCATCTTGGATTCCCCTAGGTCTCTAGTTTTCAGAAATGCACAGGTTTGGTAGGTTTCCCTAGGTGCCGGCTGAGCTAGAGGCCAAAATCTACAGGTAGGCACTTCGCAAAAAACACCTCTGTTTTCTTTCAAAAATTTAGATGTGTCCATGTTGCGCTTTGGGGCGTTTCCTGTCGCGGGCGCTAGGCCTACCCACACAAGTGAGGTATCATTTTTATCGGGAGACTTGGGGGAATGCTGGGTGGAAGGAAATTTGTGGCTCCTCTCAGATTCCAGAAATTTCTGCCACAGAAATGTGAGGAACGTGTGTTTTTTTTGCCAAATTTTGAGGTTTGCAAAGGATTCTGGGTAACAGAACCTGGTCCGAGCCCCGCAAGTCACCCCATCTTGGATTCCCCTAGGTCTCTAGTTTTCAGAAATGCACAGGTTTGGTAGGTTTTCCTAGGTGCCGGCTGAGCTAGAGGCCAAAATCTACAGGTAGGCACTTCGCAAAAAACACCTCTGTTTTCTTTCAAAAATTTAGATGTGTCCACGTTGCGCTTTGGGGCGTTTCCTGTCGCGGGCGCTAGGCCTACCCACACAAGTGAGGTATCATTTTTATCGGGAGACTTGGGGGAACGCTGGGTGGAAGGAAATTTGTGGCTCCTCTCAGATTCCAGAAATTTCTGCCACAGAA
Organism: Pleurodeles waltl; assembly: GCF_031143425.1. Classification (NCBI taxonomy): domain Eukaryota; kingdom Metazoa; phylum Chordata; class Amphibia; order Caudata; family Salamandridae; genus Pleurodeles; species Pleurodeles waltl. The sequence goes on along the minus strand of NC_090442.1, from coordinate 722,941,654 downwards.
ATGTGAGGAACGTGTGTTTTTTTAGCCAAATTTTGAGGTTTGCAAAGGATTCTGGGTAACAGAACCTGGTCCGAGCCCCGCAAGTCACCCCATCTTGGATTCCCCTAGGTCTCTAGTTTTCAGAAATGCACAGGTTTGGTAGGTTTTCCTAGGTGCCGGCTGAGCTAGAGGCCAAAATCTACAGGTAGGCACTTCGCAAAAAACACCTCTGTTTTCTTTCAAAAATTTAGATGTGTCCACGTTGCGCTTTGGGGCGTTTCCTGTCGCGGGCGCTAGGCCTACCCACACAAGTGAGGTATCATTTTTATCGGGAGACTTGGGGGAACGCTGGGTGGAAGGAAATTTGTGGCTCCTCTCAGATTCCAGAACTTTCTGCCACAGAAATGTTAGGAACGTGTGTTTTTTTAGCCAAATTTTGAGGTTTGCAAAGGATTCTGGGTAACAGAACCTGGTCCGAGCCCCGCCAGTCACCCCATCTTGGATTCCCCTAGGTCTCTAGTTTTCAGAAATGCACAAGTTTGGTAGGTTTCCCTAGGTGCCGGCTGAGCTAAAGGCCAAAATCTACAGGTAGGCACTTCGCAAAAAGCACCTCTATTTTCTTTCAAAAATGTATATGTGTCCACGTTGCGCTTTGGGGCGTTTCCTGTCGCGGTCGCTAGGCCTACCCACACAAGTGAGGTATCATTTTTATCGGGAGACTTGCGGGAACGCTGGGTGGAAGGAAATTTGTGGCTCCTCTCAGATTCGAGAACTTTCTGCCACAGAAATGTGAGGAACGTGTGTTTTTTTAGCCAAATTTGGAGGTTTGCAAAGGATTCTGGGTAACAGAAACTGGTCCGAGCCCCGCAAGTCACCCCATCTTGGATTCCCCTAGGTCTCTAGTTTTCAGAAATGCACAAGTTTGGTAGGTTTCCCTAGGTGCCGGCTGAGCTAGAGGCCAAAATCTACAGGTAAGCACTTCGCAAAAAACACCTCTGTTTTCTTTCAAAAATTTAGATGTGTCCACGTTGCGCTTTGGGGCGTTTCCTGTCGCGGGCGCTAGGCCTACCCACACAAGTGAGGTATCATTTTTATCGGGAGACTTGGGGGAACACTGGGTGGAAGGAAATTTGTGGCTCCTCTCAGATTCCAGAACTTTCTGCCACAGAAATGTGAGGAACGTGTGTTTTTTTAGCCAAATTTTGAGGTTTGCAAAGGATTCTGGGTAACCGAACCTGGTCAGAGACCCGCAAGTCACCCCATCTTGGATTCCCCTAGGTCTCTAGTTTTCAGAAATGCACAGGTTTGGTAGGTTTCCCTAGGTGCCGGCTGAGCTAGAGGCCAAAATCTACAGGTAGGCACTTGACAAAAAACACCTCTGTTTTCTTTCAAAAATTTAGATGTGTCCACGTTGAGCTTTGGGGCGTTTCCTGTCGCGGGCGCTAGGCCTACCCACACAAGTGAGGTATCATTTTTATCGGGAGACTTGGGGGAACGCTGGGTGGAAGGAAATTTGTGGCTCCTCTCAGATTCCAGAACTTTCTGCCACAGAAATGTGAGGAACGTTGATTTTTTTTAGCCAAATTTTGAGGTTTGCAAAGGATTCTGGGTAACAGAACCTGGTCCGAGCCCCGCAAGTCACCCCATCTTGGATTCCCCTAGGTCTCTAGTTTTCAGAAATGCACAGGTTTGGTAGGTTTCCCTAGGTGCCGGCTGAGCTAGAGGCCAAAATCTACAGGTAGGCACTTCGCAAAAAGCACCTCTATTTTCTTTCAAAAATTTATATGTGTCAACGTTGCGCTTTGGGGCGTTTCCTGTCGCGGTCGCTAGGCCTACCCACACAAGTGAGGTATCATTTTTATCGGGAGACTTGGGGGAACGCTGGGTGGAAGGAAATTTGTGGCTCCTCTCAGATTCCAGAACTTTCTGCCACAGAAATGTGAGGAACGTGTGTTTTTTTAGCCAAATTTGGAGGTTTGCAAAGGATTCTGGGTAACAGAACCTGGTCCGAGCCCCGCAACTCACCCCATCTTGGATTCCCCTAGATCTCTAGTTTTCAGAAATGCACAGGTTTGGTAGGTTTCCCTGGGTGCCGGCTTAGCTAGAGGCCAAAATCTACAGGTGGGCACTTCGCAAAAAACACCTCTGTTTTCTTTCAAAAATTTAGATGTGTCCACGTTGCGCTTTGGGGCGTTTCCTGTCGCGGGTGCTAGGCCTACCCACACAAGTGAGGTATCATTTTTATCGGGAGACTTGGGGGAACGCTGGGTGGAAGGAAATTTGTGGCTCCTCTCAGATTCCAGAACATTCTACCACAGAAATGTGAGGAACGTGTGTTTTTTTAGCCAGATTTTGAGGTTTGCAAAGGATTCTGGGTAACAGAACCTGGTCCGAGACCCGCAAGTCACCCCATCTTGGATTGCCCAAGGTCTCTAGTTTTCAGAAATGTACAGGTTTGGTAGGTTTCCCTAGGTGCCGGCTGAGCTAGAAGCCAAAATCTACAGGTAGGCACTTCGCAAAAAACACCTCTGTTTTCTTTCAAAAATTTAGATGTGTCCACGTTGCGCTTTGGGGCGTTTCCTGTCGCGGGCGCTAGGCCTACCCACACAAGTGAGGTATCATTTTTATCGGGAGACTTGGGGGAACGCTGGGTGGAAGGAAATTTGTGGCTCCTCTCAGATTCCAGAACTTTCTGCCACAGAAATGTGAGGAACATGTGTTTTTTTAGCCAAATTTTGAGGTTTGCAAAGGATTCTGGGTAACAGAACCTGGTCCGAGCCCCGCAAGTCACCCCATCTTGGATTCCCCTAGGTCTCTAGTTTTCAGAAATGCACAGGTTTGGTAGGGTTCCCTAGGTGCCGGCTGAGCTAGAAGCCAAAATCTAGAGGTAGGCACTTCGCAAAAAACACCTCTGTTTTCTTTCAAAAATTTAGATGTGTCCACGTTGCGCTTTGGGGCGTTTCCTGTCGCGGGCGCTAGGCCTACCCACACAAGTGAGGTATCATTTTTATCGGGAGACTTGGGGGAACGCTGGGTGGAAGGAAATTTGTTGCTCCTCTCAGATTCCAGAACTTTCTGCCACAGAAATGTGAGGAACGTGTGTTTTTTTAGCCACATTTTGAGGTTTACAAAGGATTCTGGGTAACAGAACCTGGTCCGAGACCCGCAAGTCACCCCATCTTGGATTCCCCTAGGTCTCTAGTTTTCAGAAATGCACAGGTTTGGTAGGTTTCCCTAGGTGCCGGCTGAGCTAGAGGCCAAAATCTACAGGTAGGCACTTCGCAAAAAACACCTCTGTTTTCTTTCAAAAATTTAGATGTGTCCATGTTGCGCTTTGGGGCGTTTCCTGTCGCGGGCGCTAGGCCTACCCACACAAGTGAGGTATCATTTTTATCGGGAGACTTGGGGGAATGCTGGGTGGAAGGAAATTTGTGGCTCCTCTCAGATTCCAGAAATTTCTGCCACAGAAATGTGAGGAACGTGTGTTTTTTTAGCCAAATTTTGAGGTTTGCAAAGGATTCTGGGTAACAGAACCTGGTCCGAGCCCCGCAAGTCACCCCATCTTGGATTCCCCTAGGTCTCTAGTTTTCAGAAATGCACAGGTTTGGTAGGTTTTCCTAGGTGCCGGCTGAGCTAGAGGCCAAAATCTACAGGTAGGCACTTCGCAAAAAACACCTCTGTTTTCTTTCAAAAATGTAGATGTGTCCACGTTGCGCTTTGGGGCGTTTCCTGTCGCGGGCGCTAGGCCTACCCACACAAGTGAGGTATCATTTTTATCGGGAGACTTGGGGGAACGCTGGGTGGAAGGAAATTTGTGGCTCATCTCAGATTCCAGAACTTTCTGCCACAGAAATGTGAGGAACGTGTGTTTTTTTAGCCACATTTTGAGGTTTAGAAAGGATTCTGGGTAACAGAACCTGGTCCGAGACCCGCAAGTCACCCCATCTTGGATTCCCCTAGGTCTCTAGTTTTCAGAAATGCACAGGTTTGGTAGGTTTCCCTAGGTGCCGGCTGAGCTAGAGGCCAAAATCTACAGGTAGGCACTTCGCAAAAAACACCTCTGTTTTCTTTCAAAAATTTAGATGTGTCCATGTTGCGCTTTGGGGCGTTTCCTGTCGCGGGCGCTAGGCCTACCCACACAAGTGAGGTATCATTTTTATCGGGAGACTTGGGGGAACGCTGGGTGGAAGGAAATTTGTGGCTCCTCTCAGATTCCAGAAATTTCTGCCACAGAAATGTGAGGAACGTGTGTTTTTTTAGCCAAATTTTGAGGTTTGCAAAGGATTCTGGGTAACAGAACCTGGTCCGAGCCCCGCAAGTCACCCCATCTTGGATTCCCCTAGGTCTCTAGTTTTCAGAAATGCACAGGTTTGGTAGGTTTTCCTAGGTGCCGGCTGAGCTAGAGGCCAAAATCTACAGGTAGGCACTTCGCAAAAAACACCTCTGTTTTCTTTCAAAAATTTAGATGTGTCCACGTTGCGCTTTGGGGCGTTTCCTGTCGCGGGCGCTAGGCCTACCCACACAAGTGAGGTATAATTTTTATCGGGAGACTTGGGGGAACGCTGGGTGGAAGGAAATTTGTGGCTCCTCTCAGATTCCAGAACTTTCTGCCACAGAAATGTGAGGAACGTTGATTTTTTTTAGCCAAATTTTGAGGTTTGCAAAGGATTCTGGGTAACAGAACCTGGTCCGAGCCCCGCAAGTCACCCCATCTTGGATTCCCCTAGGTCTCTAGTTTTCAGAAATGCACAGGTTTGGTAGGTTTCCCTAGGTGCCGGCTGAGCTAGAGGCCAAAATCTACAGGTAGGCACTTCGCAAAAAGCACCTCTATTTTCATTCAAAAATTTATATGTGTCCACGTTGCGCTTTGGGGCGTTTCCTGTCGCGGTCGCTAGGCCTACCCACACAAGTGAGGTATCATTTTTATCGGGAGACTTGGGGGAACGCTGGGTGGAAGGAAATTTGTGGCTCCTCTCAGATTCCAGAACTTTCTGCCACAGAAATGTGAGGAACGTGTGTTTTTTTAGCCAAATTTGGAGGTTTGCAAAGGATTCTGGGTAACAGAACCTGGTCCGAGCCCCGCAACTCACCCCATCTTGGATTCCCCTAGGTCTCTAGTTTTCAGAAATGCACAGGTTTGGTAGGTTTCCCTGGGTGCCGGCTTAGCTAGAGGCCAAAATCTACAGGTAGGCACTTCGCAAAAAACACCTCTGTTTTCTTTCAAAAATTTAGATGTGTCCACGTTGCGCTTTGGGGCGTTTCCTGTCGCGGGTGCTAGGCCTACCCACACAAGTGAGGTATCATTTTTATCGGGAGACTTGGGGGAACGCTGGGTGGAAGGAAATTTGTGGCTCCTCTCAGATTCCAGAACTTTCTGCCACAGAAATGTGAGGAACGTGTGTTTTTTTAGCCAGATTTTGAGGTTTGCAAAGGATTCTGGGTAACAGAACCTGGTCCGAGACCCGCAAGTCACCCCATCTTGGATTGCCCAAGGTCTCTAGTTTTCAGAAATGTACAGGTTTGGTAGGTTTCCCTAGGTGCCGGCTGAGCTAGAAGCCAAAATCTACAGGTAGGCACTTCGCAAAAAACACCTCTGTTTTCTTTCAAAAATTTAGATGTGTCCACGTTGCGCTTTGGGGCGTTTCCTGTCGCGGGCGCTAGGCCTACCCACACAAGTGAGGTATCATTTTTATCGGGAGACGTGGGGGAACGCTGGGTGGAAGGAAATTTGTGGCTCCTCTCAGATTCCAGAGCTTTCTGCCACAGAAATGTGAGGAACATGTGTTTTTTTAGCCAAATTTTGAGGTTTGCAAAGGATTCTGGGTAACAGAACCTGGTCCGAGCCCCGCAAGTCACCCCATCTTGGATTCCCCTAGGTCTCTAGTTTTCAGAAATGCACAGGTTTGGTAGGGTTCCCTAGGTGCCGGCTGAGCTAGAGGCCAAAATCTAGAGGTAGGCACTTCGCAAAAAACACCTCTGTTTTCTTTCAAAAATTTAGATGTGTCCACGTTGCGCTTTGGGGCGTTTCCTGTCGCGGGCGCTAGGCCTACCCACACAAGTGAGGTATCATTTTTATCGGGAGACTTGGGGGAACGCTGGGTGGAAGGAAATTTGTTGCTCCTCTCAGATTCCAGAACTTTCTGCCACAGAAATGTGAGGAACGTGTGTTTTTTTAGCCACATTTTGAGGTTTACAAAGGATTCTGGGTAACAGAACCTGGTCCGAGACCCGCAAGTCACCCCATCTTGGATTCCCCTAGGTCTCTAGTTTTCAGAAGTGCACAGGTTTGGTAGGTTTCCCTAGGTGCCGGCTGAGCTAGAGGCCAAAATCTACAGGTAGGCACTTCGCAAAAAACACCTCTGTTTTCTTTCAAAAATTTAGATGTGTCCATGTTGCGCTTTGGGGCGTTTCCTGTCACGGGCGCTAGGCCTACCCACACAAGTGAGGTATCATTTTTATCGGGAGACTTGGGGGAATGCTGGGTGGAAGGAAATTTGTGGCTCCTCTCAGATTCCAGAAATTTCTGCCACAGAAATGTGAGGAACGTGTGTTTTTTTAGCCAAATTTTGAGGTTTGCAAAGGATTCTGGGTAACAGAACCTGGTCCGAGCCCCGCAAGTCACCCCATCTTGGATTCCCCTAGGTCTCTAGATTTCAGAAATACACAGGTTTGGTAGGTTTCACTAGGTGCCGGCTGAGCTAGAGGCCAAAATCTACAGGTAGGCACTTCGCAAAAGACACCTCTGTTTTCTTTCAAAAATTTAGATGTGTCCAGGTTTCGCTTTGGGGCGTTTCCTGTCGCGGGCGCTAGGCCTACCCACACAAGTGAGGTATCATTTTTATCGGGAGACTTGGGGGAACGCTGGGTGGAAGGAAATTTGTGGCTCCTCTCAGATTCCAGAACTTTTTGCCACAGAAATGAGAGGAACGTGTGTTTTTTGAGCCAAATTTTGAGGTTTGCAAAGGTTTCTGGGTAACAGAACCGGGTCCGAGCCCCGCAAGTCACCCCATCTTTGATTCCCCTAGGTCTCTAGATTTCAGAAATGCACAGGATTGGTAGGTTTCCCTAGGTGCCGGCTGAGTTAGAGGCCAAAATCTACAGGTAGGCACTTTGCAAAAAACACCTCTGTTTTCTTTCAAAAATGTAGATGTGTCCATGTTGCGCTTTGGGGCGTTTCCTGTCGCGGGCGCTAGGCCTACCCACACAAGTGAGGTATCATTTTTATCGGGAGACTTGGGGGAACGCTGGGTGGAAGGAAATTTGTGGCTCCTCTCAGATTCCAGAACTTTCTGCCACAGAAATGTGAGGAACGTGTGTTTTTTTAGCCAAATTTTGAGGTTTGCAAAGGATTCAGGGTAACAGAACCTGGTCCGAGCCCCCCAAGTCACCCCATCTTGGATTCCCCTGGTTTCTAGTTTTCAGAAATGCACAGGTTTGGTAGGTTTCCCTAGGTGCCGGCTGAGCTAGAGGCCAAAATCTACAGGTAGGCACTTCGCAAAAAACACCACTGTTTTCTTTCAAGAATTTTGATGTGTCCACGTTGCGCTATGGGGCGTTTCCTGTCGCGGTCGCTAGGCCTACCCACACAAGTGAGGTATCATTTTTATCGGGAGACTTGGGGGAACGCTGGTTGGAAGGAAATTTGTGGCTCCTCTCAGATTCCAGAACTTTCTGCCACAGAAATGTGAGGAACGTGTGTTTTTTTAGCCAAATTTTAAGGTTTGCAAAGGATTCTGGGTAACAGAACCTGGTCCGAGCCCCGCAAGTCACCCCATCTTGGATTCCCCTAGGTCTCTAGTTTTCAGAAATGCACAGGTTTGGTAGGTTTCCCTAGGTGCCGGCTGAGCTAGAGGCCAAAATCTACAGGTAGGCACTTCGCAAAAAACACCTCTGTTTTCTTTCAAAAATTTAGATGTGTCCACGTTGCGCTTTGGGGCGTTTCCTGTCGCGGTCGCTAGGCCTACCCACACAAGTGAGGTATCATTTTTATCTGGAGACTTGGGGGAACGCTGGGTGGAAGGAAATTTGTGGCTCCTCTCAGATTCCAGAACTTTCTGCCACAGAAATGTGAGGAACGTGTGTTTTTTTAGCCAAATTTTAAGGTTTGCAAAGGATTCTGGGTAACAGAACCTGGTCCGAGCCCCGCAAGTCACCCCATCTTGGATTCACCTAGGTCTCTAGTTTTCAGAAATGCACAGGTTTGGTAGGTTTCCCTAGGTGCCGGCTGAGCTAGAGGCCAAAATCTACAGGTAGGCACTTCGCAAAAAACACCTCTGTTTTCTTTAAAAAATTTAGATGTGTCCACGTTGCGCTTTGGGGCGTTTCCTGTCGCGGGCGCTAGGCCTACCCACACAAGTGAGGTATCATTTTTATCGGGAGACTTGGGGGAACGCTGGGTGGAAGGAAATTTGTGGCTCCTCTCAGATTCCAGAACTTTCTGCCACAGAAATGTGAGGAACGTGTGTTTTTTTAGCCAGATTTTGAGGTTTGCAAAGGATTCTGGGTAACAGAACCTGGTCCGAGACCCGCAAGTCACCCCATCTTGGATTCCCCAAGGTCTCTAGTTTTCAGAAATGCACAGGTTTGGTAGGTTTCCCTAGGTGCCGGCTGAGCTAGAGGCCAAAATGTACAGGTAGGCACTTCGCAAAAAACACCTCTGTTTTCTTTCAAAAATTTAGATGTGTCCACGTTGCGCTTTGGGGCGTTTCCTGTCGCGGGCGCTAGGCCTACCCACACAAGTGAGGTATCATTTTTATCGGGAGACTTGGGGGAACGCTGGTTGGAAGGAAATTTGTGGCTCCTCTCAGATTCCAGAACTTTCTGCCACAGAAATGTGAGGAACGTGTGTTTTTTTAGCCAAATTTTAAGGTTTGCAAAGGATTCTGGGTAACAGAACCTGGTCCGAGCCCCGCAAGTCACCCCATCTTGGATTCCCCTAGGTCTCTAGTTTTCAGAAATGCACAGGTTTGGTAGGTTTCCCTAGGTGCCGGCTGAGCTAGAGGCCAAAATCTACAGGTAGGCACTTCGCAAAAAACACCTCTGTTTTCTTTCAAAAATTTAGATGTGTCCACGTTGCGCTTTGGGGCGTTTCCTGTCGCGGTCGCTAGGCCTACCCACACAAGTGAGGTATCATTTTTATCGGGAGACTTGGGGGAACGCTGGGTGGAAGGAAATTTGTGGCTCCTCTCAGATTCCAGAACTTTCTGCCACAGAAATGTGAGGAACGTGTGTTTTTTTAGCCAAATTTTAAGGTTTGCAAAGGATTCTGGGTAACAGAACCTGGTCCGAGCCCCGCAAGTCACCCCATCTTGGATTCACCTAGGTCTCTAGTTTTCAGAAATGCACAGGTTTGGTAGGTTTCCCTAGGTGCCGGCTGAGCTAGAGGCCAAAATCTACAGGTAGGCACTTCGCAAAAAACACCTCTGTTTTCTTTAAAAAATTTAGATGTGTCCACGTTGCGCTTTGGGGCGTTTCCTGTCGCGGGCGCTAGGCCTACCCACACAAGTGAGGTATCATTTTTATCGGGAGACTTGGGGGAACGCTGGTTGGAAGGAAATTTGTGGCTCCTCTCAGATTCCAGAACTTTCTGCCACAGCAATGTGAGGAACATGTGTTTTTTTAGCCAAATTTGGAGGTTTGCAAAGGATTCTGGGTAACAGAACCTGGTCCGAGCCCCGCAAGTCACCCCATCTTGGATTCCCCTAGGTTTCTAGTTTTCAGAAATGCACAGGTTTGGTAGGTTTCCCTAGGTGCCGGCTGAGCTAGAGGCCAAAATCTACAGGTAGGCACTTAGCAAAAAACACCTCTGTTTTCTTTCAAAAATTTAGATGTGTCCACGTTGCCCTTTGGGGCGTTTCCTGTCGCGGTCGCTAGGCCTACCCACACAAGTGAGGTATCATTTTTATCGGGAGACTTGGGGGAACGCTGGGTGGAAGGAAATTTGTGGCTCCTCTCAGATTCCAGAACTTTCTGCCACAGCAATGTGAGGAACGTGTGTTTTTTTAGCCAAATTTGGAGGTTTGCAAAGGATTCTGGGTAACAGAACCTGGTCCGAGCCCCGCAAGTCACCCCATCTTGGATTCCCCTAGGTCTCTAGTTTTCAGAAATGCACAGGTTTGGTAGGTTTCCCTAGGTGCCGGCGGAGCTAGAGGCCAAAATCTACAGGTAGGCACTTCGCAAAAAACACCTCTGTTTTCTTTCAAAAATTTAGATGTGTCCACGTTGCGCTTTGGGGCGTTTCCTGTCGCGGGCGCTAGGCCTACCCACACAAGTGAGGTATAATTTTTATCGGGAGACTTGGGGGAACGCTGGGTGGAAGGAAATTTGTGGCTGCTCTCAGATTCCAGAACTTTCTGCCACAGAAATGTGAGGAACGTGTGTTTTTTTAGCCAAATTTTGAGGTTTGCAAAGGATTCTGGGTAACCGAACCTGGTCCGAGAGCCGCAAGTCACCCCATCTTGGATTCCCCTAGGTCTCTAGTTTTCAGAAATGCACAGGTTTGGTAGGTTTCCCTAGGTGCCAGCGGAGCTAGAGGCCAAAATCTACAGGTAGGCACTTCGCAAAAAACACCTCTGTTTTCTTTCAAAAATTTAGATGTGTCCACGTTGCGCTTTGGGGCGTTTCCTGTCGCGGGCGCTAGGCCTACCCACACAAGTGAGGTATCATTTTTATCGGGAGACTTGGGGGAACGCTGGGTGGAAGGAAATTTGTGGCTCCTCTCAGATTCCAGAACTTTCTGCCACAGAAATGTGAGGAACGTGTGTTTTTTTAGCCAAATTTTGAGGTTTGCAAAGGATTCTGGGTAACAGAACCTGGTCCGAGCCCCGCAAGTCACCCCATCTTGGATTCCCCTAGGTCTCTAGTTTTCAGAAATGCACAGGTTTGGTAGGTTTCCCTGGGTGCCGGCTTAGCTAGAGGCCAAAATCTACAGGTAGGCACTTCGCAAAAAACACCTCTGTTTTCTTTCAAAAATTTAGATGTGTCCACGTTGCGCTTTGGGGCGTTTCCTGTCGCGGGTGCTAGGCCTACCCACACAAGTGAGGTATCATTTTTATCGGGAGACTTGGGGGAACGCTGGGTGGAAGGAAATTTGTGGCTCCTCTCAGATTCCAGAACTTTCTGCCACAGAAATGTGAGGAACGTGTGTTTTTTTAGCCAGATTTTGAGGTTTGCAAAGGATTCTGGGTAACAGAACCTGGTCCGAGACCCGCAAGTCACCCCATCTTGGATTGCCCAAGGTCTCTAGTTTTCAGAAATGCACAGGTTTGGTAGGTTTCCCTAGGTGCCGGCTGAGCTAGAGGCCAAAATCTACAGGTAGGCACTTCGCAAAAAACACCTCTGTTTTCTTTCAAAAATTTAGATGTTTCCACGTTGCGCTTTGGGGCGTTTCCTGTCGCGGGTGCTAGGCCTACCCACACAAGTGAGGTATCATTTTTATCGGGAGACTTGGGGGAACGCTGGGTGGAAGGAAATTTGTGGCTCCTCTCAGATTCCAGAACTTTCTGCCACAGAAATGTGAGGAACATGTGTTTTTTTAGCCAAATTTTGAGGTTTGCAAAGGATTCTGGGTAACAGAACTTGGTCCGAGCCCCGCAAGTCACCCCATCTTGGATTCCCCTAGGTCTCTAGTTTTCAGAAATGCACAGGTTTGGTAGGGTTCCCTAGGTGCCGGCTGAGCTAGAGGCCAAAACCTAGAGGTAGGCACTTCGCAAAAAACACCTCTGTTTTCTTTCAAAAATTTAGATGTGTCCACGTTGCGCTTTGGGGCGTTTCCTGTCGCGGGCGCTAGGCCCACCCACACAAGTGAGGTATCATTTTTATCGGGAGACTTGGGGGAACGCTGGGTGGAAGGAAATTTGTGGCTCCTCTCAGATTCCAGAACTTTCTGCCACAGAAATGTGAGGAACGTGTGTTTTTTTAGCCACATTTTGAGGTTTACAAAGGATTCTGGGTAACAGAACCTGGTCCGAGACCCGCAAGTCACCCCATCTTGGATTCCCCTAGGTCTCTAGTTTTCAGAAATGCACAGGTTTGGTAGGTTTCCCTAGGTGCCGGCTGAGCTAGAGGCCAAAATCTACAGGTAGGCACTTCGCAAAAAACACCTCTGTTTTCTTTCAAAAATTTAGATGTGTCCATGTTGCGCTTTGGGGCGTTTCCTGTCGCGGGCGCTAGGCCTACCCACACAAATGAGGTATCATTTTTATCGGGAGACTTGGGGGAACGCTGGGTGGAAGGAAATTTGTTGCTCCTCTCAGATTCCAGAACTTTCTGCCACAGAAATGTGAGGAACGTGTGTTTTTTTAGCCACATTTTGAGGTTTACAAAGGATTCTGGGTAACAGAACCTGGTCCGAGACCCGCAAGTCACCCCATCTTGGATTCCCCTAGGTCTCTAGTTTTCAGAAATGCACAGGTTTGGTAGGTTTCCCTAGGTGCCGGCTGAGCTAGAGGCCAAAATCTACAGGTAGGCACTTCGCAAAAAACACCTCTGTTTTCTTTCAAAAATTTAGATGTGTCCATGTTGCGCTTTGGGGCGTTTCCTGTCGCGGGCGCTAGGCCTACCCACACAAGTGAGGTATCATTTTTATCGGGAGACTTGGGGGAATGCTGGGTGGAAGGAAATTTGTGGCTCCTCTCAGATTCCAGAAATTTCTGCCACAGAAATGTGAGGAACGTGTGTTTTTTTAGCCAAATTTTGAGGTTTGCAAAGGATTCTGGGTAACAGAACCTGGTCCGAGCCCCGCAAGTCACCCCATCTTGGATTCCCCTAGGTCTCTAGTTTTCAGAAATGCACAGGTTTGGTAGGTTTTCCTAGGTGCCGGCTGAGCTAGAGGCCAAAATCTACAGGTAGGCACTTCGCAAAAAACACCTCTGTTTTCTTTCAAAAATTTAGATGTGTCCATGTTGCGCTTTGGGGCGTTTCCTGTCGCGGGCGCTAGGCCTACCCACACAAGTGAGGTATCATTTTTATCGGGAGACTTGGGGGAACGCTGGGTGGAAGGAAATTTGTGGCTCCTCTCAGATTCCAGAAATTTCTGCCACAGAAATGTGAGGAACGTGTGTTTTTTTAGCCAAATTTTGAGGTTTGCAAAGGATTCTGGGTAACAGAACCTGGTCCGAGCCCCGCAAGTCACCCCATCTTGGATTCCCCTAGGTCTCTAGTTTTCAGAAATGCACAGGTTTGGTAGGTTTTCCTAGGTGCCGGCTGAGCTAGAGGCCAAAATCTACAGGTAGGCACTTCGCAAAAAACACCTCTGTTTTCTTTCAAAAATTTAGATGTGTCCACGTTGCGCTTTGGGACGTTTCCTGTCGCGGGCGCTAGGCCTACCCACACAAGTGAGGTATAATTTTTATCGGGAGACTTGGGGAACGCTGGGTGGAAGGAAATTTGTGGCTCCTCTCAGATTCCAGAACTTTCTGCCACAGAAATGTGAGGAACGTTGATTTTTTTTAGCCAAATTTTGAGGTTTGCAAAGGATTCTGGGTAACAGAACCTGGTCCGAGCCCCGCAAGTCACCCCCTCTTGGATTCCCCTAGGTCTCTAGTTTTCAGAAATGCACAGGTTTGGTAGGTTTCCCTAGGTGCCGGCTGAGCTAGAGGCCAAAATCTACAGGTAGGCACTTCGCAAAAAGCACCTCTATTTTCTTTCAAAAATTTATATGTGTCCACGTTGCGCTTTGGGGCGTTTCCTGTCGCGGTCGCTAGGCCTACCCACACAAGTGAGGTATCATTTTTATCGGGAGACTTGGGGGAACGCTGGGTGGAAGGAAATTTGTGGCTCCTCTCAGATTCCAGAACTTTCTGCCACAGAAATGTGAGGAACGTGTGTTTTTTTAGCCAAATTTGGAGGTTTGCAAAGGATTCTGGGTAACAGAACCTGGTCCGAGCCCCGCAACTCACCCCATCTTGGATTCCCCTAGGTCTCTAGTTTTCAGAAATGCACAGGTTTGGTAGGTTTCCCTGGGTGCCGGCTTAGCTAGAGGCCAAAATCTACAGGTAGGCACTTCGCAAAAAACACCTCTGTTTTCTTTCAAAAATTTAGATGTGTCCACGTTGCGCTTTGGGGCGTTTCCTGTCGCGGGTGCTAGGCCTACCCACACAAGTGAGGTATCATTTTTATCGGGAGACTTGGGGGAACGCTGGGTGGAAGGAAATTTGTGGCTCCTCTCAGATTCCAGAACTTTCTGCCACAGAAATGTGAGGAACGTGTGTTTTTTTAGCCAGATTTTGAGGTTTGCAAAGGATTCTGGGTAACAGAACCTGGTCCGAGACCCGCAAGTCACCCCATCTTGGATTGCCCAAGGTCTCTAGTTTTCAGAAATGTACAGGTTTGGTAGGTTTCCCTAGGTGCCGGCTGAGCTAGAAGCCAAAATCTACAGGTAGGCACTTCGCAAAAAACACCTCTGTTTTCTTTCAAAAATTTAGATGTGTCCACGTTGCGCTTTGGGGCGTTTCCTGTCGCGGGCGCTAGGCCTACCCACACAAGTGAGGTATCATTTTTATCGGGAGACTTGGGGGAACGCTGGGTGGAAGGAAATTTGTGGCTCCTCTCAGATTCCAGAGCTTTCTGCCACAGAAATGTGAGGAACATGTGTTTTTTTAGCCAAATTTTAAGGTTTGCAAAGGATTCTGGGTAACAGAACCTGGTCCGAGCCCCGCAAGTCACCCCATCTTGGATTCCCCTAGGTCTCTAGTTTTCAGAAATGCACAGGTTTGGTAGGGTTCCCTAGGTGCCGGCTGAGCTAGAGGCCAAAATCTAGAGGTAGGCACTTCGCAAAAAACACCTCTGTTTTCTTTCAAAAATTTAGATGTGTCCACGTTGCGCTTTGGGGCGTTTCCTGTCGCGGGCGCTAGGCCTACCCACACAAGTGAGGTATCATTTTTATCGGGAGACTTGGGGGAACGCTGGGTGGAAGGAAATTTGTTGCTCCTCTCAGATTCCAGAACTTTCTGCCACAGAAATGTGAGGAACGTGTGTTTTTTTAGCCACATTTTGAGGTTTACAAAGGATTCTGGGTAACAGAACCTGGTCCGAGACCCGCAAGTCACCCCATCTTGGATTCCCCTAGGTCTCTAGTTTTCAGAAATGCACAGGTTTGGTAGGTTTCCCTAGGTGCCGGCTGAGCTAGAGGCCAAAATCTACAGGTAGGCACTTCGCAAAAAACACCTCTGTTTTCTTTCAAAAATTTAGATGTGTCCATGTTGCGCTTTGGGGCGTTTCCTGTCGCGGGCGCTAGGCCTACCCACACAAGTGAGGTATCATTTTTATCGGGAGACTTGGGGGAATGCTGGGTGGAAGGAAATTTGTGGCTCCTCTCAGATTCCAGAAATTTCTGCCACAGAAATGTGAGGAACGTGTGTTTTTTTAGCCAAATTTTGAGGTTTGCAAAGGATTCTGGGTAACAGAACCTGGTCCGAGCCCCGCAAGTCACCCCATCTTGGATTCCCCTAGGTCTCTAGATTTCAGAAATACACAGGTTTGGTAGGTTTCACTAGGTGCCGGCTGAGCTAGAGGCCAAAATCTACAGGTAGGCACTTCGCAAAAGACACCTCTGTTTTCTTTCAAAAATTTAGATGTGTCCAGGTTTCGCTTTGGGGCGTTTCCTGTCGCGGGCGCTAGGCCTACCCACACAAGTGAGGTATCATTTTTATCGGGAGACTTGGGGGAACGCTGGGTGGAAGGAAATTTGTGGCTCCTCTCAGATTCCAGAACTTTTTGCCACAGAAATGAGAGGAACGTGTGTTTTTTGAGCCAAATTTTGAGGTTTGCAAAGGTTTCTGGGTAACAGAACCGGGTCCGAGCCCCGCAAGTCACCCCATCTTTGATTCCCCTAGGTCTCTAGATTTCAGAAATGCACAGGATTGGTAGGTTTCCCTAGGTGCCGGCTGAGTTAGAGGCCAAAATCTACAGGTAGGCACTTTGCAAAAAACACCTCTGTTTTCTTTCAAAAATGTAGATGTGTCCACGTTGCGCTTTGGGGCGTTTCCTGTCGCGGGCGCTAGGCCTACCCACACAAGTGAGGTATCATTTTTATCGGGAGACTTGGGGGAACGCTGGGTGGAAGGAAATTTGTGGCTCCTCTCAGATTCCAGAACTTTCTGCAACAGAAATGCGAGGAACATGTGTTTTTTTAGCCAAATTTTGAGGTTTGCAAAGGATTCTGGGTAACAGAACCTGCTCCGAGCCCCGCAAGTCACCCCATCTTTGATTCCCCTAGGTCTCTAGATTTCAGAAATGCACAGGTTTGGTAGGTTTCCCTAGGTGCCGGCTAAGCTAGAGGCCAAAATCTACAGGTAGGCACTTTGCAAAAAACACCTCTGTTTTCTTTCAAAAATTTAGATGTGTCCACGTTGCGCTTTGGGGCGTTTCCAGTCACGGGCGGTAGGCCTACCCACACAAGTGAGGTATCATTTTTATCGGGAGACTTGGGGGAACGCTGGGTGGAAGGAAATTTGTGGCTCCTCTCAGATTCCAGAACTTTCTGCCACAGAAATGTGAGGAACGTGTGTTTTTTTAGCCAAATTTTGAGGTTTGCAAAGGATTCAGGGTAACAGAACCTGGTCCGAGCCCCCCAAGTCACCCCATCTTGGATTCCCCTGGTTTCTAGTTTTCAGAAATGCACAGGTTTGGTAGGTTTCCCTAGGTGCCGGCTGAGCTAGAGGCCAAAATCTACAGGTAGGCACTTCGCAAAAAACACCACTGTTTTCTTTCAAGAATTTTGATGTGTCCACGTTGCGCTATGGGGCGTTTCCTGTCGCGGTCGCTAGGCCTACCCACACAAGTGAGGTATCATTTTTATCGGGAGACTTGGGGGAACGCTGGTTGGAAGGAAATTTGTGGCTCCTCTCAGATTCCAGAACTTTCTGCCACAGAAATGTGAGGAACGTGTGTTTTTTTAGCCAAATTTTAAGGTTTGCAAAGGATTCTGGGTAACAGAACCTGGTCCGAGCCCCGCAAGTCACCCCATCTTGGATTCCCCTAGGTCTCTAGTTTTCAGAAATGCACAGGTTTGGTAGGTTTCCCTAGGTGCCGGCTGAGCTAGAGGCCAAAATCTACAGGTAGGCACTTCGCAAAAAACACCTCTGTTTTCTTTCAAAAATTTAGATGTGTCCACGTTGCGCTTTGGGGCGTTTCCTGTCGCGGTCGCTAGGCCTACCCACACAAGTGAGGTATCATTTTTATCGGGAGACTTGGGGGAACGCTGGGTGGAAGGAAATTTGTGGCTCCTCTCAGATTCCAGAACTTTCTGCCACAGAAATGTGAGGAACGTGTGTTTTTTTAGCCAAATTTTAAGGTTTGCAAAGGATTCTGGGTAACAGAACCTGGTCCGAGCCCCGCAAGTCACCCCATCTTGGATTCACCTAGGTCTCTAGTTTTCAGAAATGCACAGGTTTGGTAGGTTTCCCTAGGTGCCGGCTGAGCTAGAGGCCAAAATCTACAGGTAGGCACTTCGCAAAAAACACCTCTGTTTTCTTTAAAAAATTTAGATGTGTCCACGTTGCGCTTTGGGGCGTTTCCTGTCGCGGGCGCTAGGCTTACCCACACAAGTGAGGTATCATTTTTATCGGGAGACTTGGGGGAACGCTGGGTGGAAGGAAATTTGTGGCTCCTCTCAGATTCCAGAACTTTCTGCCACAGAAATGTGAGGAACGTGTGTTTTTTTAGCCAGATTTTGAGGTTTGCAAAGGATTCTGGGTAACAGAACCTGGTCCGAGACCCGCAAGTCACCCCATCTTGGATTCCCCAAGGTCTCTAGTTTTCAGAAATGCACAGGTTTGGTAGGTTTCCCTAGGTGCCGGCTGAGCTAGAGGCCAAAATGTACAGGTAGGCACTTCGCAAAAAACACCTCTGTTTTCTTTCAAAAATTTAGATGTGTCCACGTTGCGCTTTGGGGCGTTTCCTGTCGCGGGCGCTAGGCCTACCCACACAAGTGAGGTATCATTTTTATCGGGAGACTTGGGGGAACGCTGGTTGGAAGGAAATTTGTGGCTCCTCTCAGATTCCAGAACTTTCTGCCACAGAAATGTGAGGAACGTGTGTTTTTTTAGCCAAATTTTAAGGTTTGCAAAGGATTCTGGGTAACAGAACCTGGTCCGAGCCCCGCAAGTCACCCCATCTTGGATTCCCCTAGGTCTCTAGTTTTCAGAAATGCACAGGTTTGGTAGGTTTCCCTAGGTGCCGGCTGAGCTAGAGGCCAAAATCTACAGGTAGGCACTTCGCAAAAAACACCTCTGTTTTCTTTCAAAAATTTAGATGTGTCCACGTTGCGCTTTGGGGCGTTTCCTGTCGCGGTCGCTAGGCCTACCCACACAAGTGAGGTATCATTTTTATCGGGAGACTTGGGGGAACGCTGGGTGGAAGGAAATTTGTGGCTCCTCTCAGATTCCAGAACTTTCTGCCACAGAAATGTGAGGAACGTGTGTTTTTTTAGCCAAATTTTAAGGTTTGCAAAGGATTCTGGGTAACAGAACCTGGTCCGAGCCCCGCAAGTCACCCCATCTTGGATTCACCTAGGTCTCTAGTTTTCAGAAATGCACAGGTTTGGTAGGTTTCCCTAGGTGCCGGCTGAGCTAGAGGCCAAAATCTACAGGTAGGCACTTCGCAAAAAACACCTCTGTTTTCTTTAAAAAATTTAGATGTGTCCACGTTGCGCTTTGGGGCGTTTCCTGTCGCGGGCGCTAGGCCTACCCACACAAGTGAGGTATCATTTTTATCGGGAGACTTGGGGGAACGCTGGGTGGAAGGAAATTTGTGGCTCCTCTCAGATTCCAGAACTTTCTGCCACAGAAATGTGAGGAACGTGTGTTTTTTTAGCCAGATTTTGAGGTTTGCAAAGGATTCTGGGTAACAGAACCTGGTCCGAGACCCGCAAGTCACCCCATCTTGGATTCCCCAAGGTCTCTAGTTTTCAGAAATGCACAGGTTTGGTAGGTTT
This sequence comes from Pleurodeles waltl, assembly GCF_031143425.1. Taxonomy (NCBI): domain Eukaryota; kingdom Metazoa; phylum Chordata; class Amphibia; order Caudata; family Salamandridae; genus Pleurodeles; species Pleurodeles waltl. The sequence continues at coordinate 722,922,741 of NC_090442.1, read as the reverse complement.
CCCTAGGTGCCGGCTGAGCTAGAGGCCAAAATGTACAGGTAGGCACTTCGCAAAAAACACCTCTGTTTTCTTTCAAAAATTTAGATGTGTCCACGTTGCGCTTTGGGGCGTTTCCTGTCGCGGGCGCTAGGCCTACCCACACAAGTGAGGTATCATTTTTATCGGGAGACTTGGGGGAACGCTGGTTGGAAGGAAATTTGTGGCTCCTCTCAGATTCCAGAACTTTCTGCCACAGAAATGTGAGGAACATGTGTTTTTTTAGCCAAATTTTGAGGTTTGCAAAGGATTCTGGGTAACAGAACCTGGTCCGAGCCCCGCAAGTCACCCCATCTTGGATTCCCCTAGGTTTCTAGTTTTCAGAAATGCACAGGTTTGGTAGGTTTCCCTAGGTGCCGGCTGAGCTAGAGGCCAAAATCTACAGGTAGGCACTTAGCAAAAAACACCTCTGTTTTCTTTCAAAAATTTAGATGTGTCCACGTTGCCCTTTGGGGCGTTTCCTGTCGCGGTCGCTAGGCCTACCCACACAAGTGAGGTATCATTTTTATCGGGAGACTTGGGGGAACGCTGGGTGGAAGGAAATTTGTGGCTCCTCTCAGATTCCAGAACTTTCTGCCACAGCAATGTGAGGAACGTGTGTTTTTTTAGCCAAATTTGGAGGTTTGCAAAGGATTCTGGGTAACAGAACCTGGTCCGAGCCCCGCAAGTCACCCCATCTTGGATTCCCCTAGGTCTCTAGTTTTCAGAAATGCACAGGTTTGGTAGGTTTCCCTAGGTGCCGGCGGAGCTAGAGGCCAAAATCTACAGGTAGGCACTTCGCAAAAAACACCTCTGTTTTCTTTCAAAAATTTAGATGTGTCCACGTTGCGCTTTGGGGCGTTTCCTGTCGCGGGCGCTAGGCCTACCCACACAAGTGAGGTATCATTTTTATCGGGAGACTTGGGGGAACGCTGGGTGGAAGGAAATTTGTGGCTGCTCTCAGATTCCAGAACTTTCTGCCACAGAAATGTGAGGAACGTGTGTTTTTTTAGCCAAATTTTGAGGTTTGCAAAGGATTCTGGGTAACCGAACCTGGTCCGAGAGCCGCAAGTCACCCCATCTTGGATTCCCCTAGGTCTCTAGTTTTCAGAAATGCACAGGTTTGGTAGGTTTCCCTAGGTGCCAGCGGAGCTAGAGGCCAAAATCTACAGGTAGGCACTTCGCAAAAAACACCTCTGTTTTCTTTCAAAAATTTAGATGTGTCCACGTTGCGCTTTGGGGCGTTTCCTGTCGCGGGCACTAGGCCTACACACACAAGTGAGGTATCATTTTTATCGGGAGACTTGGGGGAACGCTGGGTGGAAGGAAATTTGTGGCTCCTCTCAGATTCCAGAACTTTCTGCCACAGAAATGTGAGGAACGTGTGTTTTTTTAGCCGAATTTTGAGGTTTGCAAAGGATTCTGGGTAACAGAACCTGGTCCGAGCCCCGCAATTCACCCCATCTTGGATTCCCCTGGGTCTCTAGTTTTCAGAAATGCACAGGTTTGGTAGGTTTCCCTCGGTGCCGGCTGAGCTAGAGGCCAAAATCTACAGGTAGGCACTTCGCAAAAAACACCTCTGTTTTCTTTCAAAAATTTAGATGTGTCCACGTTGCGCTTTGGGGCGTTTCCTGTCGCGGGCACTAGGCCTACCCACACAAGTGAGGTATCATTTTTATCGGGAGACTTGGGGGAACGCTGGGTGGAAGGAAATTTGTGGCTCCTCTCAGATTCCTGAACTTTCTGCCACAGAAATGTGAGGAACGTGTGTTTTTTTAGCCAAATTTTGAGGTTTGCAAAGGATTCTGGGTAACAGAACCTGGTCCGAGCCCCGCAAGTCACCCCATCTTGGATTCCCCTAGGTCTCTAGTTTTCAGAAATGCACAGGTTTGGTAGGTTTCCCTGGGTGCCGGCTTAGCTAGAGGCCAAAATCTACAGGTAGGCACTTCGCAAAAAACACCTCTGTTTTCTTTCAAAAATTTAGATGTGTCCACGTTGCGCTTTGGGGCGTTTCCTGTCGCGGGTGCTAGGCCTACCCACACAAGTGAGGTATCATTTTTATCGGGAGACTTGGGGGAACGCTGGGTGGAAGGAAATTTGTGGCTCCTCTCAGATTCCAGAACTTTCTGCCACAGAAATGTGAGGAACGTGTGTTTTTTTAGCCAGATTTTGAGGTTTGCAAAGGATTCTGGGTAACAGAACCTGGTCCGAGACCCGCAAGTCACCCCATCTTGGATTGCCCAAGGTCTCTAGTTTTCAGAAATGCACAGGTTTGGTAGGTTTCCCTAGGTGCCGGCTGAGCTAGAGGCCAAAATCTACAGGTAGGCACTTCGCAAAAAACACCTCTGTTTTCTTTCAAAAATTTAGATGTGTCCACGTTGCGCTTTGGGGCGTTTCCTGTCGCGGGTGCTAGGCCTACCCACACAAGTGAGGTATCATTTTTATCGGGAGACTTGGGGGAACGCTGGGTGGAAGGAAATTTGTGGCTCCTCTCAGATTCCAGAACTTTCTGCCACAGAAATGTGAGGAACATGTGTTTTTTTAGCCAAATTTTGAGGTTTGCAAAGGATTCTGGGTAACAGAACTTGGTCCGAGCCCCGCAAGTCACCCCATCTTGGATTCCCCTAGGTCTCTAGTTTTCAGAAATGCACAGGTTTGGTAGGGTTCCCTAGGTGCCGGCTGAGCTAGAGGCCAAAAACTAGAGGTAGGCACTTCGCAAAAAACACCTCTGTTTTCTTTCAAAAATTTAGATGTGTCCACGTTGCGCTTTGGGGCGTTTCCTGTCGCGGGCGCTAGGCCCACCCACACAAGTGAGGTATCATTTTTATCGGGAGACTTGGGGGAACGCTGGGTGGAAGGAAATTTGTGGCTCCTCTCAGATTCCAGAACTTTCTGCCACAGAAATGTGAGGAACGTGTGTTTTTTTAGCCACATTTTGAGGTTTACAAAGGATTCTGGGTAACAGAACCTGGTCCGAGACCCGCAAGTCACCCCATCTTGGATTCCCCTAGGTCTCTAGTTTTCAGAAATGCACAGGTTTGGTAGGTTTCCCTAGGTGCCGGCTGAGCTAGAGGCCAAAATCTACAGGTAGGCACTTCGCAAAAAACACCTCTGTTTTCTTTCAAAAATTTAGATGTGTCCATGTTGCGCTTTGGGGCGTTTCCTGTCGCGGGCGCTAGGCCTACCCACACAAATGAGGTATCATTTTTATCGGGAGACTTGGGGGAACGCTGGGTGGAAGGAAATTTGTGGCTCCTCTCAGATTCCAGAAATTTCTGCCACTGAAATGTGAGGAACGTGTGTTTTTTTAGCCAAATTTTGAGGTTTGCAAAGGATTCTGGGTAACAGAACCTGGTCCGAGCACCGCAAGTCACCCCATCTTGGATTCCCCTATGTCTCTAGTTTTCAGAAATGCACAGGTTTGGTAGGTTTTCCTAGGTGCCGGCTGAGCTAGAGGCCAAAATCTACAGGTAGGCACTTCGCAAAAAACACCTCTGTTTTCTTTCAAAAATTTAGATGTGTCCACGTTGCGCTTTGGGGCGTTTCCTGTCGCGGGCGCTAGGCCTACCCACACAAGTGAGGTATCATTTTTATCGGGAGACTTGGGGGAACGCTGGGTGGAAGGAAATTTGTGGCTCCTCTCAGATTCCAGAACTTTCTGCCACAGAAATGTGAGGAACGTGTGTTTTTTTAGCCACATTTTGAGGTTTACAAAGGATTCTGGGTAACAGAACCTGGTCCGAGACCCGCAAGTCACCCCATCTTGGATTCCCCTAGGTCTCTAGTTTTCAGAAATGCACAGGTTTGGTAGGTTTCCCTAGGTGCCGGCTGAGCTAGAGGCCAAAATCTACAGGTAGGCACTTCGCAAAAAACACCTCTGTTTTCTTTCAAAAATTTAGATGTGTCCATGTTGCGCTTTGGGGCGTTTCCTGTCGCGGGCGCTAGGCCTACCCACACAAATGAGGTATCATTTTTATCGGGAGACTTGGGGGAACGCTGGGTGGAAGGAAATTTGTGGCTCCTCTCAGATTCCAGAAATTTCTGCCACTGAAATGTGAGGAACGTGTGTTTTTTTAGCCAAATTTTGAGGTTTGCAAAGGATTCTGGGTAACAGAACCTGGTCCGAGCACCGCAAGTCACCCCATCTTGGATTCCCCTATGTCTCTAGTTTTCAGAAATGCACAGGTTTGGTAGGTTTTCCTAGGTGCCGGCTGAGCTAGAGGCCAAAATCTACAGGTAGGCACTTCGCAAAAAACACCTCTGTTTTCTTTCAAAAATTTAGATGTGTCCACGTTGCGCTTTGGGGCGTTTCCTGTCGCGGGCGCTAGGCCTACCCACACAAGTGAGGTATCATTTTTATCGGGAGACTTGGGGGAACGCTGGGTGGAAGGAAATTTGTGGCTCCTCTCAGATTCCAGAACTTTCTGCCACAGAAATGTGAGGAACATGTGTTTTTTTAGCCAAATTTTGAGGTTTGCAAAGGATTCTGGGTAACAGAACCTGGTCCGAGCCCCGCAAGTCACCCCATCTTGGATTCTCCTAGGTCTCTAGTTTTCAGAAATGCACAGGTTTGGTAGGTTTCCCTAGGTGCCGGCTGAGCTAGAGGCCAAAATCTACAGGTAGGCACTTCGCAAAAAACACCTCTGTTTTCTTTCAAAAATGTAGATGTGTCTACGTTGCGCTTTGGGGCGTTTCCTGTCGCGGGCGCCAGGCCTACCCACACAAGTGAGGTATCATTTTTATCGGGAGACTTGGGGGAACGCTGGGTGGAAGAAAATTTGTGGCTCCTCTCAGATTCCAGAACTTTCTGCCACAGAAATGTGAGGAACATGTGTTTTTTTAGCCAAATTTTGAGGTTTGCAAAGGATTCTGGGTAACAGAACCTGGTCCGAGCCCCGCAAGTCACCCCATCTTGGATTCCCCTAGGTCTCTAGTTTTCAGAAATGTACAGGTTTGGTAGGTTTCCCTAGGTGCCGGATGAGCTAGAGGCCAAAATCTACAGGTAGGCACTTTGCAAAAAACACCTCTGTTTTCTTTCAAAAATTTCGATGTGTCCACATTGCGCTTTGGGGCGTTTCCTGTCGCGGGCGCTAGGCCTACCCACACAAGTGAGGTATAATTTTTATCGGGAGACTTGGGGGAACATAGATTAGCAAAACAATTGCTATTGCCCCTTGTCTTTCTCTACATTTTTTCCTTCCAAATATAGGAGAGTGTGTAAAAAAGACATCTATTTGGGAAATGCCCTGTAATTCACATGCTAGTATGGTCACCCTGGAATTCAGAGATGTGCAAATAACCACTGCTCCTCAACATCTTATCTTGTGCCCTTTTTGGAAATACAAAGGTTTTCTTGATAGAAATTTTTTACTCTTTATATTTCAGCAAATGAATTGCTGCATACCCGGTATAGAATGAAAACGCACTGCAGGGTGCAGCTCATTTATTGGCTCTCGTTTGCTCGGGTTCTTGATGAACCTACAAGCCCTATATATCCCCGCAACCAGAGGAGTCCAGGAGACGTAACGGTATATTGCTTTTGATAATCTGACATTGCAGGGAAAAGTTACAGAGTAAAACGTAGAGAAAAATGTATGGTTTTTTCACCTCAATTTCAATATTTTTCTTTTTCAGCTGTTATTTTCTGTAGGAAACCCTTGTGGGATCTACACAAATGACCCCTTGCTGATTTCAGAATTTTGTCTACTTTTCAGAAATGTTTAGGTTTCTGCGATCCAGCATTGGTTTCATGCCCATTTCTGTCACTGACTGGAAGGAGGGTGAAAGCACAAAAAATTGCAAAAATGGGGTATGCCCCAGTAAAATGCCAAAATTGTTTTGAAAAATTGGGTTTTCTGATTCAAGTCTGCCTGTTCCTGAAAGCCCGGAAGCTGCTGAGTTTAGCACAGCAAACCCTTTGTTGATGCCATTTTCAGGTGAAAAACCACAAGCCTTCTTCTGCAGCCACTTTTTCCAATTTTTTTGAAAAAAACTAAATTTTCACTGTATTTTGGCCAATTTCTTGGCCTCCTTCAGGGGAACCCACATAGTCTGGGTACCTCTAGAATCCCTAGGATGTTGGAAAAAAAGGACGCAAATTTGGCTTGGTTAGCTTATGTGGACAAAAAGTTATGAGGGCCTAAGCGCGAACTGCCCCAAATAGGCAAAAAAAGGCCTGGCACAGGAGGGGGAAAAGGCCTGGCAGCGAAGGGGTTAATCATGTGGTTTGCAGTAGACTAGTCTATACAAATACATGTTTTTCTTTGGTCATTAGAGTTTACAGTAGTAGTTTGGAAAGCACAGGAGTATCTGTATAACATACTCTCTCTTATGCGATAAGTGAGTATAGTAATTGACAAGATTACAGTGAGGTCTGTGATGTACGTCTCTTACCTGTGTCTTCTTCTTACTTTAAAAAAATGTAAAGAGTATTACATTAGGTATATTGTAGTGTACTTTGCTGGAAGATGTCATGAGTGATGTCATTTGAGATGTCATGAGTGATGCCAATAGTGATGTCACTGATCATGTCATGAGTGATGTAAAATGTGAGGTCATAAACTGTGAATTGCAGGGCTGCAATTTATAGTTATCTCAGATATCTATAACTGCGGGCTTTCTAAGGTTATGTGTGTGTAAAATCTGAGCCTAACCATAACATCCCTGTAACCTTTGTTTTTTAAAGTTAATTTCTATGTTTTTTTAAATTCTATTTCGTAACTATAATGTCAGTGTAACCTTTGGTTTCTATCAGCGAATAAACATAAATCTTTCAGTGAACAAACATATATATGGCACTTGTGGTTGTGTCATACATCCATAATCATATTAGTTAGTAAAGATTATGAGGTATGAACACGGTAGACTGAACTCTCTTAAGAGTCTTTTGTGTGAGTCCACTAGCGATTCCCAGTATAGCACATGATGAATTTGACAGAATAAATAACTGTATGAAGAATAAAAGGAGCTGTAGCCACACAATAACCAATGGTCATCAGTCCTTGTGAACTACCAAGGTAAGGATCAAAATGGGCGGGGTGGCATTGAGACAGAATGGGAAGGTAAAATAAGAACAGAGAACAATAATCAAGATCTGGTCACTTACCATTACTGTGCTCAGCCACTGCCCAGTGGTCCACCAAATTTTGCCTTGCTACTGGTGTTGCACTGCTAGAAGCTGGCAAACAGAAGAAGGCTCTGTGTGAGGAGCTCACTCAGGGCTTCTGCTTAGGGCTAGTGATCACTCATGGGCATCCTGGTGGAAGAGTTCTGGATGCTGAGGCACTGCGTTCCAGGGGTGCGCAAGTCAGGAGACTTAAAAACATCCTGCCTAGCACATGGCACAACCTCCTTCATGATCGCCGCTCATGCTGTGGATCAAAGGCCCTGCTTTCACTGTGGTTGTGGCTGGTCGGTGCGCAGCAAGAGAAAGAAAACTACAGACCACTGTATCAGCCGTGTTCATCTCTCTGGGCCGATCTCACTTTCATGATCACGGACTAGGAGGCAGTCGCCTTTCTGGACAATGAAAATGCAGCCAAGGCGCCGCTCCCCAGATCCATGTGGACACCCTCTGTGATTGTTTATTTAAGAAGTGCATAGCCAAAGCACGATGAGTACCACAGAACCCCGGGCACTGGCTAAGCTAGTTTATTCATGTATGTTTCAGCCGCTGTGGTGCCTCCAATGTCATTTTAATGGAAAATCATTTCCTGCACACGCCAGTAGTGATCCTTGATTGTTAAAAATAACACAAAATATTCCAGTGTAGTGTACTCAATGTCAGCGCACTTGCAGCTCTATTGTAGAGTGCACCCAAGATGTCCCAGGAAGCCTTAACATGTGTTACTAATGCACTTTAGTGTGGTGATGCAAACACCAGCACTAAAATGCATTACTCTAATCCCTGATGCGTGTACTTGGCATGACTTGTTGTAACTATTTATTATATTTTACTTAGCAGCGGAAGAATGCCGGCCTTAATAAAATTCTGTAGGCAAGTAATAAAGCGAATGCCCAGTCTTTTGTGAACACACTACATAACTTCAATTATTTTGAAAACAAAATAGTTTTTATGTTTTCTTTTTTATTCACAAATCAAGATCCGCAAACCGTCCCATTGTGTACTTCCTGTTCTCGGTTTCGTGAAGGATCCACGGATATAGAGACCAGATATAATACGGCAACATTTTTAACTAGACTTAAAAAAACTTAAATGAAGGCTATAAAACTGATGTTTGAGGTAAGTGGTTTACTAAAATTCATACAAACTTATATTCCAATCAGTAATTTCACCTTCCAATGTTGTTTTATTATGTATTTCTGGATTTGCAGTCACAGGTTGGATCCACGAATCCCATGTTTCAAAGCAACAAATGGTATTCATTGGTTGAAACACCTGTCAACCTTTAGACAGGAAATTCCCTCTCAGATTTTTTCCTCCTTTGGGTGTGCCTGTGAGAAATCACACCATACAGACAATCCCTCACAATTGTTTTTTTTCTTTTTTTTTCTTCAAAATAAAAAAAGGCATCTGGACACAATATTGAGCAGGAGGAGCAGCTCAGGGAGCCTTCTTTTAAAGAAGATGAACCACCAACAAAGAAAGAGTTGATCGATTGGAAAATTTTAAGCATTTCTTCTGGTGAGAATAAGGTAATAGCTACAAAAGCAAAATGCAATCTGTATGAGAAGGAGCTTTCAAGTGGGACTTGAACCCAAACAATCCACCCTCACCACCCCACAAGGGAAGAGATGAAATGTGATGCACTGCATGCTTCTACATTTCGTGCGGCACAGGTAGCGCCTGGGGATCTGGTGCCATCTGCAGTGCTACTCATCTACTTGTGACGGTTCCAGAGTTCCTGAAAATTGATACGTTCTGCATGGGAAACAGTCTATCCCTGTTCTCATTGAGGTTGTAAAAAGCCACAAATGCTATTTATTTAAAAAAAATACTTGTTGCACAAGTCCTGTCCATTTTGTTTTTAGACTTTAGTTTTATAAAGCTGCCATTAAAAGAAAAACACAAAAAAAAAGAAAAAAAGAAAAAAAACATGTTTGAAAAACATGCAAAAAAAAGTCCTTATTAGAACCACCTTTTTTGGTTTAAAACAGGAAAAACTATATTTTATATGTTTGTTTATGAATGTCCAAATAACCAATGCTATGTGTCTCCATAGATGTCAGTTTGAGTGGCTGTTTTAGTGTTTGTATGGGTGTGTGAGTGAGTGTGTGAGTGGCTGTACCAGTGTGTGGCTGGGTGTGTGAGTGGCTGTATTAGTGTGTGACTGGCTGTGTAAGTGGCTTTACCAGTGCATTAGTGGGTATGTGAGTGGCTGCATCATGTGTGAGTGAGGATGTCAGTGGCTGTATCAGTATGTCGCAAGGTGTGGCAGTGGCTGAATTAGTGTGTGGCTTGGTGCGTGAGTTGGTATATCAGTATGTGAGTGGGTACAAGACTGGCTGTATCAGTATTTGACTCAGAGTAAGAGTGACTCTATTGTTGTGTGTATGGGTGTGTGAGTGGCTGTATCAGTGTAAAAGTGGGTGAGTGAGTGGCTGCACCAGTGAGTGGCTGAATGTGTGAGTTGGTGTACTAGTTTGTGGCGAGGTGTGTAAGTGGGTATATCAGTGTGTGTGAGGGTCTTTAATGGCCTGTGAGTGGGTGTGTGAGTGGCTGTATCAGTGTGTGACAGGTGTCTGAATGACTGCATCAGTGCATGAGTGGGTATGTTAGTATGTGGCTGGTTGTGTGAGTGGTGGTATCAGTGCTTGAGTGGGTGTGTTGGTGGCTGTATTAGTGTGTGGTTTGGTGTGCGAGTGGCTGTATTGGTGCGTAGCTGGGTGTGTGAGAGGTTGTATTGGTGTCTGACTGGGTTTGTAAGTGACTGTATCAATGAGTGAGTTGGTGTGTGAGTGCCTGTATTGGTATATGGTTTGGTGTGTGAGTGGCTATGTCGGTGTGTGCATGGGTATGTCAGTGGCTTTTTTGGGGTGTGGCTAGATGTGTGAGTGGCTACATCGATGTTTGGCTGGGTTGCTTCATTGGTGTATTAGTGGGTGTGTGAGTGGCTGTAATAGTATTTGGAGGGGTGTGGGAGTAGCTGTACCACTGTGTGAGTGGGTCTACCAGTGCATGAGTGGGTGTGTGAGTGGCTGTACTAGTGTGTGAACGGGTGGGTGACTGGCTGTATTGGTGTGTGACTGAGTTTGTGTGTGTAGTGTGTGAGTGTCTGTGTGGATGTGGGCTTACTAGTGCCTGTGCCAATGTAATCTTTTTGAACAGCATTGAAAGAACAAATTAGTAAATCACATTACTCCAACCGATGGTGCTATTCATCTGTATGAAAAGAAAATATATGAATTAGTATTACAATTCATAAAATAATAATTTAAACTTTGAAATTTCAGCTATGTATAGCGTCACAATTGGTACAAATCACTACACATTTCTCACGCTGTAATGCTATGTTACAATAAAAATAAGCATTTCAATTTCCCTTTTATTTTTACTGTTCTCAGCTTTTATACCTATGCTTCATAAATGATGTACTGTATAAAGATTCATCTTTAAATAGTGGGGAGAGAAAACAATCATATAGACTGTAGAAAAAAACAGAACTGCACACTATGTCACTGTAAATAAGCAGCACTGTGCATTGCAATCACTCCAATTGTGTGACTGATCATTTTACCTATACTTGCTCTACTAATCTATACAAAAATATACTGAAAGAAACACCTCAATCACGAAAAGTGCTATAGTAAAAAGAACCAGTTGCCAGGAAATGGATGACTGATAGAACTCGCACAAGAAGGGGGATCCCAGTGGGGTGACGGATCGCAGATATCAGTTCAGGCTCCAATTGGGCACACAGCTCTGTGATAGTGGCCCGTCAAGTCTATAGGTGAGGATGATGTGCCTGTTCTCCAATGTTGCCAAGTCCACCAGGGGTCTGTACACGGGGGTATGTCTCCATCTCCTATTCATCCACAGTGGTAGCAATCTAATGGACATAGGAGTACAATTTGTAATAGGTAAGTGGGTTTTGTGATGCAGTTATTATCCAGGGCCTGCCCCCCCACCCTGAAATGGCATCTGCCTGTCCTGTGTGGAGGGACAGGTGGAAGTGAGGTAATTCTGCTGACGCTGTGTGCTGTTACGGGAGGCGGTCGGGAACCGCCGTGCAACTCCTCATTGGTTAACATTGGGCCCTATGGGGTACAGTGGCCAATGGTGATCTATGCCGGCAGTGACGGTATGCACCGCCGCGGACGTGACCACCATTTTGTATCTGATCACTCACTTGTTAACTGACCTTCAACAGGAGAGGACCTACACTAATGTGACCTGTGTCTGGAACCTACCATGGTCCGTGTGAATGGGCCCCTACCTTCACCTTGGCGGAGTTGGAGTGACTGGTGGATGGGGTCCTACCCCAGTAAGGACTGCTGAATGGGCCTCCAGACCAACAAGTGAGTAGACTGTGAGCACGATGTATGTGGCATGAATGCATGGAGTGGGTGTGTGAAGGAGTCGTGTAAGGGGGTGGGTGGATGTCCTCTGGGCGGCATATTGATTGTGTGCTGGGCCATGTGTGTGCAAATGGTAATGTGAAGGGGTATGCTGGGTCATAAGTGTAACAGGCAGGACTGTCTGACTGATACTATTTTCCTGTGTGTATTACCTCTGCAGGTCAGCGCCCATCAAATGAAGGGTATATGGCATGCCATCGTCAAGGATGTGTGGACCCTGGGGGTCTACAGCAGGCGGAGCACCCACTGTCGGAAACGGTGGGAGGACCTGAGATGCTTGCACGGAAGACGGCAGAGGCCCAGTTGGGGATGGCCTCCCAACAAGGAAGGAGTGCCCGTCGAACCCTGACCCCCGATGGCCTGCATACTGGTGGTGGCCTATCCTGAGCTAGATGGGCGCTTGAGGGCATCACAGCAGCCACAAGGGGGTGAGTACAGTGCCCATCATTACAACTTACACATGGTATGGTGGTATCCGGGTGAGGGATGTGTCTCAGTGGGTGCCCTTAGCCCAGGCCTGACATTGCAGAGTAGGTTCCCTGGTGGCATGGGATAATCCTGTTACCTAGTTCATAGGCATCCGCAACTGGTCAGGGCTGTGTGAGTCCCAGGTGTGCTGCTTTTGGCGGTGAGTGCCCCTCCTCATGCGTTGGTGGCTAGCAAAATAACTGGTAGTGCAATGCATAATGCGAAAGGCTGTTCCCTGTGTGTGTGAGTGGTGTTTGTGCAGCCATTGACCAGGTGTATCCTTTGTTTATTCACCCCCTTTTTGTTTTGTCACCCTGTCCTTATGAGCATTAGCACCATCTCGTGGAGAAGCAGAGACACGGGCGATGGCGGGATCTGCATCCCACAGGACCCAGGAGGCAGAGTCCACCAACGCTGAGGGCACGAGTGGGACAGAGGGCGAGGGGAGCACCACGGCGGGGACTGGAGGGGACAGTTCTGACACAGATACCTCCTCCAATGGAAGCTTCCTGGTGGTGGTTGACACCTCTATGACCACCCCAGGTACAGGTACAGCTGCCACCCCCTGTACCAGCACCGCCCTCCCAGCAGCCCCTCAGCAAGCTGCCCGTGCCCGCTCACCCAGGAGAGTGGCATCTCCTTCGCCCCAGGCACCTCAGGCCCTACCCCAGTGAGCCTGGCTGCCCTGAGTGAGGAGGCTATTGACCTCCTGAGATCCATCTCTGTAGGGCAGTCAACCATTGTGAATGCCAACCAGGTGCTGGCAGCCCAAATGCAACAAACAAATGCATTTCTGGAGGGCATTCACACTGGCTTGGCGGCCCAACAGAGATTGATCCAGGCTCTGGCCTCCTCTCTGATGGCAGCCATTGTCCCTGTTTCCATCCTCCCCCCTCCAACTTCCTCTTCCCAATCCCATTCCCCTCAACTCCAACCTATCCCAAGCACACAGGCAGACGTGCAAGCACACAAGAAAACGCACAAGAGTGGCACAGGCAAACACAAGCACCACACATTATCCCACAGGCACTCACACAAACACCATCCAGATGCAGATATACCAACATCTACAATTGCCACTGTCTCCCCCTCCTCATCCTCCTCCACCTCTCTCCCAGTTGCATCTACGCTCACACCTGCATGCACTATATCCTCATCCACTACTAGCATAACCACCACTTCTAGCAGAAAACACACCTCACTGGCAGACACCTCCACAACAGCCATGCACACGTCCCCTGTGTCCTCTCCCACTGTGTCTGTCCCCCCTCCTAAAGTACACAAACGCAAGCACTCTGACACCCAACTGTCATCCACCTCACAACAGCATGCAGCCCATCCACCTGCGCCCTCACCCAAACTCAGCAGATAGACACCTCCTACACCCACTCCCTCTTCCTCCACTCCCAAACCCTTCTCCCTCTTCCACCCCAATGTCCCTAAGAAGCTTTCCCTCTCCACAATTGACCTCTTCCCTACCCCTTCCCCCCGTCCTTCACATCTGGCCAGGGTGGTAAAAATCCCAGGCAAGCACCTCAGCCCCCCAGTCCATGGGCCCAGTAGTCTCCACACCCACTCATGGTGGGAAAGGATCCAGGGCACTTGTGCAGAGGGTGAAGGAGCCTGCACCATGGAGCCTCAAGGAAAGGGTGCCTGCCCCAGCTGCTGCCCAGAAGGGCAAGGAGCCAGCACAAGCTGCTGCCATTAAGGGCAAGGAGCCATCCCCAGTTGCGGCCAGGAAGGGCAAGGAGCCAGCCCCAGTTGCTGCCAGGAAGGGCAAGGAGCCAGCCACAGCTGCTGCCAGGAAGGGCAAGGAGACAGCTTCAGCAGGCAGGAAGGACAAGGGGCCTGGGGCAGGGACTCAAACCGAGCCCCCACCACCAACCATGGTTGTGCAGCCATCCGAGGCTGCAGGGGATGGGCTGAAGCTTCCCCCCACCAGAAGCAGCACCACCACCACCACCAGTGGGCAGCAGTCTGAGGCTGCAGGGGATGGGCAGGAGCTTCCCACTCACCAGCAGCAGCACCACCACCACCACTGAGCAGCCACCTGAGGCTGCAGGGGATGGGCAGGAGCTTCCCCCCAGCAACAGCACCACGACCACCATCACTGAGCAGCTGTCCGAGGCTTCAGGGGCTGGGCAGAAGCTTCCCCCCACCAGCAGCAGCAGCAACACCACCATCAGTGGGCAGCCGTCCAAGGCTGCAGGGGATGGGTAGGAGCTTCCCCCCACCAGCAGCAACACCACCACCACCACCAGTGGGCAGCCGTCTGAGGCTGCAGCACCACCACCACCGGTGGGCAGCCATCCGAGGCTGCAGGGGATGGGCAGGAGCTTCCCCCCACCAGCAGCAGCACCACCACCACCAGTGGGCAGCCGTCCGAGACTGCAGGGGATGGGCAGGAGCTTCCCCCTACCAGCGGCTGCAGCACCACCACTTCCACCACTGAGCAGCCGTCACCGCCGGCGGACTGTATGTAGTCCTGCCTCCATGGGCTGCTGTGCGGCATGGCCCCTGCTAATCCAGTGGGTATGACACCCACCTGAGAGGCTGTGATTTTGCACTCCCCAGGACCAAGAGCACAGGGCATGATGCCCCCTCCAGAACCAGTGGGTAAGACACCCACCAACCCCAGCCTCCCCAGGACAAAGAGCACAGGGCACGATGCCCCCTCCAGAACTAGTGGGTAAGACACCCACCAACCCCAGCCTCCCCAGGATCAAGAGCACAGGGCACAATGCCCCCTCCAGAGCATTTGGGCAAGTCACCGACTTGAGAGACTGTGGCCTTGCACTCCCCAGGACAGAGCACAGGGCATGTTTCCCCCTCCAGAGCATGTGGGCAAGTCACCCACTTGGGAGACTGTGGCCTTGCGCTCCCCAAGACAGAGCACAGGGCATGATGCCCCCTCCAGAGCATGTGGACAAGTCACCCACTTGAGTGACTGTGACCGTGCACTCCCCAGGACAGAGCACAGGGCACGTTGCCCCCTCCAGAGCATGTGGGCAAGTCACTCGCTTGAGAGACTGTGGCCTTGCACTCCCCAGGACCAAGCACAGGGCATGTTGACCCTTCTAGAGCATGTGGGCAAGTCACTCACTTGAGAGACTGTGGCCTTGCACTCCCCAGGACCAAGCATGGGGCATGTTGCTCCCTCCAGAACCGGTGGTCTTGTTCCATCTGCTGGCTGAGGTACCCCCCTGTTCACCGTCCCCCTGAGGTGCCTGCCTATTTTCCAACTGATGCCCCTGCAGTGTTTTCTTCGTGTTGGTGCAGGTGAAAATTGGGGCCTTGGACTTTGGCCTGTGGGCCTGTGGCCCATGCACACAGAGGACTGGGCAGTGTGCCTTGAACTGTACATTTGTTTATACCAGTTACATTGCATATTTCTTATTTCTACTGTGTTGATCTTATTACACTCACTTAGGTAAATTCATGCTGTCCTTGCATTATTCATCAGAGGTACGGTGTATATATGTTTTTATTACAGCAGCTGATTGTGTGTATGGTGTTGGGAGTCAGGGTGCATGTTGTGCATGTGTGTGTCACTCTCCCCCCCTTGTGTGCTAGACGGCTGTACTCATCATTCTTGTCTTCGCCTGCATTGGTGTTCGTGGTGGAGCAGCACGTAGGAGAGCATGGGGAAGACATGCAGCTCGGACTCCATGGCGGCGTGGTTGTTCCCTGTGTCTCCAATGGTGAGTCCTTTCACTTCTGTGCAGTGTTTCCACCAGGCTTTGGATGATGTTGGTACCGCCCTGGAAAAGGTGGCGATTGCAGGGTCTTAATACAGTGGGCGGGACATTGGCTTCTGTCTGGCTATAGGCGGCTACCGCTGTGGTGGCTGTTGTTACCACCCCCTGGTGGTCAGTGTGTTAAAGTGGCTGTCTATCTGAGTTCTCACCGCCATGGTCATAATTTGGCAGTAATTACCGCCAGCCTGTTAGTGGTATTACGGCCACTTTATCACCAACCGCCAGGGTTGTAATGAGGGCCTATATGTTTTTCCTTGAATAGATATTTGTCCTGCTTTAAAGTTTGCACTCTCAATTTACTACCATCTGCTCTGCATCATTGTAACATTAAAATAACATACTTTCCACTTCTTCCTACATGTAAGGTTGACAAAAGATCTGTTAGACAATTTGGTCATATAATGCTTTGTGTAGCTTCTTTGAACATTCTGTAAAAAGTCACACTTTTGCAATCTAGTAAATTTAAATAAACAAAATGCTCCAAATCTATTTCTGTAGTTGGTGTATATGAGCAATCTTCACATTCATGGTTCCATTAGTAACTAAGTCCAAATAACTCATCAATAGGTATTTCCTCTTCTTTGAAGACAGCAAACATTGCCAATAAAATCTCAAGTGCATCCTCTTGAGTGTTTTGAGTAAAATCGATAGATCCACTACATATATCTACAAGGTCTTGAATGTGTGATGCAAAATGTGTTTTAGTGTTATCACTACACAGACACTGAAGCAAAACACACAGTGCAGAACACAATCCCTTCTGTTGTTTCCATTCAATTGCATGTATAACACGAGGCAATGCAAACAGTACATTTAGGAAACCATTAACATAGTAGTTGACCGCATTTGACAACTGATAACCAACAATATCCGCTCCATTTTCAGTTTTTTGTTAACAACTTTTTTTTATTTCCTTCTTTGAAACAACATCACTGCACTGCTTTGAAAGTTACTGCTTTGGAAAGATGGAGTGTTTTTCATAAACTGAATACTGTCATAAATGAGGAGCATAACGCCTTCTTAATTTGGTTGTAATCTTTTATACAACTTTGATCTGCATTTACTCTGCTGTCATCAAATGTTGCTAGATACAAACCAGACAATGTCCTAACTCAAGACAAGGTTCCATATGGCATACCTTCCTCAACAGTGTACTACCAATATGAATAAGTGCTTAATCTAAACATAAACCTTGAGACTTATAATTAGTAATAGAGTATGCTAGAGAAACTGGAAACTGTTTCCCTTGAACACATTAATCTTTCACATGTAAAAAATGTGCAACAGACCTTCCAATCTGCTTTGTGCTATCAATCTGATCAAACTTAACCACTAGGTATTCCACCTCATTCCTCTTAGGAAAACAAATGTAATAAACAACTTTACCAATAGCACCAGTGACCAAACCTTCTTCAACATTTAAATTTCGACACAAAATCACACTATCGTTTTTGCAACCACTTAAGCATTTCTCCAGTTCTAGAAACAGATTTTCTTTAGCAATACAGTGACATCCTGGTGTTCCATTTTGTCTATTGCCTTCAGTTGCAAAGTTTCTTCTTTCTTCAACTGTATCAATAGTTTGCTGAAAGAGACACACTCATCCAATGTAGGTATTAGGAATAAAATAAGTTTTCCTTCATGTATGAAAGTGAACATTATTTCTGCTGCTGTCTTCGTCATTGAAAACTGTTTTTTAAGAAGATGACGTTCTAGCATCTTCACTCTCTTGAAATAACACCTACTCTAATATCTTTCAAAATATTTCCATATTCAATTATTGATTCTTGTTGCAAATTCCTAATTAATTAATTGTATTCAAAATTCAACCAAATATTCACATTTCCAATGCTTCCCAAAGAATTCCTAGTTTTGGTATGGAGCAATGTTTTGAACGCATACTCTCCTTTCACAGGTATAAGTTGCAATAGATCTCCGAAAACAATCAAATATTTTCCTCTAAATAGGACATTGTAGTCCAATCTCACAATCTGTTGCATTCTCAAATGTACAAAGGCAAGCATTAAGGGTCAAATTTAGATCTTGGCGGTATTACCATCAAGCTGCGTTTGTGGAAGGACCGAAAAGAGTGTCACTTCGGCAGCCTCCCGTTCACCCTATTTAGATGCATTGCGGCTAAGCCAAAGACCGCCAACATGGAGTGTAATCCGTTGGACCAGGTGCATCCCACACCTGAAGTCGCTGACTCCAATACCGGTGATTAGCACTCTGTCGTCATCATGACAGCAGCATCCTGCCAAGCCTATTTAGATCAGACACTTGTGCTGGTGGTGTGTCAGCAGTGAGCCCATGATATCAGGAATCCGTTGCGGGACCTGTTTAGTATAGTGCTATTGATGTTGTCATTGGTTGGATGCTATTAGCCCTCACCTGTTGTAAATTGGACAATTTTGAACACCTCCGAAACACACTATAAAACACACTCCATTTCAGACCATGATCCTTTGCCATCACACTCAGAAGAGAGGCAAACAATTGCTCAACACAGGAGCCAGGATTTCTTTTTACTGTTTTCCTCCCCCTCTGCGTTTTTTGTAAATTGACCTTATTTCAGTACCCTTCCTTTTTTGAGCACTAGATTTGTTTAGCAAAAATTCACAATGTCAGGGAGGAGAAAGTCCCATTTCACAAAAGGACAATTGTCTGATATGGTGGATGAAATCGAAATTGTAGAGCCACAATTGTTTGGAGCACTAGTCCAATATACAACCATTTCCCAGAAAAGGCAAATGTGGACCTGAATAGTAGACAGAGTAAATGATGTAGCTAACAATCTGAGCACACAGGAGAAGATTATGAAGAGGCAGAACGACCTGTGGGGGAATGCTAGTTCACTGGCCTCCAAGTGTCATCTGGAGGCCCAGAGGACTGGTGGTGGTTGTTCTCTCCCCCCATTGCAACTCTTTCCCTGGGAGGAGAAGGTCTTGCAAATCATCCATCCTGAAGTCTTGACTGGAGTCCCTGGTGGAGTACAGACTGGTGTGAATGACTGAATGTGAGTGTATGTGTATATTGTGTGTTGTGAATGCGTGTGTGCGACAATGTAGGTTGGTTTGTGTTGCGGTGTGTGGGTGTGTATGAATGCATGCTTGGGTGGATGTGGCTATGCGTGTGTGTATGTGTGCGCATGTGGGTGTGTAAATGTGGGGGGGTGAGGGAGGACTCCGGGGAGAGGGAGAGGGGCGGGTGAGACCCCTATCAGTGCCAGTGAAAAAATTCCCTGGTACTGATAGTGCCTACTGCCATGGTTTTTGTGGCAGTACGCTTGGCACGAAAACCATGGCGGTAGGCTGGGTCATAATTCCGAGGGTGGGATTGTGACGACCGCCGGGCTGGAGTCCAAAGTCTCCAGTCCAGCGGCCGTTACCACCCTGGCGGCCGGAGTGGTACATTGACGGTTTAGCTTGAGCCAAACCACCAATGTCATAATTTGGGAAAAGGTGCCGCCAGTCTGTTGGCAGTACCTTTTCCCAAATTACCGCCGACTGCCAGGGTCGTAATGAGGGCCTTCAAATGCTGCAATAACCATAGCAACACAGATAAAGCTAATTTTGACTAAAGAAAATATGTTGTGTCATACAAATTACTAGCAGCATGGTTGTAACTATCTTTCTAACATAATGCAATATGTGTATTCAGATTGTGTGTAGTTCCCCATGGATCATCCCTTCCGTAGGCTCTGCCCATTACTGTTTACCAATGTATGTTGTGCTTCAAAAACATCATCCATTTTCACAGGAAAGTATGGTGTTTCTAAGTGGTATTCTCTCGTAGATACATCATATCCATATGTGTATACAAGTTGTAAACCTGTGTTTATCTCCAATATAGTCATTGAAAGTGAAATGTGTAACTTACTTTTCAAATGAACATTGTCTATGGTGTCAAAATATGACTACAACTCTGGTTTTGGATCTGAAAAACAATAGTAGGATGCAATTTTGTTCCACAGTCCTTTACTTCCATATGCACATACATTTAAAAAACTAGTGTATTTGACACTCACCATATCAAGCCATGGATTAAAATATCACTCAACCATGTTGACACCTGCTCATAACTACAGTGAATTGCTGAAAATGCTTACATTATTCATTGTCTTTCGAATCCAAGATATCCAAAAACGTGTTGTGGCATGCTGCATAGAATTAGTAACCACACACAAGTTAAATTTCACTGTTCATATGATGACCAATTACAGTTTCATGTGTATTTTGAACCACTTTGTATCCAATGTATTGTAGCCTGCTAGGCTTTGGAATGGTCCAGTACTCTAGTCTACTCACCACTGTGTTGGGTTCAACGTCTGTCAAAAGTAACCTACAATTATGAAATCACACTTTGGCATTCCATTATATCTCTGCAGTGTCAGCACTGGAGTTGTCATCTGTGTAAGTCAGGCTGCATGGGTAAAATAATGAAAATAACACAAATGCCTAATCAGTCTATCATTCTCTTTCTAGTTTTATTGGTAGCTATTTGTAGACAAAGACACATGAAATGCATAAACTATATTCTAATTACATATCCTCTGTAACCTTCACAGATCCAAAAACCTAGCCCAGTTCAACACCATCTGCTAGCCAAGACACCTCCACTCCAGCCCGGGAGCAAGCCTTCAGTGAGGACTCCAATGCTGCAAGTCAGGATGACCACAAGCCAGCTTGTCCAGCTGGTCCCTCTGGTCTGTCCGGCTAGACAGTTCCAATTAGTCAAACTCGGCCCACACCTACACTTCCCACCACAGCTGTAACAACATCTCAGCATGAGGACACGTCTATGTTGTGTGCACAGAGGATCTACACACCAATCCTGTGCCCCTCAGTCCTGGGTCCTGTTGAAACACCAACAACACAGCCTCCAGTTCTGACAGGACCCATTGATATGTGGCACACTTCCTCAAGTGCACAGGCGAGTGGGATAGCGCTCATGGGAGGGAATCTGTGGGTCAGCCACTGGGGTTTTTGTTAGCCAGACCACCGTTAACCAAGTCTTAGGATCAGTCCAACAATCATAACTCATGATGGGCCAGGTTATAACTGACCTTTGGGAAATCAAGAAGTTGCAGAGGGAGCACATTTTGTAACTACAGACCCACAACGAAAAATTTAGCTCCCTGACTGTTTTTGTGCTATTTGACATTTACTACCATAAGTGCAGGACTATTCCCGTACCATCTACCCATGTCTGTGATCCCTCCATATCTGGGCAAAGTACACCACTGCCAGCCACAGACAGGGAGGCCTTCCAACATTTTTGAGCCTGCTCCTTCCACCCCAGTCCCTGCATCCCTACCTCCCATCCTCCCCTGAGGGGACGGTCATCCTGACCAGCAGGAGAGGATGGCAAGACCAACATTCCCACCTCCAAGAGACGCAGAACCTAATTTTCTCCTTGTATGTCTACCATTCACTCTGTGGACTGATTTATGGACACAGTTCTCTTTTCTAAGAACAGTCATATTTTGGATATTGGGCTTCAAACTGTTTTTGGCTCTAACATGTTTCCACCCACCATGATAGACTATGTTTTGTTTGTTTCATCATTTCTTAATTTACCTCACTCTTGTTTTTGTGTTATGATAATAAATGTAATGGACACAGAGTACAGGATTCTTGTTGGATCATTTGTGCATTTCCTTTGCCATGTCCATCTTCCACCATCATGTTGCCAAATCTTTAGAACATTCAGTTGGGGGAAAATATTGCAATTACAAAGAGGTAAATTGTTAACCAGGTTATTGAAACAAAACAAACGCAATTCAGAATGTATTTGGAACATACAAATGTTGGCAACAGGAAAGATTTAAATAGGCAAACTAACACTGGTATATAAACTCAGTTAGAGCCATACACCCTGTCCTCACAATAGGAATCCTAGCCACGTGACCAGTACAGCACACTGTAGCAGTTTCTGGTGCAATGCCACATTCACCATTCAGTGGTGTGCTAACAAAAAGCTCTATCACCATTGATAAAACACATTAACAGCTACCTTCACTGTCTACAAATTGAAGATTTAGCCAATGTGAAGGAAAAACAGTATGGCAGGGCTTTACATACAAATGTGGTTTCAGCACCTCAAGTGGCATATATTGCCTTTGTGGCAGCATCACACAGAAAACAGGTCAGATACAATCTTCTGAACTTCCATACTATCAGAGTGCAAGTTGTCTCTGGAAAGGATTTGTCCATCCCAAGTGGGTGTCTGTCCCAGGATCAACAAATGTTCACTTTGTACTTCCAAATAGCAACATATCACAGCAAATGTCACAATTTTGAAATGTCCAAGTGAAGATGAAATGGTGAAGGGCCCTGAAACAGAATAACAAGGACAATTTAATTTTACCACATATTAAATTGAACTCAATTGACAAGTCATGAGGACACACATACTTAGCACAAGCATATTTCATCTATGCCAATGACTACATTATGCAGTGTAGGGAAACTCTGATCCACTAACATCTTTGCCTTGAACTTTCCTGCTCTGACCATTCTTAACAAATTACCATAGCAGACAGATATGTTTCCTAGGTCACAAGTTGTACCGACATTGCAGCTTAAAACTTTCAAAGCTAAATGTGTACTCTGGTGAAGAAGTGGGCAATCACAACTTGATGTAAGTCAACTCTTTCTTCTTCACCTAGATCATCTTCATTGGGAATTTCAACAATCCTTACCCGAGGGCTCATCACAGTCTCCCTCCTCTGCAATTATAGGGATGTCTCTCCTCAGGGTGATGTTATAGAAATGCAGTAGGCAAACATGATTTGGCAAACCTTCTCGGGTGAGTAGATTAAGGCTCCACCGGTTTTGTCCAGATACCTAAAACTAGTCTTCAGGAGCCCAGAAGCCCACTTCACTGGCCTCCGTGTTCTTCCATTGACCTCATTGAAGTGGACTTCCTCTGGTGTTGTTGGATTCCTCAGTGGTGCCAACAACCATGGTCGGTTAGGAGGCGCTGAGTCACTTACACAGAAGCAACACATCAACAGATTACTCAAATGTCAAGCCATTGTCCCTTCCTGAACTAGGATTCAGGCAAAAGGTCAACAAGTCAATTTGTACTTATCAACAAGCCAGGCCCTCTCTAGTCCAAGTTTTGACATCTGCATGAGTCTAATGATGTTCCATAGTATGAATGAATCGTGTGTTGACCCAGGGAAGAGAGCACACACACTTGAGATGTATAAGTCTGGTAAGCATACACCTTGCATATTGATGGAATGGAAGTTCTTTTGATTGCAGTTGATCTGTTCTCTGTGGCACCAAGGCAATATGTGTGCCACCTATTGCTCCAACCACAATATGGTATCCCCACCCAAAGCATAAAACTTTCCCTTCATGGTGGCCAAATTCTGTGGACGTGGGAATTGGATGTAGCTGTTGATGTTTTTCATCAAGGAAGCAAGGAGTTCTTGTAGCACACCACTGAAAGTTGGCTGGGACATGCCCCCAGATACTGCCACAGTGTATTGAAAGGTGACAGGGGCTACAAAATGCAGTACTGGAATTAACTTGACTATTGATATTATGGCTGTTGGATTCATGTTGTGAGGCAGAAGATCAGGCTCGAACTGCTGACACAAATCCAGAATAATTTGCCTATGTGGATGATATTGCTTGATGACATCCCTTTCTTCCATGGCAGCAAGGTCTGGAAAAGGCCGGAACACCTGAGGCTGTTGCCTGCTACCCATGGCTGGGTTCAGACGTCTTTATGTATGTAAGAGAAAAGGTCAGATGAAATGGTCACATCAAACTTTAAATGTAAAAACACACCTGACTTCTTGGTAAGAATAGAAATGTCATTGGGTAATACATATACACACAATAACATAAAATATTTGGACCTCAAAATTTGAATAAAAGCTTTTTTACATGTTTTTGTTGTTATGTACAAATAATACATTATTATGTAGTATTTACACATCATTTGTTTTTATATTTTTTTTTTAACTACTGTCAATGGAAGTAGTACTTCCTGGTGACACCTTTGTTGTCAAACACAGTTCACATTTTATTGTGTCATATCTTTCCAAGAAAAGTTTTGTTCATATCTGACTTTTAGGAATGCACTAGCCTCCATTTAGAGTGTTGGTGATGCACTAACAAATGAAAAATGTGCAGCTTCATATCCTAAAATGGCGGCTCCCTGGCCTTGCCGTCAGGACATTGGTTACTCGAGGGCCATCAGCGGAAGTTGAGCGCGTAGTAGGTGGTAGCCTCCATGATGGGTCCTGCCATAGGCAAACGTGTGTGATGGCTACGCACGAAAGCCA
Organism: Pleurodeles waltl; assembly: GCF_031143425.1. Classification (NCBI taxonomy): domain Eukaryota; kingdom Metazoa; phylum Chordata; class Amphibia; order Caudata; family Salamandridae; genus Pleurodeles; species Pleurodeles waltl. Next base: position 722,898,657 of record NC_090442.1, on the reverse strand, counting down.
ATGGCTGTGTCTGTCCCCATCACGGATCACGTTCGCAGTGACGCTTTGTGAAAAAACACTCTCTTGGCCCTTAACACTGCAACCATCAAGTGCTCCTCATTTCTTGCTGCTGTTACCAAACTCTGAGAGCCAGGATGTCAGACAAAGCAGGTGACAGGGCCCCTGACTTCTCCCCTGAGGAGCTGGAGCCCCTTGCCAGGGAGGTTCTGTACCTGTTCAGCCAACTCTATTGGGACCCCAGAGGAACAGGTACAGCTGATTGGAGAATGTCTGACTGAGTAACCTCTTTAGGTAGTGTTGTGATTGGAGTTGACAGACTGATGTAGCTGGGACAATATCTGAAATGTCTATGCAAGGCAATGTTGAGTCACCTGAAAGTAGAAGCTGTAATATGTGCCCATGTCACAATATAATTCTATTTCATCACACAACCTGCTGGCCAAAGACTATCAGTGGTCAGTAGACAGTACACCAGTAGTATGAGTGACAACACACAGCCAATGTTGAAATGAAAGTGAAAATGTAAAGGGTCTGGAGATATATGAAGCTGTACTGTCACACGGGTTTGAGCACATATTGTGCAGTAGGCTTAAACCTGTAATGGAGCCACATATGCTTAAACTCATTTTAGGTGCAGCAAGTTCAGATGACACTGGTCCACCATCATCCATTCCAAAACACACTTGTTGAAACAGCCCACAAATCTCTGCTCTCATTGACACACAGCAGCCCTTCTGTCTTGCCCTTAGTCACTGTATGTGATGCAGGCTATGGGTTCTGACTCTTGGGAGTTTAGGCAGGAAGCCAAAGTAACTGTATGATTATGTGCAAGGATTGAACAGGTGATTTGGCTCACAATGATTGGGAGCAATCAGGGGTGACTCTCACAACAGGATTGGTTGCATAGCACTCGCCAAGATGATGCTGTAGGCCTGAATAGGACCATGAGAAGCTAACAAGTATTAATGGTGCACATGAGGTCACTGCAAATCAGTATTTCTGCTGTACCTGTAACAGTGTGCTGGTAAAAAATCTAGTTACTATTTGGTGAATGTATGTATGAATTTCCAAAATGTAATGTCACAGCAGTACTGCCC